>NC_080165.1:94089356-94401856 GCF_950295315.1 Erinaceus europaeus | reverse complement strand
GGATAAAAAGCTCCAGTAGTGTTATATATCTTTTTATATGGACAGTGATATTTACTGTAACTGTACTAATCTGTTATGAATAGAAAAATAATCTTTTTATAGTATGAGAAAGTACAAATTACAGACAGGGAAAAAAATCATGCACTAAACCTGTCCATAAATTAAATTTAGAGAAATATAAAGGGAGAAATAAAGAAATCTGATATGTGTCCTTTTTGGTCTCAAGATCTATTAATAAAAAGACACAAAAAGCATACTATAATACTTGATACACACTGTAATGTTCTGAAGAAATAAAGCAATAATTATCCTGAGAATATAAAGACTATATTTATGTTAAGCCTTGTCAAGTGACTATACATTTATCTTCCTGAGTTAAGAAGGAGAAAACTTAAAGTAAGGGAACAACATGAATCTGAATATATTAAGGATGAGATAAATTGTCACAGTGATATAGAGCACAGAGTGACTGTTGCAAAAGACTGTGTGAGAAACTTGATGGGGGATGACCCTGTTGGAAAGTAATCTTGGGAAGTCATGCCAGGACACAATAGAGAAGACCTTTTCTTTTAAAAGCATGCATTTTTTTTCTTGCCAGAGGTAACAAGAATATTTTGAGGAAACTTATTATGATGTGATTAGATTTGTTAATTAGGTTGATATTACTAATTATATGATGTTGTATGGTTGGAAAGTAGTTTGGTGAAGACCAGTGTGAGAATGACTTCAGTGTCAAAGATGATGAATAACTAAGCAAAAGCTGACACTAGGTTATAAAGAAAAAAGGCTTAGTTACAGCCATCTCTGGTTGGTGGCATCTCAAAATCACCATGGTTTTGTTTTTGTAATGTCCTCCACTTGTTAAATGATGTCAATAGCTTCACTTTTAATTGACTTAAGCTCTTTACTGCTGGTAATTGCCTAACTTGATTGTTAAGCATAATTCTCTGTCACTAGGGAAGAGTTGGTGCACAAGATGAAAATATTTCAGTGTTTTCTCCTTTGGAAAAATACTATATTAATATTAATTTTTCTATTTTTGTTTTTTCAACAGAAGGTCATACATATGCTATTTCAGAGTTCACAGCTAGCCCCTCACTACTCAAGTTGTGGGTGTTATTGCCAGACTGCAGCAATGAACAAGAATTGACTTGAGAAGGAAGGAGATTATTCATGCACCCACACACACACTGTTATCTCTGGGAACTTAATCAATGCAGGGTGAGAGCCAGCTAGTATGACTGAGGTTAGGGCACACGGTAGTTCAGTGGATGATGAAGAATAAAAAGATGATTATTATTCAAATTAGAAAATTAAATAAAGAACATATTCTAAGAAAAATTATGAGAATAATAGAAATAATGATTAAACTGCTGAATCACAGGGTGCTTTGCACATTGTCCTTGAAATGTCAAAAGAATTATAATATGTTTTGACAGGAAGGATTGGTTTGGGGGTTAGATACTTCATCTCTATTTTCTGTAAATATACTGAAAGAGAAGTTCTTAAAAGCTGGGAATGTCTAATGTAAACTCATATCGTGGTACAAAGAAAATTTCACTAAACCCAAAGATTTATACATGAAACAAAGAGAAACAAATATAAATAGATGGAAAATTTTAAAAAGTGGAAAATAAATTACCAAGAAAATTCTAGTTTGTAACACAAACATTTAAACTTTTGTGTTACTATATATATGGTAATAATATGATGTATATATATGGTAATAATATGATTTATATATATGGTAATAATATGATTTCCCTAATTTAAATGTTTCCTTAGCATTGATACTATATCAAATTATTCAAAATGCTATAACTAATAATTCGATTGATGGTTAACTTGATGTTTCAGTCATAAAAATGTATTCACTTCGACCTTTCTATGACATTTCTGCACGTGTAAAAACCCAAAGGTTAAATTTAAATGTATTTTAAGTATTTTTGACATTTTGTTTTATTAGTCTTAAATTGTGCTTACAAATCCATAATTTTGGCTTTTCTCTCTCTCTGTCTCCATGTGTGTGTTTGTGTACATGTACTTCCTATTTTGTACTTTTATTCTAAATATTTAGCATGACTTTTACTTTTTACACCCTTCACAAGCTAGTTAAATTCTGGACAACATTTTTTTTCCACAACAGACAGTTCAACTGCCACCAGCAAATGGCCTCAATGCTTAATACTTATTATCAGTAATTGCCTGGGGAAATAAAAACACAACAGGAATTAAAATAAACCTGAGTGAATGCTTTTCAAGGTATCTTTCCATACCTTGAAATATCATATACAAGTTTCTCATATGTCTCTTTACCTCTCTTTCAGTTTCAGAGTCCTGGATTAGACTAGTTAAAAAAAAAGTACTGTACTTGAGGGGAAACTTAGCAAACCTCTTATTAAAAAGCAAAGTAACTATTGTATGTACTCTATATTAGCTATGTTTCTGCTCTTCTTGAAAGACTAAATTAGCTTTCTAGAGATTGTGAGGAAAGCTAGACAAGTACATTAATCGTTTAAATTCAGGAACACTGAAAACTAGGAAGTATCGATATACTATTAGCTTCACAAATGCTTCCATTTTATTCCTGTTTTATCTTCCTCTCTCCTTTACTCATTGTCTTTCTGCCCTCATATTTAAATTCGAAGATATGAAAAAGAAGAAATATTTATATTGATAGAAATTTATCAAAAATTTTTTGTTATTATTACTACTAAGATGCACAATACAATTTTGCACCTTTAATATGAAGTGTACTTACTAGGTATATCACATTTTTAAGTGAAAAAATTAAATGTAAAGATTTTGGACTGCAAATGGAAGCATGGAATAATTCATATCATTTAAGTAATATTTACTATGAAAATATAAGTATTGCCTCAATGGATGATCTTTCAGAGTAATTAATCTAAGTAATATTTGTAATGATTCTTAAATTACTTCCTGGTAACTCTACAATATTAACTTCTTTTCTTTTTTAATGTGAGAGACATTGAAGCAATTTTCACGTAGGCTACAGAGGTTAATCTCTGTTCAGGATTTCTAGGTTTTTTTTAAACCAATTTACTTTTTGAATAATGAAATATTGTAGTGTTGTAATATTTATAAGTAAAATCTTTATTCCTCTAAACAAAACATCTTCACAGGTATCCAATTTTGACCCAGGTATCCAAAAGATTTAATTATGTATAAACATTGAATTCTTTACAGAAGAGCCTTTATGATGACATTTTCAAAGTTGAACAAGTTGATATGTTAAATGTAAATCAACTCAGACAAGAAAAATTGAAATAAGAATTTAATTTCACATGATTGAAGAAGTAAGTCACTTATAAATAAGTTACTGCCATCTACATGAATGCAATACAGCTATAGCACAAGGCTACACAAAGAGTGATGCAACTCTATTACAACTTTTTCTGTATCAATTATGTTTTTAAAATAGTTTTTCTTTGTACCTTGACAGCATCTTCATAATTAACTGCTTGCTTCTTAAGCATATTCTTTTCAATCTTTTTTGCATTAGCCCATAGTCATTGTAAAAGTACAATTTTACTTTTGTAATCACGAGCATAAATCCAAGTATAGACAATTGAAAACCCATGACTGAACACTGTGAAGGAACAAATTAAATGATCCAAAAAAATTAATTACAGAAAAATCTTTGAGATCACCATCCAAAGGTCCCTCCCACCCAAATGTGAAGATATAGTAGCCTAAAAATTTTACATGCATCCACAAATTTCGACAATGCTTCCTCTATTTGAGAAACAAAGAAGTAAGTTTTACCTTGGGAGTATGTTATAAAATATAATAATTTTAACAGTACATTTTCTTCAAAAAATTTTGGAGGTAAAAAATTTTAATACATAATAAAACATAAAGTTAACCAAAAATGAAATTTAGAAATCAAAATATGGGGAGTCGGGCTGTAGCGCAGCGGGTTAAGCGCAGGTGGCGCAAAGCACAAGGACCGGCATAAGGATCCCGGTTCGAACCCCGGCTCCCCACCTGCAGGGGAGTCGCTTCACAGGCGGTGAAGCAAGTCTGCAGGTGTCTTTCTCTCCTCCTCTCTGTCTTCCCCTTCTCTCTCCATTTCTCTCTGTCCTATCCAACAATAACAACAACAATAATAACTACAACAATAAAACAACAAGGGCAACAAAAGAGAATAAATAAATCAAATAAATATTTAAAAAAATAAAAATAAAAAAAAGAAATCAAAATATGATAAACTAAAACACATAACTTCCTCTAGAACTTTGTCTGCAGATAGAATAGAGTCTATACTCAATAATTTTTAATGAAAATTCAAGGGCCAACATCCTAATTAAATTACTAGTTAATTTATGTTATTTTATATTTTTTGTAGACTATCACAAAAGTAAGTTGAGCAATAGATCACACAATAAACATTTAATCAAAAATGTATTTTTTAAAGGAAGCCCATAGGAAGTGCGAGTGAAACTGTATTTCCTAAATTTATTCTATCAATGACTCAGTGCAAAGTGGAAAAGAAAAAAATCACCTTCTGAATGGTGACCAGAGCACAATATCTTTCTGCATATGTTAATCTTTCTATGAATTAATATGATGGAATTGATAAAAGGACTAACGTGTGGTCATAATGCTGTGAGAAATATGACGTACTCACCATCTCAAAACATAGATTTCACTGATGTTCTTGATTTTAGGCCTTTGCACTAAAGTGTCTTTAACTCAAGATTATCTTCCTCCAATTAGCCACATTTTTCATTTCATACAGTGTAGATTTTTCTTACTTTCCAGAAACATAGATTGCCCTTGATTTTACTATATATAACATCAGCAACTGCCTCTTCAGTTTCCTCTTCATTCACTCTATCAAAATTTAGTTATAAAAAAAAAAAAAAAAGGAAGTGTGTGTGTGGATGTACTCAGGTCCTGAAACATGATGGCAGAGGAGGACCTAGAGAGGGTTGAATTGTTATGTGGAAAACTGAGAAATGTTACACATGTACAAAGTACTATAGTTTACTGTTGACTTTAAATCTTTAATCTACCTAATAAAAAAAAAGGAATTGTTTTTAAGTCTAAAAGGGAAAATCCTTTGACATATACAACAGTATGGTAACAATGCTATAGGAGTGTATGTATACATGCACACTTGAGTTCAGGCTTTTAGTTTTAGTAAGGATGAGGCATTAGTTGATGATAATGGATTGTTGCTTGTGAGCTATAGTACTGCTTCCATCCTGACTTTTTTTATTTCAAAGAAAGAGACCACAGCATAATTCTACTTTTCAAGGAGATATTCTGGTACCATCCATGGTATTCCTGTTTAATGCTGGAGTTGGAATCTGGGTCCTCGTGCATGATAAGTGATGTGCTCTATCAGGTAAGTTATCACTTGACTTCAATAATTTTATTTTTTCTGAAAGCATTTATTTTTGATGCCAGACCTTCTGAGATGTCATGCTTACACATCTGCAACCCTACTGACAGACTTTTTTTTCCTTTCAGCTACAGATAGGAACAGAAAAAGAAGAAAGGAAGATAAAGAGAAAAGGTGACACAGATCTGGGCAGTAGTACACCTGGTTAAGAGCACATAGTACTAAGAGCAATGACTCTTGCAAAAATCCATGTTGGAGCCCTCGCTATTCATCTGCAGGGAGGATGCTGCACAAGTGGCAAAGCAGGCCGGTAGGTGTCTATCCTCCTCTCTATGCTCCCTTCCCCTCTAAGTTTCTCTCTGTCCTATCTAATAAGAAGTAAAAAAAAAAAAAAAAAAAAAAAAAGGCTTCCAGGAGCAGTGGATTTGTAGTGTTAGCACCAAGCCCCAGTGATAATCTTAAAGGGAGAGAGAGAGAGAGAAAGAGAGAGAGAGAGAGAGAGAGAGAGGGAGAGGGAGAGGGAGAGGGAGAGGGAGAGGGAGAGGGAGAGGGAGAGGGAGAGGGAGAGGGAGAGGTAGAGGGAGAGGAAACATCACAATTTCACTACCTGTGAAACTTCCCCTTTGTGCATGGTGTTCCAAATATGGTGCTGAACACTTGAACCTGGATCCTTGAATATGAAAAATATGTGCTCTATTGGGTTATCTATCTCCAGGTCCAAGTAATGTTTATTTTATTCAGATATTTTAGACACAACATTATATTAATTTCAGATATAACAAGACAGTTATTCCCCTTTTGCATACATTGTAAAATGATCACCACAATAAGTTCAGTTAACATAATCCCCCAAAGTAGAGCACCAAAGTAAAAACCCTGTGGTGATGGGTAGACATGCAGCTTCCTGGGCCGGTGGGGGGTGGGGGTGGGTGGGATGGGACACAGTCTTTTGGTGGTGGGAATTGTGTTTATGTACACTCCTAGTAAAGTGTAGTCATATAAATCACTAGTTAATTAATATAAGAGGGGGAAAATTAATTGTATGTCTCAAAGTTTTTAAAACACAGACTGAGTCTTCTTAATATGTAGGCTGTGTATTTGATATGCAGACTCTCTCAAAAGCCTAGACCAAGTAGATCAGAAGCAACCAATGGCACAGCTATTTACAAGATACTGGGTACTATACAACAAACCCTAACAAAAGGACTTTTCAAAGTTAACTGAATTACCAAATAATGTGATGATAACATTAACTATCCATTGTCTTTTTGAACCCTAAGACAGCAGGAACCTCACATCTCCACTATAGAGCCTATATTTCTCCCAGTCCTGAAACCTTTGGATAGGGCCCAGTTTCCTGCATGCCTCTCCCAATCCATAGCAAATAATATTGCATCAGCCGATGGCAACCTAATCAACGCAAAGATCGCCACCTCAACATGCTTCAGTTCAGACTGTGTCCAGAGACTCAGGTGTGGAATGACAACCCTTCAGCTTCATTACCCGGGTGAGACGTTTTCTTTCATAGCATTCTCTAATTCCATCCCAGGTGGATCACTTTCTAATAAAGTCCCAAAACCTAGATATAGACCAGGTTCTGTGAGAGAGAGCATACGTTCACACGTATCCATAAACAAGTGCAAAATATATACCTGAAAGCAGAAGTACACTAGAGCTTGCAGTAAGTACCCCCCCCCCCAACACTTCCTCTCCACTATTCCAAGCTTTGGGTCCATGATTGCTCAAAAATTTGTTTGGCTTTGTATGTTAACTCTTTTCAGCCACTATGTTCCAGATACCATCAGGATGCTGTCCAAGCTTCCCTAGACTGAAGACCCCACCAGTGTGTCCTGGAGCTCCACTTCCCCAGAGACCCACCCTACTAGGGAAACAGAGAGGCAGACTGGGAGTATGGACCTACCAGTCAACATCCATGTTCAGAGGGGAAGCACTTACAGAAGCTAGACCTTCCACCTTCTGCAACCCACAGCAACCCTGGGTCCATGCTCCCAGAGGGATAGAGAATGGGAAAGCTATCAGGGGAGGGGATGGGATATGGAGATTGTGTGGTAGGAATTGTGTGGAATTGTACCCTTCCTACCCTATGGTTTTGTTAATTTATCCTTTCTTAAATTAAAAATAAATTTATAAAAACATAATCCCCCCATCTAAATTTAAGAACTAATTTTTTCTTTTGATGTAGATTCTTAAGATTTACTCTATTAGCAACTTTCAGACATGCAATAAATTATTATTCAATAAAAAAAGAAAAATAGGAAACTAGAAAGAGTTCCTGATAAAGGCTGATAACATTGGGTTGTTGGAAAAGTCACGGTGTATTCTTCAATACAAAAATGTGACACAACTTCTCCAACAACCAATATTTTTAAAGTATAAAGTTTAGAAATTTTCAAATATCAAAATATGAGAGACTGGTATAGTTCCATATCTTGTAACCACCACTCAGCTACAACTGTTATCAGCATGTTCCAATTCTTTTATCAAGCTAACCCCTCCTTGCTATTTCCTTTTGTGCATGAGTGTTTTACTTTCTTTTTCTTCTTTTGTTTTATTTTTTACTGTTTTAAGTAATGTTTATTTGCTTTCATTAGTTTCCAAACAACAAGTACACTAGTTTTGATTAAACCTGGCATGTGCTAATTAAAAAAAAAAAGAATGATGAAGTCACCTTCACCTTACCTTGGGTGGAGCTTGAAGGAATCATGTTAAATGAGATAAACCAGAAAGAGAAAGATAAATATAGGATTATCTCACTCATAGACAGAAGGTGATACATAAGAACAGAAAGGGGAAACAGAAAAATAGAACCTGAACTGGGATTGGTGTATTGTACCAAAGCACATACCCTGGGGAGAACACAGGGGTCACTAGGGCTTTCAGGTCCTGGTGCACAATGGTGGAGGAGGATCTAAATTGGGGGTGAATTTCTTGCAGAAAATTGAGAAATTTTGCCCCTGTATCAATAAATGTTTTTATTGTAAACCATTAATACCTCCCAGTAAAAAGAAAAAATAATTCATTTTATGGGGGGTGGTAATAGTTTAAAGTATATTTGTTGACAAATAGGTCCAAACCTTTCATCTCGTCCTAACAGAAGTCTTCAAGATGACTCTCTCCTCCAACCTAGTTCTTTTTCCACCATCCTGCACCAGAGCCCCTCTAGACCATTTAGTCTTTTCAGTTTTAATTGATTTTTGTTTCTTGGCCACAGACATTAATTATACTGTTATCCTTTGTAAATTTTATATAAACAGTGCTTCTTTTGTAAAAGTATTTTATCCAAATGTTAATACAAACTAACTCCATAGTGCAAATGATAGTGAAAAATACTAGAATCACAATATTATTCTTTCAGTTTGTATCCTCTCACACACCTTGAGTGTATTCAAGTTGAAGAAGACATTTAGAGACAATTGTCACTGCAACTGGAGATCTAGGTGGAACTCCGAAAGAACGCAGTGTACATGAAGGCCAGCTGGCACTGCACACAGTTGAGCCCACACTTTAACACACAAAAGGATTTTGGTTCAAGCCCCCAATCCCCACCTACAAGAGAGAAACTTCATGAGGGAAAATGCTTCATGGGCAGTAAAGCAGGTCTGCAGATATCTTACTTTTCTACTTCTCTTTATCTCCCCCACCCTTCTCTATTCTATAAAAAAATAAAAAGAATTGGCCAGAGAGAGCCACCAGAATTTGCTATACAGGTACTGAACCCTAGAAATAACCATAGTATCAATAACAAAATAGAAAAAGTAACTATGTGCCAGTTCTTTCCATGGAAAGAAGAGGGGTAGACTGTGATTTATTCTCTCTCTCTCTCTCTTAATTTTATAGCTGTATTGAATAATGGTATACAGTCAGTCTTTTTTATTTTCACCACTCCAGTCACCAAAATTCTGTGTCCCCATTCCCACCCCATAGTTAACCACTAGAGTTCTTCCACAGTCTTAGATATAGGTTGACATTTTTTTCACATTCCTATGTTCAATTTTCTATATTTCACATATGAGTGAAGTCATTCTGTAGTTGTTCTTTATCCCTTTCCTTGCTTTACTACACATAATATTCTCTAATTCCATCCACCTTATCCAAAAGGACATAATATTGGGCATATGTCCCAGAAATTTTTTTATCCAGTCATCTATTGAAGGTGCATTTTGGTTGATTCAAGGGTTTTATTATTGTGAATAAAGCCACTATAAACATGGGAGTGCATATATCCCTTCAAATCAGGGTTATTATATCTTTTGGGTATTGTGGATTTGCTTCATGAAGTATTTCCACTTATATTTGTCTAAGAACTATCCAAACTGTTCTCCATAGTGGGTATACCAGCTTGCATTTCCACTGGCAGTGTAGAAGAGTTTCTTTCTCTTTACATCCTCTTCAACACTTATCATCTCTTGTTTTATTGATGGAGCCCATTCTTACAGGTGTGAGGTAGAATCTCAGTGTGGTTTTAATTTTCCATTTCTCTAATGATGAGTGGATTGGAGCATTTCTGCATATGTGGATGATATGTAGAATGTGACTTCTTGTACCTCAAATCCCATGAAATTGGAGTCATATTGTTTTTTTATTAGATTCCCTAAATGCAGAAACAAAAGTAGAATTCTTGATTAAGTGACTTTTTTTTTTTCTGATGGAGGCAAAGAGAAATTGTCAGGAAAGGGGAAATAAAGAGGGAGAAAGACATCTATAGCACTGCTTCGGTGCTCATGAAACTTCCCATCTGCAAGTAGAAACTAGAGATTTGAGCCAGGGAACCTGCACATGGCAATGTGTGCACTCTGCCAGGTGTGGCAACACCTAGCTCCTAAGTGAATTTTTAAGAAAGTGCTCTAAGGAAAAAGTGGTTGGGGGAAACAAAGTAGCTATGGAGCAGAAACTTAAGTAAGAAAATGATATCAGTTGAAGACCAATTTCAATCTTCAGGAAAACTCTAGAATGCAAACTGTTTCAAAGTGTTAGCCTCACCTTCATTTATTTCTGGTGACCTACCAGCATGGGGTTACAATTTTGATATCTGGGTGAGGGATTGATAGACTTCATTATATACCTATGTAGGGATGAGGATGAAATACACTCAGAGTGGATTTCAATAGAAGAAAATTAAAGGTGCATTCTGATTACACCCAGCTTGTCCCATTAAGGTGACACTTCAGCTACAGTCAGTCATTCTTAAATGATCTAATGAAGTTAGTATTTTAGTTTTATATTCATTAAAACCAAATAGCATTGCCTGGAATAAACCTGGACAATACATAGCAATATATATTTTTTTTATTTAAATTTTTAATTTAAGAAAGGATTAGTGAACAAAAGCATAAGGTAGGAGGGGTACAACTCCACACAATTCCCACCTCCCAATCCCCATAACCCACCCTCTCCCATGATAGCCTTCCCATTCTCTAGCCCTCTGGGAGCAATATTTTTTATCTCTAGCAACTAAGATTAGACAGGACAAGATCATATTCTATGTATATCTATGAAATAAGTAAATAAATATGCCCCTTTGTTGATAAAAATCACTTCTTATTTTCATTTGCTCTGCTTTTGTATTTATGATTCTTAATTTACCTGCAAATGGCCCTAAATCAGACCTGAATATCTGTGAGAAGATAGTAGGGCAGGAACATGGTAAATTTAAAACAAATCAGAAAATAAATGATTAAAGGAAGGATTAATCTAAAATGTCTAGATCAATCTACAGTTTCTGCATGAGTTTTGTGCTTTTATGGAATTTGTAGTTTACTACAAATCTATAAAAAAGAAAAATAAAAAGCTATTTAAGAGAGTAATGTGGTAAATATTTGGACATGGAATTCTAGGATATATTTTATTTTTCTTCTCTAATTTCAAATTTATCTGAACATAAAATTACAGCATTCAAATGATTCACTTCCTGAGGAAAGAAATTTTGTCTGGGGCCAGATGGTGGCCAATCTGGGTAAGCACTCACATTACATTACACAAGGACTCAGGTTCAAGCCTCTAATCCCCACCAAGGGGAAAGCTTCATGAGTGGAGAAATGGTAACACAGATGTCTCTCTGTCTCTCTCCTCTATCTCTCCTTCTCCTCATTTTTCTCTGTCTCTACTGAATAATAAATGAATGAAAAAAAATAATTAAAAAGTTTTCAAAAAGTATAAGTCTTATCTTATAAATCTCACTTAGAAAAAGGTCACACCTTGGCTCACATTTCCAAACAGATGGCATTTTCTAATATCTTTGTTTCAAAATGTTTTATGCACTGGGACTCAAATTAGACACTACTTCCTGTGACAGATATTTTTATGGTAGAAGCTCCAAAGATAGCTCACTTGGTAGGCTTCTTGCCTTGCCATATAGGCAGCCTAGATTTGATTGTACTTTTTGGGAGTGCTGTGGCACTGGGGGGAATGTTTGATGTTATGATGTATCTCCCTTTCTTTTAAATATTTATTCCCTTTTGTTGCCCTTGTTGTTTTATTGTTGAAGTTATTATTGTTGTTATTATTGATGTCATCATTGTTGGATAGGACAGAGAGAAATAGAGAGAGGAGGGGAAGACAGAGAGAGGGAGAGAAAGATAGACACCTGTAGACTTGCTTCACAGCCTGTGAAGTGACTCTCTGGCAGGTGGGAAGCTGGGGGCTCAAACCAGGATCCTTACTCTGGTCCTTGTGCTTTGCACCACCTGCGCTTAACCCACTGTGCTACTGCCTGACTCCCTCCCTTTCTTTTTCTATGAGACGTTTTTTTTTATTTAAATAAAAAAATGTTGATGTGGGCTCATTGAAACAATACATATGAAATAGGCAGAGGTGTGTGTGTGTGTGTGTGTGTGTGTGTGTGTGTGTGTGTGTGTGATCTCTCATTATATCTATGCAATGGCAGTTTTGTTTTTTCATGCTACCAGGAGAGGATGAGGTTATATCTAAGCCACAATAATGTATTATGAGAAAAGTACTGAGAATGATGACTGTCATGTTTGTTGGAACAAAGCTTTGAAGACAAACTTAGACACCATTAACAAGCACAGAGCCTATAAATCTGTTGGCAAGTGATGGGATCACTGAAAGTCAGGAGTAATGCTTTGCTCAGGAAAACTTTTGCTACCTTTTCCCCCATATAATTAGACAAACAATGGTGATGGAACCAGGGTTTAGTTAGTCAATTTGAGTTTGAGATAGAAGTTATCTTGATAACAATATTTGGGCTACACCTTGGCTCATAGAGAGTCCACAGAGTGGAGAAAGAGGATCACACATAAATCCTAATTGGATGACCTGACTATACGAAGAGAAATCCAGAGTTTTAAGAGCTCAGAAAAATAAGAAGGAAAAAGACCAAGGAGGCATTGAAATATGAAGATAAAATCAATACAGAATTGCCTAGGAAATCAATAACAGGGATAAAGGACGTGCAGGGGATGTTAAATATATGTTCTTTCTCCTATACAAGCAAGAAATCTGGCAGTATGTTTTGAACATGCTGCACTGCTGTAATTAAAGCTCAAGGGAGAACAGTGAGAGGTAATCTTAATAATCAAGTGAAAAGACGCCACAGCAATAAGTGACTACTTGTCAGAAAAGCAGTTTCAAAGGCAAATCTTAAATATGAACTAATGTATAAATTCAGAATACAGATTGTTCAGTTTCTGTATTTGCATTAATAGACTATATCACTCAGTTTTAAAAACTATCGCCCAATGAAAGTATTGTCTTTGAACAGGATAAAATAACCTGCTCATGTAATTGCAAGTCCAGTGATTATAGAATTGTCTAGGGGAATGATTCAAAGTAATATAATACCCATCCCCTTCAAATGACAGCCCCAAACTATCAACAATCTCCAAAGAGGGTATTTTAAGTTTGATAACTAACTGAAGTTAGTTAAAATTTTGTAAATGCTGGAGATTCTAGAAAATGATAGTAAGTTGTTGTGTTTTTTTTAACTCAACAGATCACTATGTCAAAACAATGAAACTACTTAGCAAAATAAAAATACAAAGTTGGGGGCCTGGTGGTGGCTCACTTGGTTGAGTGCATAAATGACTGTGAGCAAGGACACATGCAGTTCAAGCCCGCAGGCCACAACTGCAGGAGAACGCTTCACCAGTGGTGTAGCAGTCCTCTGTCACATTCCATCTCTGTCTCTCCTTCCCTCTCAATATCTCTGTCTTTAGTCAAAATAAATAAATAAATAAATGACAGCATTTACAAGATAATGGTAACAATTATCTTCAGGGTCCTCAAAATACAAATACATATTGAGAGAACAACCAGTCACAAGATTTGGGTGGGTGTGGTATAGAACTATACTCCTGGAATCTAGTCATCTTGTAAAACATTAATGAAAATAAATTTTTAAAATATGTTATAGTAGTGATGCTGTTTTTTGCATGTCCTTATGGAATTAGGAATACAAAAGAGTTCTAGAAATATGTGAATTATCAGACCCTTATAGTAAAGATTGAATATGCTTCTGTACTACTTTTAAGTGACATTCCCATTTTATTTTAAAATAAACATACTTTAATGCAAAGGTATTCATTTATTATTGTGTCAGAGGTAGATTATGAAGTCATGTACCTATCTTTTTTTCTCAGAACAGAACTACATCAGAAGTATCTAATATTATCTTAAAATTATGTTTGAACTTTTTCTTTCCTTTTCTCACATCCTACATCCCTTTATCTTCTTCTTCCATAGCTTTTCTTCCTGTATACTCTTGTAAAATACTAATGAAATTTAAATTCGAAGAAAACCACTTACATAAGACTCTCTTAAGTCTCTTGCTCAGATACCTAGAAAGATGTCTAGGACATTATTTTATTTTTTTAAAAAAAAACAGAAAAGCAATACATCTTGACACGTTGATTGGTAAAGATGTTTCTCTTTTCTATTGGTCAAATAAGTCCTCATTTATCTGATGACACTGAGTGGTACAGCCATTTTGGTATTCATTTATAATGAAGCTAAGATGAGAATGTGACATGTTGAGCTAAAAGGAAATTTTATTAGTTACCATTATTTTCCATTTCTAGACAATTTTTTAAAATTTATTTATAAAAAGGAAACATTGACAACTCCATACGGAGTTCCCACCACCAGAACTCCGTATCCCACCCCCTCCCCTGATAGCTTTCCTGTTCTTTAACCCTCTGGGAGTATGGACCCAAGGTCATTGTGGGATGCAGAAGGTGGAAGGTCTGGCTACTGTTGTTGCTTCCCTGCTGAACATGGACATTGACAGGTCGATCCATAGTCCCAGCCTGCCCTCTCTCTTTCCTTATTAGGTTGGGGCTCTGGGGAGGTAGAGCTCCAGGACACATAGGTGAGGTTGTCTGTCCAGGGAAGTCTGGTCGGCATCCTGTCTAGATAAGTTTTATTTCAAGACCTGGTCTAAGAATGGCCTCCAACAATACACTATGTCATTTGATCATGGTGATATAAAGGAGCATGACCTGAGGTCAGATCACTGGCAATGTGGCAATAATGGAAGTATAGGTACTTCAGGGGATATACACTTTTAAGTACAGACCTCAGTTTCTCTTTCTTAATTAGAACTTAGCTATCTTCAGAAATACAAAACACCTAATTTTAAACACAAGTGTTTTTACCTTTTTCAATGACAAGCATACACATTAGATTTGCTAGATTCTTGTGT
Source organism: Erinaceus europaeus (assembly GCF_950295315.1). Classification (NCBI taxonomy): domain Eukaryota; kingdom Metazoa; phylum Chordata; class Mammalia; order Eulipotyphla; family Erinaceidae; genus Erinaceus; species Erinaceus europaeus. The sequence goes on along the minus strand of NC_080165.1, from coordinate 94,386,803 downwards.
TTATGTTGAAATACTAGAAAATTCACTTAAATATGCTACAATTTAATTTCTCGTTCCTTCTTGTTGTCACTGGGGCTTCACTATTCCAGGATCAGTTTTTTTTTTTAGGTAGAAAGACAGAGACTGAGAGAAAAATACACAGCATTAAAGCATCCTTCCTTCCTGTGAGGCCTAATTCACAGTTGCTCATGACATAGTAAATACATTATCCAAATGGACTATCTTGCCATTCCCTTTTTTCCTCACTCTTAATTAATTACTCCTTTTATGTCTACCTTGTATAGAAGTATTTAATTTTGCATTATTTCTCTTAAAATAGATTTTAAAATAGTTTAGATACTTCAAAACCTTCATTACTTCTTTTCTTTCATTCTATATAAGTGGGATTTCTTGACCCTATTTTACCTTCAACAGTTAAAGGACAGAGGTTAAAAGGATAAAGGTGAATATTAATTTTGAAGTTAGTTATGTTAATAAATTTTACATTTCTCAGTGACATACAGGCATAGTATATTCACTCTATTTCAGGCTAGTGTTTGTAATGAGAGAATTGTTTCTAGATTTAAAAATGTCTTTTTTGAGCTGAATGAATCTATTACCCAGAAGGCAGGATTTTCAGTTCTATAAGAAAAGCAGATAATGTTGCTTCATACAAACATGATCAGGATTTTTTAAGTACCTAGCGAAATCACTATTTTTAGATAGTTTTCATACCCAATGCTATTCAATTATCACAAGAATAGAGGGAGGTAATGACTGCCACACACATTGTTTTAGATGAGATAACAAGTTCAAGAATCTTATGGCCCTACTACAATTTATTCTATATTTGAACCCAGGGAATATTGAGTTCAAGTACTATTTCACGCTTTTGTAAACTGACTTACCAGCCACTTAAACCATCTGACCTCAGTTTCTTTATTTGAACAAATATATTTAATCAGAGTATTTTTGCCTTCCACAAAGTCTTTTAGTCTATAAAATCAAGTCAGGCAAACTTGAATATTCTCATTGTTAGCTCATCCTCATGTCATATAACTTAGGAAATTCATCTCGATATCTTTGTGCCACATCTACATTTGGTAATAATTAAAATCAATCTTCTATCTGTCCTTGGAGAAGGTGTAAAGTAGTTACTTTGTCACAATCCTGCAAAATAACTTTCTGCTGGGATGAGAGAAGCAAAAGCAAGTAAGGAAAGATGAGGGAAGCTCCTGAAGGAAATGTCTGCTAGGAAACCTGGACATGCTAATATTTCATCTCATTCAAATTATTTAAATGTGAGTCTCAACCTCAGCAAGTAAGAGAAGAAAAAAATTCACATATTATGTTTCCCACCTCTCAGGTGCAATAAGAAGCACTAATGTCTGTATGACAGTCAGAGATATTCAACTAATAAAAGCAATAACTTTCTGACTGGTATCCTTAAAAGATACATGGAAAGAAAATGGATTCCTTTCCCTAGCTACCAGTTTTCAAAAAATCAGAAAATATGTTCCCTAGATGGAAGCAAACATATGGACTGGAAAGTTTGAAAAGTAAAAGAAGGATTATTGGGAGGAGGAGGCAAGGGCTCAACATAGCGAACTCTGACTCTATGATGTGTTAGGGGCCCATGGCAGGCTTTTAGGCCGCAGTTTCTCCTCAGCTGTTGTCATTACCACATCTATTTCTGCCTCTGCCTCTTCTGCCTTGTGGTGGGTTCTGCAATTGCTCTCTCTGCAGTTCTTTTGTTAGAGATTTGCCCTCTTGACACTTCCAAATGAAGAAATTGCTGCACACATAGAAGACTGGTGACAGACTCTGCAATTTCATTCCCTGTAGTAGGTCCTGAAATCTTATCTACATGTCATCTGGCTAATCAGAGGTCCATGGTGAGATCTGTCAGAGATTCCTATTTTAAAAAAGAAATTCAGACACAGTTGACAGGAGAATTGAAATGCTTTTCCAGGTCCTGTGGGGGCTACCAGTACTATCTATTATTATTCTAGTGCAAGCCTGAGGCTGTCGTGAATTAGGAAGCTCAGGGTGGCTTCTCAAGGACATTAGCACAGGTGAGAGGAATCTGCCTCTTCTCACTTAATAACAGAAAACAAACTATTATAAAAGGAATCCAATACCATAAAACAGGCTAGACTAAGACAGAAGAGCTAGTTTATAAAATACTATAGTACAACTCAGGGACTACATAATCAGTGGAGCAGATACTGTTAAATGGAGTAACCACATCTTTCAAAAGTGTAGGAGATACAGCTATATAGCCAGACTAATAAAATCTTGCTCACTCACACAACTAAAAAAAAAAATACCTTTTTAATATTTTACCAGTATATAGGGGTTTGTTCGTTTTTTTTTTATTTTAAAATGTTTTGAGTATTCATTTAAATATTCCATTCCAGGGAGAGAGGGTTGCACAGGACATTGGTGGATGCTGTGGTAACTGCCACATACATATTGGATGTAAAACCATACCCCTAGAATCTAATAATTGTGTAAATCACTAGTATATCACTAATAGTAAAAACTGCAACAAAACAAAACAACTCCATCACAGGACCAGAGATACATCACAGCAAATTAGACTTGCATTCTTCAGATTTCAGAGTCCCCAGGTTTAATCCCTGGCACCACTATCTATGCCAAAACTGATCAATGCTATGATCTCTCTCGGTGTCTTTCTGTATCTCTAATTAAAGTAAATAAAACTTAAAATATTTCCTGAGAACAATATGAATGCCTACCATTAATTTTTTAAATTTCTTTATTGGGGGATTAATGGTTTACAGTCGACAGTAAAATACAATATTTTGTACACACATAATGTTTCCCAGTGTTCTACATAACAATATAATCCCCTCTAGGTCCTCCTATGCCATCATTTTTCAGGACCTGAACCCTCCCCACTAACACTGCAGTGTCTTTTACTTTGGTGCAATACACCAACTCCAGTTCAAGTTCTGCTTTGTGTTTTCCCTTATAATCTTGTTTTTTAACTTCTTTCTATGAGTGAGATCATCCCATATTCATCCTTCTGTTTCTGAATTAACTCATATAAAATGATTCCTTCAAGCTCTATCCAATATGGGCTGAAAATGGTGAAATCACCATTTTTTTTTATTTAAGAAAGGATAAATTAACAAAACCATAGGGTAGGAGGGGTACAATTCCACACAATTCCCACCACCCAATCTCCATATCCCACCCCTCCCCTGATAGCTTTCCCACTCTCTATCCCTCTGGGAGCATGGACCCAGGGTCATTGTGGGTTGTAGAAGGTGGAAGGTCTGGCTTCTGTAATTGCTTCCCCGCTGAACAAGGGCGTTGACTGGTCGGTCCATACTCCCAGTTTGCCTCTCTCTTTCCCTAGTAGGGTGGGTCTCTGGGGAAGCGGAGCTCCAGGACACATTGGTGGGGTCTTCAGTCCAGGGAAGCCTGGCCGGCATCCTGATGACATCTGGAACCTGGAAATCACCATTTTTAATACCTGAGTAGTATTCCATTGTGTACATACATATAACACAACTTGCTTAGCAAGTCATCTGTTGTTGGACAACCTGCTTCCAGGTTTTGGCTATTACAGATTGTGCTGCTATGAACATAGGTATACACATATCTTTTTGGATGGGTGTGTTTGAATCCTTAGGATATATCCCCAGGAGAGAAATTGCAGGGTCACAGGGTAAGTCCTTTTCTAGCCTTCTGAGAGTTCTCCATACTGCTATCCACAGGGGTTGGACTAATTTACATTCCCACCAGCAGTGCAGGAGGGTTCCTTTGTCCCACAGCCTCTCCAGCATTTGTTGCTGCTACCTTTTCTGATGTATGACATTCTCACAGAAGTAAAGTGGTATCTTATTGTTGTCTTTACCATTATTTTTTATCCTTATGTTAGTAGTGGTAGCAATAGTAGTATTGTATCAAAACACTTTATACTTACTAGAAACATACTTATACTTATTAGATATTTATTAGATACTTATTTGATATTTGTTAAGTATTCCTAAACAAGAAGAATAGAACTTAATGGTGATAAATATGCAAATGTCACTCCAATCATCACCCCTACTGGAATTTTCTAGAATCTTATCTTACTTTGAGAAATAATGTGTGACACAGGAACCATTATTTTATGTAAATAATAAAAGTACTGACTTGACTTAGATTCCTGGCTAGAAACTATTTCACATAGAAAAAAACACTCTTTTCTTGCCTAGATTATGTTTAGTCTTAGGAATGTGGTATGTTAACACCATGAACTTGAATTTAATAGCTCTTAATACGGGTGTCTAAGAAATAGTTTACTAAGGGGGAAAAGTACATGTTCTAGCTTATAGCATCCTTTTTCACTTTCTTTTACTAGTGATTTAGTAGTAAATTACAAGATCACAAGACTCTGCATACTTAGGGAGTTGTTCTTGATCTCAGTGTCACTCTCATTATCCTGCCTTTATTAACTATGTAGGGTATCACTCAGTCATCTGGGTCCCAAAGTCTAAGTTTGCTGTGCTAGTAGCTGGCAACCTCTGCTAGTCTTTGAGATTCTGATTTTTCGAGTAGAATTTATTCATTTATATATCCACATATGTATATGTGTGGTATTTATATATGACACATAGTTGGTATAAAGTTAAAAATTACTGAGTTAATTACTATGATAAATAGAAAGAAGCTACATCTGTGAAAAATTTGGTTGACATTGTTGTCCCCCACTTTGAGCGTTCCCACTTTGTCATTGTTTTTGACTAGGTATAACTTGGAATTCAATGACCACACACAAGTATCAATAGGTAATAAAGATTTTTTGATGATACGCAAATGCTTCTTAGAGAAAAAATAGGAACCATTTTAAAGTAATCTGACCACTCTTAATTGTAATCCATATTGTCAAAATTCTATGTCTATCAGAATATCCAAAAGTACTTTCTTAGGGCTGGGCAGTGGTCTACCTGGTAGAACATACACATTACTATCGATGAGATGTGGGTTCAAATCCTAGGCCCATACCAACAGGAGAGAAGCTTCATGAGTAACGAGGTGGCACTGCAAGTGTCTCCCATTTTCTCTCTACTCCTACTTTTTCTCTCAAAAAAAAAAAAAATACAGAAAAGAAAAAGAAAGGCCCCACATGCAGGGGAGTCACTTCACAGGCATGAAGCAGGTCAGTAGGTGTCTATCTTTCTCTTCTCCTCTCTGTCTTCCCCTCTTCTCTCCATTTCTCTCTGTCCTATAACAACAATAATAATAACTACAACAACAATAAAAAATAAGGGCAACAAAAAGGAAAATAAATAAATAAATATAAAAAACTTTAAAAAAAGAATAAGAAAGGACAAAAATGACCACCAGAAGCAGGAGGCTCATCATCATACAGGTTTTGAGCCCCACTGATAACACTACTTGAAATAAATAAATAAATAAATAAATATTCTTTAGATTTTCACAGAAGGAAAGCATATCAACATAATTCAAAGTAGATGCTTTTGACTATACTATATCTGAGGGAAAGTATTCCAATTTTCCTTTTTGTGTACTGAATGATTCAAATTTAAAACACCTTAAAGGAGTTCAGATCCCAAACTTTAACTAAGAAATATCCTTTGTGTGGACCGATAACAGAAGCTAAGATGATGATTTTAGACAACATGACATTAAGTCAATAGCTTGTTTTGAAAACCATCCTAAAGTCAATGACTTCTTTATAGCAAGCAGGGGATCCAGTGTGTGTTGCTATAAAAAAGCCTGTTTTCCACTGTGACAGCTCTTTCAATGTCTTTTTCAGAAGTTCTTCCTTTTAACCCCCTACTGAGAGAAGAAAGTCAGAGTTTTCATTTCTTCCATGCTGGGGAGAGCTTCTTTCTGTTTTCATCATGGAAAGAGCACAGGATTCAGAATCAAAGCCTAGCAAACGTAAATTGGAACCCCAGCTGATTGTGTCCAGAGAGTTGTTTCTTCCTTTCTGTCTCCTTTTCTCATCTTCTTCATTCTCTAGCAAATCCATTAAGTTTATTTCTTTTTCTGTAAAATGACAATCATAACATGTACCAAGAGGATAAAGAATAATAAAAATGACTAATGTGCTAGGCACCATGTGACACATGCACAAACACAACAACATACAGAAACTATTATGATGAGATGATAATGACTAAGTATAGGCGGGTGGATCGGGCGGTGGGGCAGCAGGTTAAATGCACATGGCCCCAAGCATAAAAATCAAAGTAAAGATCCTGGTTTGAGCCCGCTACCCACATGCAGGGGGGGTCGCTCCACATGCAGGTGAAGCAGGTCTGCAGGTGTCTTTCTCTCCCCGTTTCTATCTTTCTGTTCTCTCTCAATTTCTCTCTGGCCTATCCAACAACAGCAGCAATAACAACAACAACAATAATAGTAGCAACAACGATAAACAACAAGGGCAACAAAAGGTAACAGAAATGGCCTCCAGGAGCAGTGAATTTGCAGTGCACGCACTAAGCCCCAGAAATAACCCTGGAGGCAAAAAACGAAAAAGACTAAGTATACATTTGCTGGACTAATAAAGACAGAGTAGACAGTATAATAAAGTATACTGATTTTGTTCTGGTCTAGGTGAATTCAGTCTAAAATAGTACTCATATAGGAGTCAGAAGATGTAACTAAGAAAAAACTAACTGGCAGTGCATGATGCAGGGTGCAGAACATCACTTCAAAATTTCATACACTTGTAAGAGACCTGAGAAAGCCAAAGTACCTGCAGATATGTTAAGTGAACATTCCTTCCAGACCTGGGTTGGTCTCAAGAGTTTTTCTCTGTTTCAAATGCATACTACCTTCACTTTGCTGAGTTAAAAAAAAAACAACTTATTTTTGGGGAGGGGAACCTTAGATGGTGATCTCAAAGATTTTTGCGTAATTATTTTTTTTGGATCATTTAATTTGTTCCTTCACAGTGTTCAGTCATGGGTTTTCAATTGTCTATACTTGGATTTATGCTCGTGATTACAAAAGTAAAATTGTACTTTTACAATGACTATGGGCTAATGCAAAAAAGATTGAAAAGAATATGCTTAAGAAGCAAGCAGTTAATTATGAAAATGCTGTCAAGGTACAAAGAAAAACTATTTTAAAAACATAATTGATACAGAAAAAGTTGTAATAGAGTTGCATCACTCTTTGTGTAGCCTTGTGCTATAGCTGTATTGCATTCATGTAGATGGCAGTAACTTATTTATAAGTGACTTACTTCTTCAATCATGTGAAATTAAATTCTTATTTCAATTTTTCTTGTCTGAGTTGATTTACATTTAACATATCAACTTGTTCAACTTTGAAAATGTCATCATAAAGGCTCTTCTGTAAAGAATTCAATGTTTATACATAATTAAATCTTTTGGATACCTGGGTCAAAATTGGATACCTGTGAAGATGTTTTGTTTAGAGGAATAAAGATTTTACTTATAAATATTACAACACTACAATATTTCATTATTCAAAAAGTAAATTGGTTTAAAAAAAACCTAGAAATCCTGAACAGAGATTAACCTCTGTAGCCTACGTGAAAATTGCTTCAATGTCTCTCACATTAAAAAAGAAAAGAAGTTAATATTGTAGAGTTACCAGGAAGTAATTTAAGAATCATTACAAATATTACTTAGATTAATTACTCTGAAAGATCATCCATTGAGGCAATACTTATATTTTCATAGTAAATATTACTTAAATGATATGAATTATTCCATGCTTCCATTTGCAGTCCAAAATCTTTACATTTAATTTTTTCACTTAAAAATATGGAGCGCCACTTCCTCAGAGCCCCAACCTACTCGGGACAGAGAGAGACAGACTGGGAGTATGGATCCACCAGTCAACGCCCATGTTTAGGGGGGAAGCAATTACAGAAGCCAGACCTTCCACCCTCTGCAACCCACAACGACCCTGGATCCATACTCCCAGAGAGATAGAGAATGGGAAGGCTATCAGGGGAAGGAGTGGTATGTGGAGATCGGGTTATAGGAATTGTGCGGAATTGTACCCCTCTTATTCTATGGTTTTGGTAATGTCTTCTTTCTTAAATAAAAAAAAAGAGAGAAGAAAATCTCAAATAATGGGGTATTCTGGTTAATAAAAATCATCAGTATTATTACATTGAAAAATGTGATATACCTAGTAAGTACACTTCATATTAAAGGTGCAAAATTGTATTGTGCATCTTAGTAGTAATAATAACAAAAAATTTTTGATAAATTTCTATCAATATAAATATTTCTTCTTTTTCATATCTTCGAATTTAAATATGAGGGCAGAAGACAATGAGTAAAGGAGAGAGGAAGATAAAACAGGAATAAAATGGAAGCATTTGTGAAGCTAATAGTATATCGATACTTCCTAGTTTTCAGTGTTCCTGAATTTAAACGATTAATCTACTTGTCTAGCTTTTCCCGCAATCTCTAGAAATCTAATTTAGTCTTTCAAGAAGAGCAGAAACATAGCTAATATAGAGTACATACAATAGTTACTTTGCTTTTTAATAAGAGGTTTGCAAAGTTTCCCCTCAAGTACAGTACTTTTTTTTTAACTAGTCTAATCCAGGACTCTGAAACTGAAAGAGAGGTAAAGAGACATATGAGAAACTTGTATATGATATTTCAAGGTATGGAAAGATACCTTGAAAAGCATTCACTCAGGTTTATTTTAATTCCTGTAGTGTTTTTATTTCCCCTAACAATTACTGATAATAAGTATTAAGCACTGAGGTCATTTGCTGGTGACAGTTGAACTGTCTGTTGTGGAAAAAACATGTTGTCCAGAATTTAACTAGCTTGTGAAGGGTGTAAAAAGTAAAAGTCATGCTAAATATTTAGAATAAAAGTACAAAATAGGAAGTACATGTACACAAACACACACATGGAGACAGAGAGAGAGGGAGAGAGAGAAGAAAGCCAAAATATATGGATTTGTAAGCACAATTTAAGACTAATAAAATAAAATGACAAAGATACTTAAAATACATTTAAGTTTAACCTTTGGTTTTTTACACATGCAGAAATGTCATGGAAAGGTAGAAGTGAATACATTTTTATGACTGAAACATCAAATTAACCATCAAGCAAATTATTAGTTACAGCATTTTGAATAATTTGATATAGTATCAATGCTAGGGAAACATTTAAATTAGGGAAATCATATTATTACCATATATATAAATCAGATTATTACCATATATATAATAACACAAAAGTTTAAATGTTTGTGTTCAAAACTAGAATTTGCTTGATCATTTATTTTCCACTTTTTTTAATTTTCCATCTATTTATATTTGTTTCTCTTTGTTTCCTGTATAAATCTTTGGGTTTAATGATGACATTAATAACAACAACAATAATAACTAAAACAACAAGGGCAACAAAAGGGAAAATAAATAAATATTTAAAAAATAAATAAAAAGACACCTTAAAGTACCTAATGAAACAATTTCTACTTAGACCTAGATATCCTCCTCACCTATCTTTTATTACATGTCCCTCAACCACCCCAAAGCTAACCTTGTCAGACAAATTGAGGACTATAAAAGCTGAATAAGGGCAAGAGACTGGCATACTTTAATGATGACTCTTTAGTCACTACCAAATCACCCATCACTTGGGGCCCTAGTCAGGGAGTCCTGGGATTCCCACAAAGACATGGTGGACCTAGACCTCTAACAGATCCTTCTCACCACTGTCACTGGTAATCTCCATCAGGTACAACATAATGGACCCCTCTGTGGGCCCTTATAGCACCTGGCCTTCAATGTAGATCAAGGAGGGTGGGGGTGTTCCATTCTCTGAAGGGATGTTGGATAGTATACTCTGCCTATAACCCGAAAGTGATGGGTCCTGAAATTGGCACAGCCTGGAATGTTCCTAGCTGTGACCACGTAATGTGAGCTCAAACCTACAAGGATGCAGAGGTTACATAAGCTCCTATGCTGAATATGGGCCACAGATCAAATTCATGGGGTTTATAGTCAACAATATCTATATACTTTTCCCATATTTGTGAGATACTCTTTCCCGATCTAGATTCCTAGGTGTTTTTTTTCAACTATAACACCATCCCCCAGAAAATAACCGAGGTCACCTGCATATTAGCTGTCAGGTATAGGCAAAAACTAGTAAAGGCATGGGCCCCTTGGAATATACCTAAAATAGACCTACTAGCTTTTTCCAGAACAGAGACCCCAAATCTTCATCTGCAATATTCTTGCCTTTAGGTTCATGATTACTCAACAATTTTTTCTGCTTTGTATCTTAACTCTTTTTCAGTCACCAGATTCCAGATGCTACTGTGATGCTAACCTGACTTCACTGCACAGACGACCCCACCAATGTGTCCTGGAGCCCTGCCTCCCCAGATCTCTACTGCATTAGTGGAAAAGAGAGACAGGCTAGGAGTATGGATCAACCTGCCAAGGCCCATGTTCAGTGGGGAAGCAATTACAGAAGCCATACCTTCTACCTTCTACATCCCACAATGATCCTGTGTCCATATTCCCAGGGAGATAAAGAATAGGGAACTACCAAGGGAGGATACAGTTTGGATACAGAGCTCTGGGGGTGGACATTGTGTGGAAATGCACCCCTCTTATCCTATGGTCTTGTCAATATTTCCATTTTATAAATAAAAATTAAAAAATAGTTTTTCTTACAATACTCCAATTTCAATAACAATCTTTCTTTACCTTTCATGCTTTTATACTAGTTATGTTCACCTTACACTCTAAGTCAAATTTATACATTCAGACTTAATTGCTTGACTATTTCATAATCGCTCTCAATAATGCCTTCACATTCCTCCAATTGCTTCCCAATTTGTCCACACTGTTTTAAAAATAAGATGTCTAGATGTTCTGAAAGTGGGATTTCTTCATTAATAGAGGGGAACCTATCAGGTTCCTAATCCACAACCTAATGACTCTATATTTGCTTTTCCAAGTAACATCAACTTTTCAGATACAATGGCAGATGCCTATAGATTTTAGTGCCATGTCATAAACTGTCCACCTCCCTGTTACAGAGCTGTTTACAATATCACTTTCTGGATTTGATTTTTCTTTTTAACTGCCTATATGTAAAATGTGCAAGTTTATTCCCTAAATGGAATCTCATTTAAATATTTTCAGCTTGTACTTAAAATTAAATCTAATGGATAAAATAATAAGTTGAACTTCATACTCACATAGATTATGATTATGATCTTTGCATCCAAGTGGGCTTTTCAGAGCTTGGAAAATAATTTTAAAATATATTTCCCATTTTTTGTTACTATATGCCATATAGTGTAAACATATAAACATGTGTTTCCCATATTTGTTACCATTTGTTACTATGTATGGAAAAAATGGTATTGTGTTTTATAATATGACCTAACCTTTAAAAATACATGTAGCAGGGATTTCCGGAATATGGCGGACTGAGAAGCTGCTAGTGGCTTGAGCTCCGACCACATCATCTGGAAACGGTAGGATTTTCTGCCTTTAGTAGGCCAGTCAATAAGGGGTCCTAGCAGTGACACCAAGGAGGTGACTATAACTTAACTTGGGTTAAAAAAAATAGAGTAAAAAGAAAGGGAAAAATTTTTCTTTTAAATTATTATTCCTGAAGAGCACCCCCTCCCCCCTTTACCCCCCCCCATAACCAATCCCTGGGGACCAAAGATTTGCTCCGTGTAGGCTCCCCTGCTGAGCTTCTTTCTTTACCAAGATTCCTGTCCCACCAGGGGTGATTCATTCTAATTTTATTCCCTTCTGAAACCTTTGGCCTTTTTTCTTCCTAAGTAGCCAACCAGCTGCCTCTGCTCAGAGGGTCTGAGGCAATCTGAAGCCATCCAAGTTTCAGGACAGGCTTTTCACTCTGTTCTATTTTATTATCAATACAATATAAACGTGTATCCCTTTCCCCCTCTCCTTCAGGTTGACCAGAATTAACTCAGTGTATTTTCCATTGCTAGGGGACTGGGTGTCTTATTCACTGCTAAAATAATTTGTCTTACTTTTCCTACCACCCCTACCCATTCTCTCCCTCCCCCATATAGCTAATTAAATAATAAAAAATAAATAAATAAATAACTCTTTCCTTTCACTGTTCTTTTCTTACTGTTCTTTTCTATCTTTTTCTTTTTGTTCTCTCTCCTTCTTTTTTCTTCTTTTTCTCATTCTTATCATCCTTTCTTCCTCCTTCAGCTTACTGAATTCACTGATACACATTTGGGAATTATTTTGGGGAAGAAATCTGACTCAGAGTGGACTCTTTCTGCGTGTATCTCTGCTCAACTACCCTTTCTCCTTTAGCTATGCCTAGAATATACAGTGGATAGTAGATTTGCATAACTGTCTATTCCTGCTAGTGTTGTCTAGTCCTGAGGGTTTTTTTTCTTTCTTTCTTTCTTAACAATCAGCTGCCTATGCTCAAATGCTTGAGGCAATATGGGACAGGTTTTTTTTTCCCTCCTCTATCTTATTATTCATATTATATAAAGGCATATCTCTCCCCCCCCTCCTTTAGGTTGACCAGAATTAACTCTTAAGGTATCTTTCATTGCTAGGGTAGGGGGCATCTTATCTATTGTGAGAGGAACTTGTGTCATTACTCCTACCTCAGCTACAGACTCTCCCCTTCTTCCTTCTCCTAGCTAATTAAAAAAAAAAACAAAATAAAATAAAAAATAAAGTAATCAATTAAAAAAAACCTTTCCTTTCACTGCTCTTTAATTACAGCTCTTTTTCGTATCTTTTTTCTTTTCTCTCTCTTATTTCTCTCTCTTTTTTTTTTAATCTTGTCATACATATCTTCCTTCGTTCTTCTTTGTCTTTCTGAATTTGTGAATTATTTGGGGGAAGAAATCTGACTCAGAGTGGACTCTCTATGTGTGTATTTCTGCTCTACTTCCCTTTCCCCTCTTGCTACGCCTAGAGTATACACTGGATAGTAGATTTGCATAATTGTCTATTCTTGCTATCCCTTCTTTCCTTTCTCTTTCTTCTTCACTTGGACTTGGATGCTATTTTTTCACGGACTGGAGACATTGTTTGGCTAACTGGTAGTGATTAAACTACTTCAATAGTTGCTTCAGTTGCTATTGTAATTACTGAGGTTGGAGATTGCATTTGTCATAAAGGTATTTAGTACAGTGTTGTTTGTACTCAAGACACAACAACTGAGGAACAGCAGAACATAAAATAAGAAACACATAAATCAAAAAAAATGGGTAGATCAAAAACAAATAAAACTGCTACTTCAATGAATGAAGACAAGAGCCCAGGAGAAACTACAAATCAGTCAGAAGTAACCATAGATAAGAAAAGTATGCAAGCAGTAATAAACTTATTAATCACAGAAATGAAAACAATATTGGAGGAATGGAATGGCAGTATTAGGGAAACCACAGTTGAGACCCCCGAGGAAAATACTGATTATCTTGAGGCAATTAGAGAACTGAAAGCTGAAATAGCTAAACTGAAGAAAGAAGCTGAGGGAAGGGAAAGCAGACTAACAAAAGCAGAAAACAGAATTAGTCAGACAGAGAATGAATTAGAGAAAACTAAGAAAGAGGTGAAAGAGCTTAAAAAGAGATTGAGAGACACTGAAAACAACAACAGAGACATATGGGATGATCTCAAAAGAAGTAACATTCGTATAATTGGCCTGCCAGAGGAAGAAAGAGAGGAAGGGGAAGGAAACATTCTAGAGGAAATAATAGAAGGAAACTTCCCAGACCTGAATAACAGAAAGAACATCAAGATTCAAGCGGCCCAGAGAGTTCCAAACAGAATAAACCCAGACCTGAAGACACCAAGACATATCATAGTCACAATGAAAAGGAGTTAGGATAAAGAAAGGATCCTAAAGGCTGCAAGAGAGAAACAAAACCCATAAGATTATCTGCAGACTTCTCCACTCAAACTCTAAAATCCAGAAGAGAATGGCAAGATATCTATCAAGCCCTGAATGGAAAAGGGTTTCAACCAAGGATGATATATCCTGCTAGACTTTCACTCAAACTAGATGGAGGGATTAAAACCTTCTTAGACAAACAACAGTTAAAGGAGGCAACCATCACCAAACTGGCCCTGAAAGAGGTTCTAAAAAACCTCTTATAAACAAGAACATCACTATAATACTTGCAATATATCAGAGCAAACAAAAAAAAAATTTTTTTTGAACAATAGCACTTCTTCTTCTAGCATTTGCCCTTCTTCTGTAGCCAGTCAACAGCATCAGGTTGAGCCTGATGTAAAGTTTCTAGACCTCCTTTGAATCTGGAGAGGTGGCAGTCGTTGACTATGTAGGTCATAGTCTGTCTGTAGCCGCAGGGGCAGTTCGGGTCGTCTCTGGCTCCCCAGCGATGGAACATAGTGGTGCACTGGCCATGGCCTGTTCGATAGCGATTGAGGAGGGCCCAATCATAATGTACTAGGTCAAAGCCGGGTTGACGCTTGCAGGGGTCTGTGATGAGGTGTTTGTTCTTTACCTCAGCTGACAGCCAACTCTGTTTCCAAGAGTCTGGAACAGAGAAGTTCAGTGTAGGTGTAGGAGACTAGATTGGATGACGAGACGTCAAGCGTTGAACAGGGTGGGCGGCGATATCCGCGTATATTGGCAGGTCCGGTCAAGCGTAGACGTGGGAAATGAACTTAGATGATGCCACATCCCGACGAATATCTGGTGGGGCGATGTTGCTAAGAACTGGTAGCCATGGAACCGGGGTGGAACGGATGGTTCCAGAAATTATCCTCATGGAGGAATATAATTTGGAATCGAACAAGTGGACATGGGGGCTACGGAACCATACTGGGGCACAGTATTCTTCAGTGGAATAGCACAATGCCAGAGATGATGATCGTAGTGTGGAAGTGCTCGTGCCCCATAAGGAGCTGGCCAGTCTTGCAATGATGTTATTCCTTGCACCCACCTTTGCTGCAGTTTTTAATGAGATGTTCGTGAAATGACAGGGTGCGATTGAGAGTAACGCCAAGATAGAGTGGCTGGGCTTCATGCCAGATTCTCGTATCATCAAGCTGCACATTAAGCTCACGCGAGGCCGAGGCATGATGTAGATGGAAAACAGATGATACCATTTTTGCAGTGCTAGGGATTAGTCGCCATTTTTTACAGTAATCAGATATCAGAGACATGTCTTTCGTGAGTGTTTTCTCTAGGATGTCAAACTTGGATGCCTGAGTTGCACAGCAGATGTCATCGGCGTAGATGATCAATGGCAGTACAATACATTAAATCCATAATATCAATAAATGTCAATGGCTTAAACTCACCCATCAAAAGGCACAGGGTGGGGGGATGGATCAGAAAACATAACCCAACCATATGCTGTTTGCAAGAATCCCATCTGTCACAACAAGATAAACACAGACTTAAAGTGAAAGAATGGAAAACTATCATACATGCTAACTAACCACAAAAAAAGTCAGGAACAGTCATTCTCATCTCAGACACAATAGATTTTAAATTAAATAAAGTAATAAAAGATAGGCAAGGACATTACATAATGATTAGAGGATCAATCAGCCAAAAAGACTTAACAATTATTAACATCTATGCACCCAATGAGGGACCATCTAAATACATCAAGCACCTACTGAAAGAATTTCAAAAATACATCAATAGTAATACAATAATAGTGGGAAACTCAGCAAACTTAGCACCAAAAAAGCAAATGACCCCATCCAAAAATGGGCAGAGGACATGAACAAAACATTCACCTCAGAGGAGATCCAAAAGGCTAACAAACATAGGAAAAACTGCTCTAGGTCACTGATTGTCAGAGAAATGCAAATTAAGACAACATTAAGATACCACCTCATTCCTGTAAGAATGGCATACATCAAAAAGGACAGCAGCAACAAATGCTGGAGAGGTTGTGGGGACAGAGGAACCCTTTTACATTGCTGGTGGGAATGTAAATTGGTACAGCCTCTGTGGAGAGCAGTCTGGAAAACTCTCACAAGGCTAGACATGGACCTTCCATAAGATCCATTACTTCCTCTCCTGTGCTTGTACCCCAAGGACACCATAACACCCAACCAAAAAGAGGTGTGTACTCCTATGTTCATAGCAGCACAATTTATAATAGCTAAAACCTGGAAGCAACCCAGGTGGACAACAACAGATGAGTGTCTGAGAAAGCTGTGGTATATATACACAATGGAATACTATACAACTATCAAGTACAATGAACCCACCTTCTCTGACCCATCTTGGACAGAGCTAGAAGGAATTATGTTAAGTGAACTAAGTCACAAAGATAAAGATGAGTATGGGATGATCCCACTCATCAACAGAAGTTGAGTAAGAAGATCTGAAAGGTAAACTAAAAGGAGGACCTGACTAAAGCACAGCAGGAATCTCACATCTCCACTATAGAGCCTCTATTTCCCCCAGTCCTTGAACGTTTGGATAGGGCCCACTTTCCCTCATGCCTCTCTCAATCCATATCAAATAATATTGCATCTGCGGATCACAACCTAATCAACGCATAGATTGCCACCTCAACGTGCTTCAGCTCAGAATGTGTCCAGAGACTTCACGTGTGGAATGACAACCCTTCAGCTTCATTACTCGGGTGAGACCTTTCCTTACATAGTATTCTCTAATTACATCTCAGGTGGTTCACTTTCTAACAAAGACCCAAAACCTATATATACACCAGTTTCTGTGAGAGAGAACATATGTTCACACGTATCCATAAACTACTGCAAAATATATACCTGAAAACAGAAGTACACTAGAGTTTGCAGTGAGTACCCACCTAACACTTCCTCCTCACTATTCCAAGCTTTGGGTCCATGATTGCTCAACAATTTGTTTGGCTTTGTTTGTTAACTCTCTTTTCAGTCACCAGGTTCCAGATGCCATCAGGATGCCAGTCAGGCTTCCCTGGACTGAAGACCCCACCAATGTGCCTTGGAGATCCACCTCCCCAGAGCCCTTCCCTACTAGGGAAACAGAGAGGCAGACTGGGAGTGTGGATAGACCAGTCAACGCCCATGTTCAGCAGGGAAGCAATTACAGAAGCCAGACCCTCCACTTTCTGCAACCCACAAGGACCCTGGTTCCATGCTCCCAGAGGGGTAGAGAATGGGAAAGCTAACAGGGGAGGGGGTGGGCTATGGAGATTGGGTGGTGGGAATTGTGTGGAGTTGTACCCCTCCTACCCTATGGATTTGTTAATTTATCCTTTCTTAAATAAAAAATAAATTAAAAAAAAGAAAGAAAGAAAGAGAAAAGAGGGAGCCCTAGTGACTGGAGGCAAAAGAGAAAAAAAAGACATTGGTGGTCTGATGGTGACTGTTCCTTCTTCTTCTTCACCTGTTTTGTTTGTAATTGTCCAGTATTACAAAATTATTTCTTAAAGTAGTTTCTTACTCTCTGATTCTGTACACACACATGTATATATAATATGTATGAATATATATTGTAATTATATTTAGCTTGTACAAAACAGGAGAAAATGTAATGCATATGGAAATTATGATTTTTTGCATTCTAAAATTCTATCTAATTTTATCTATCTTTAACTGTGTCATATAATCCAATGGAATGACATATTTTATGATATTTTCTGTATTGTAATGTTTATACTATATAATATCCAAGTTATAGTTTAATTGTAGCCAATGATAATTTATTATAATGCTGATTCTTGTTTTTTGCGCATTAAAATGGTGTTTTAAGTACAACACACATATTTATGTCCTTTGTTTAAGTATAATTAATCTGTTAAAGTAACATTATTTAATGTAATCTGACAGAAAAACTAAAAAGAAATTAGGTCTACGGCCTTACCACCCTGAACACGCCCAATCTCGTCTAAAAAGAAATTAATTACCGTATCACCTAATGTGCTGTACATTGCTTTATTTCTGAGTATGCTTTTTCATTCTGCATACAAGTATTTTCCTCTGATTTTAAGAGAAAAATTCATAGTATGCATAGGATTATTCAGTGTTAATATAAATAACTTAATTGCCAGTTATGTGTAAGAAAAGGGACTTAAGTAAAGTAGTTTCAGCAAAATAGCTGTGATGAAGCCCAAGCAACATAGGTAAAGTTGCTATAGGCAGGCAGTCTGAGCAAGGTGGTTGCCTCAGATGTTACCCTGCAACTTGCTCCAGAGAATGCTTCAGACCTATAAGAAAAACTTAACTGAAGCTACTTTAAAGATCATCAAAGCTTGGAGAACTCCAAAGGTCTGAAGAGTAGAGAAGATAAAAATTCATGAAAAAGACCTAACAGGAAGAACCAATGCAGAGAACCAATAAAGATAGAGTAGAGAAAGATAAAGAGTAGAGAAGATAAAAATTCATGAAAAAGACCTAACAGGAAGAACCAAAGCAGAGAACCAATAAAGATACAAGAGAATTGAATGAAGAGATTGACAGACTAGACCTCTTGGACATTTTCAGACTCCTCCACCCCAAAAAACTGGAATACACCTTCTTTTCAAATCCACATAACACATACTCAAGGATAGACCACATGTTAGGCCACAAAGACAGCATCAATAAATTCAAGAGCATTGAAATCATCCCAAGTATCTTCTCAGACCACAGTGGAGTAAAACTAACTTTTAACAACAAACGGAAAAATATTAAAAGACATAGAATTTGGAAACTAAACAACATGCTCCTTAAGAACCACTGGGTCAGACACTCACTCAAACAGGAAATTCAAATGTTCCTGGAAACTAATGAAAATGAAGACACAACCTATCAAAATATTTGGGACACAGCTAAAGCAGTACTGAGAGGGAAACTTATAGCTATACAATCACATATTAAACACCAAGAAGAAGCCCAAATGAACGAACTTACTACACACCTCAAGGACTTAGAGGAAGAGGAACAAAGGAACCCTAAAGCAACCAGAAGGACAGAAATCACTAAAGTTAGAGCAGAAATAAACAACATCGAAAATAAAAGAACCATACAAAAGATCAATGAAGCCAAATGTTGGTTTTTTGAAAGATTAAACAAAATTGACAAACCCCTAGCCAGACTCACCAAACAAAAAAGAGAGAAGACTCAGATTAATAGAATTGTAAACGATACAGGAGATATCACAACTGACACCACAGAAATCCAGAGAATTCTGCGAAACTTCTATAAAGAACTATATGCCACCAAGCTAGAGAATCTGGAAGAAATGGAACAATTCCTAGAAACCTATGCACTTCCAAAACTGAACCAAGAAGAACTACAAAATCTAAATGCACCAATCACAGACAAAGAAATTGAAACCGTTATTAAGAATCTCCCCAACAACAAAAGTCCTGGACCAGATGGCTTCACAAACGAATTCTACAAAACTTTCAGGAAACAGTTAATACCCATACTTCTTAAGCAATTCCATAAGATTGAAGAAACAGGAATACTCCCTTCCACCTTTTATGAAGCCAACATCACCCTGATACCAAAAGCTGATAGGGACAGAACAAAAAAGGAAAACTACAGACCAATATCTCTGATGAACATAGATGCCAAAATATTAAACAAGATCTTGGCCAACCGGATACAGCAACACATCAAAAAGATTGTTCATCATGACCAAGTGGGATTCATCCCAGGAATGCAAGGCTGGTTCAACATCCGTAAATCAATCAATGTCATTCATCACATCAATAAAAGCAAAGCCAAAAACCACATGATTATCTCAATAGATGCAGAGAAAGCCTTTGACAAAATCCAACACCCATTCATGCTCAAAACTCTACAAAAAATGGGAATAGATGGGAAATTCCTCAAGATAGTGGAGTCTATATATAGCAAACCTACAGCCAACATCATACTCAATGGAGAGAAGCTGAAAGCATTCCCCCTCAGATCAGGGACTAGACAGGGCTGCCCACTGTCACCGTTACTCTTCAACATAGTATTGGAAGTTCTTGCCATAGCAATCAGGCAAGAGAAAGAAATCAAAGGAATACAGATTGGAAGGGAAGAAGTCAAGCTCTCACTATTTGCAGATGATATGATAGTATACATAGAAAGACCTAAAGAATCCAGTAGAAAATTACTGGAAGTTGTTAGGCAATATAGCAAGGTATCAGGCTACAAAATCAATGTACAAAAATCAGTGGCATTTCTTTATGCAAACACTAAATCTGAAGAAGAAGACATCCAGAAATCACTCCCATTTACTGTTTCAGCAAAATCAATCAAATACCTAGGAATAAAGTTGACCAAAGAAGTGAAAGACTTGTATGCTGAAAACTATGAGTCGCTACTCAAGGAGATAGAAACAGATACCAAGAAATGGAAAGATATCCCATGCTCATGGATTGGAAGAATAAATATCATCAAAATGAACATTCTCCCCAGAGCCATATACAAATTTAATGCAATACCCATCAAAGTTCCACCAAGCTTCTTTAAGAGAATAGAACAAACACTACAATCATTTATCTGGAACCTGAAAACACCTAGAATTGCCAAAAACATCCTAAGGAAAAGAAACAGAAATGGAGGCATCACACTCCCAGACCTTAAACTATATTATAAAGCCATCATCATCAAAACAGCATGGTACTGGAACAAAAATAGGCACACAGACCAGTGGAACAGAATTGAAAGCCCAGAAGTAAATCCCAACACCTATGGACATCTAATCTTTGATAAGGGGGCCCAAAGGATTAAATGGAAGAAGGAGGCTCTCTTCAATAAATTGTGCTGGGAAAACTGGGTTGAAACATGCAGAAGAATGAAATTGAACCACTTTATCTCACCAGAAACAAAAATCAACTCCAAATGGATCAAAGACCTAGATGTCAGACCAGAAACAATCAAATACTTAGAGGAAAACATTGGTAAAACACTTTCCCATCTACACCTCAAGGACATCTTTGATGAATCAAACCCAATTGCAAGGAAGACCAAAGCAGAAACAAACCAATGGGACTACATCAAATTGAAAAGCTTCTGCACATCCAAAGAAACTATTAAACAAACAGAGAGACCCCTCACAGAATGGGAGAAGATCTTCACATGCCAGACATCAGACAAGAAACTAATCACCAAAATATATAAAGAGCTCAGCAAACTTAGCCGCAAAAAAGCAAATGACCCCATCCAAAAATGGGCAGAGGAAATGAACAAAACATTCACCACAGAGGAGATCCAAAAGGCTAACAAACATATGAAAAACTGCTCTAGGTCACTGATTGTCAGAGAAATGCAAATTAAGACAACACTAAGATACCACCTCACTCCTGCAAGAATGGCATACATCAAAAAGGACAGCAGCAACAAATGCTGGAGAGGATGTGGGGACAGAGGAACCCTTTTACATTGCTGGTGGGAATGTAAATTGGTACAGCCTCTGTGGAGAGCAGTCTGGAAAACTCTCAGAAGGCTAGACATGGACCTTCCATATGACCCAATAATTCCTCTCCTGGGGTTATACCCCAAGGACTCCATAACACCCAACCAAAAAGAGGTGTGTACTCCTATGTTCATAGCAGCACAATTCATAATAGCTAAAACCTGGAAGCAACCCAGGTGCCCAACAACAGATGAATGGCTGAGAAAGCTGTGGTATATATACACAATGGAATACTATGCAGCTATCAAGAACAATGAACCCACCTTCTCTGACCCATCTTGGACAGAGCTAGAAGGAATTATGTTAAGTGAACTAAGTCAGAAAGTTAAAGATGAGTATGGGATGATCCCACTCATCAACAGAAGCTGACTTAGAAGATCTGAAAGGGAAACTAAAAGCAGGACCTGATCAAATTGTAAGTAGGGCACCAAAGTAAAAACCCAGTGGTGAGGGGTAGACATGTAGCTTCCTGGGCCAGTGGGGGGTGGGAGTGGGCGGGAGGGATGGGTCACGGTCCTTTGGTGATGGGAATGGTGTTTATGTACACTCCTAGCAAAATGTAGACATATAAATCAGTAGTTAATTAATATGAGAGGGGGAAATCAATTGTATGTCTCAAAGGTTCTCAAAAGACAAACTTGAATCTTTTAAATAGATAGGCTACATATTTAATATGCGGACTCTCTCAAAAGCCTAGACCAAGTAGATTAGAAGCTTCCAATAGCACAACTATATACAAGATACTGGGTACTGTACAGCAAACCATAACAAAGGGACTTTTCAAAGTTAACCCTATTAACAAATAATGTGATGATAATATTAACTATTGATTGTCTTTTTGAACCCTAAGACAGCAGGAACCTCACATCTTCACTATAGAGCCCCTACTTCCCTCAGTCCTGGCACCCTTGGATAGGGCCCACTTTCCCGTACGCATCTCCCAATCCAAACCAAATAATATTGCATCCGCCGATCACAACCTAACCAAAGCAACGATTGCCATCTCAACATGCTTCACCTCAGACTGTATCCAGAGACTTCACGTGTGGAATGACAACCCTTCAGCTTCATTACTCGGGTGAGACCTTTCCTTTAATAGTACACTCTAATTTCATCTCAGGTAGTTCACTTTCTAACAAAGTCCCATAACCTAGACATACAACAGTTTCTGTGAGAGAGAGCTTATGTTCACACGTATCCATAAACTACTGTAAAATATATACCTGAAAGCAGGATTACACTAGAGTTTGCAGTGAGTACCTCCCTAACACTTCCTCTCCACTATTCCAAACTTGGGATCCATGATTGCTCAACAAATTGTTTGGCTTTGTATGTTAACTCTCTTTTCAATCACCAGGTTCCAGATGCCACCAGGATGCTGACCAGGCTTCCCTGGATGGAAGACCCCACCAATGTGTCCTGGAGCTCAGATTCCCCAGAGACACACCTTACTAGGGAAAGAGAGAGGCAGACTGGGAGTATGGACCGACCAGTCAACGCCCATGTTCAGCGGGGAAGCAATTACAGAAGCCAGACCCTCTACCTTCTGCAACCCTCAACGACCCTGGGTCCATGCTCCCAGAGGGCTAGAGAATGGGAAGGCTATCATGGGAGAGGGTGGGTTATGGGGATTGGGTGGTGGGAATTGTGTGGAGTTGTACCCCTCCTACCTTATGCCTTTGTTCACTAATCCTTTCTTAAATAAAAAATTAAAAAAAAAAAAAAAAAAAAAAGAAAGAGAAAAAAAAAAAAAATTCATGAAAAAGACCTAACAGGAAGAACCAATGTAGGACCACAGCTCTTAGCAGGAGACTTGGAAGGTACTGATGACTTTTACAGACATTTCATATGTTCTTTTCTCACCTAAACTAAGTGTATACTTTGTAAAATAGATATTTTTATTAGTGATTAACATTGATTCAAAAAAAGTAAGATAAAAGGAGTATCATTCCACACACACAAAAATAAATAAAATAAAAATACATGTAGCAAATCTGATCCAATTACACAAGTTGGAGGCATATGCCATTTACTCATCTATTTGTTATACCAGGTACACAGATCCAGAGAATCACTGGTTTCTATTTTGTAAAGAAGGAAGTCCTTGTCTTGGATAACTATGGACATCTTGTTATAGCCCATTCCCAAATCTGTCAACAATTTAATGACAGCCAGAGCACAAGACAATATTTTGCTTGTTCATGAGCAGCAACCCCATCAGTAGAAATAGCTAGTTTTTTAAGTACATACGTTCATGTGACAAGTGATAGTACATAGTTTATGTTTTTGGGAAATTATCACAAAATAATATGCTATGTTCATTTTTTGTGTATCTATTCAGTAAGATTTTATATGCATGGACTATAGTACTTCCAATGTACTTCTGAAAAATAGATGAACTTGATGAAAGTTAAACTCATAGCTTTGCTTCTCGTAATATAATCCAAATGTTTCAAGAGAACACTTTCAATAAGCATAAAAAATTTAATTCACAGGATCTGAAGATCAATATCATATCAGTTGAAGTTTTTACAGATTCTAGGCTAAGACAATTTAAAATTAGTGCTTGTTCAAGTAGCCGTCATTGTTCTATTAAGATTTTTTTAATGACTTAGACAAGGACATTATCAGACTGAAACTATGGGACATATTTTTATTTTTATGTGAAATAATGTACTTCTTCTGTAAAATGAACAGCACTGTTTCCTTCTCCAGCCAAACTGGAGCTTTGGAGCAGTCTTCACTCATGGCAGATGTGTAGGACTTTGTTACCTTTTCATGCATACTCTTTCTGATCTCACAGCTGTGGAGTGTAGCAGGATTCAGGTATATTCTTATTTAGCACAAAAGCCTGTATAACCTCTGAGTCCCCTGTTGGTCTGAGTTCACAGTTCATGGTCACAGATAGGAATATTCTAGGTTGCACTCATTTCAGGACCAGTCTTCTTCAAGTGGCAGAGTAGGATGACCAAGTCTCCCTTCAGAGAATAGTGCAGTCCCTGCCATTGCTACTTTATCAGGAGGACACATTCCTGTAGTGGTCCATGAGAGGGCTTATGATAAATTTCCTGATGGGGGAAGAGAGATCTATTAGAGGTCTAGGCCCATCATATCTATGTGGAAATTCAAGGATCCCTAACTAGGGCCCCAAATTATGCGGTGATCTGATATTGTCCAAAAAGGCTATCATTAAATGAGTCAGTCTCTTGCCCTTATGCGGCTTTTGTAGTCCTCTATCTGATGAATTACCCCCAGCTGCTAAAGCATTGAATGTCATTTGTTGTATTCAAACTGGTATAGAAGAGCCTAATGAAGGCATCATAAGGGGCCAGGTGGTGGTACACCTGATTGAGTGCACATGTGCAAGGACTTAGGTTTGAGCCCCTGGGTCCTTTTCCCTACAGGGGAAAAGCTTTGCACATGGTGAGTCAGTGTTGTATGTGTCTCTCTGTCTTTCTCTCTCCCAATCTCCCATTCCCTCTCAATTTCTGGCTGTCTCTATCCAATAAATAAAGATAATAAAACATTAAAAAAGAAGGCATCATAAATTATGTAACTGATTAGACCTAAACCAAATAAGCTTGGAAATCTAGTAGAAAGGTCCAAAGAAGGCATAAACCTAATGCCTCTTTCCTTTAACATATCATCTTAAGGATTAAAAATTTCAAAAATGTATCTAAATGAGAGCTGTCATATATGTGTATAATGGGTCTGATAGTAATGCAAGTTAAAGGGCGAAGGACAAAAGGCATGAGTGTGTGTGTGAGAGAGTATGTGTGACTGTGCGTGTGAGGTGTGTGTGTGTGTGTGTATGAGTGTGAGTGTGTTTGTGAATATATATCTATATATAAATATGAAATATTTTAAATGATCTAACAACTTCAGTCTCCTTCTCAAGCTCCCTCCACACGCTTGATGATCTTAGTAATCTATATTTTAGTGGATTGATCATACCTGGGATTTCTGTTACAGCTTTTGGATCAGTTACATTATTTTATAATTATTTTCAGACTAACATTGATTGTGATTATCTTCAGCAATTCCTATATTTTCCCCTAAGAACTCATTGAATTCTATTCCTGTTGTTCATAACATCCCTAGGTAAAAGTGGTAAAATTGCTTGCCTGCAGAACTAAGCAAGTATTGAGTAAAAGAATATGAGTCATTTATCTGAGCATATATTTTCAATGACCACTTCATAATTGGTATAAATTGCACTTTGTAGTGTCAATCTCTAAATTTTCTCCTAGACTCTTTTCTTCTTTTTATTTATTTATTTAATTTATTTATTCCCTTTTGTTGCCCTTGTTTTATTGTTGTAGTTATTATTGTTGTCGTCGTTGTTGGATAAGACAGAGAGAAATGGAGAGAGGAGGGGGACGACAGAGAGGAGGAGAAAAAGAGAGACACCTGCAGACCTGCTTCACTGCCTGTGAAGCGACTCCCCTGCAGGTGGGAAGCCTGGGGCTCCAATCGGGATCCTTAGGCTGGTCCTAGCGCTTTGTACCACCTGCGCTTAACCCGCTGCGCTACAGCCCGTCTCCCTAGACTCTTCTCTTCTACCTGAAATTTATTTACTGTAAATTCTCTATCTAGTTTCTATATAACTCCCATACTTAATATTTAATATTTATAAGCATGCCTTTAATTTCAGTAATTGATAATTGCTATATGTCCATCTAGTGTGTGTGAGTGTGTGTGTGTGTGTGTGTGTGTGTGTGTATCAAAGGAGTATTCAAGTTAGCCATTTATATATTCATATTATTTTGAGTTTTTTCTGTTAGGCTATTCCTGTATTCTATATCAAATATGTCTTACATCGTGATTATGGTCCACTATGAAATAGTCACTCAAGTGTTTGCTGATTGCTCAACTTTGGTGATCATTTGTCTTCCACGAGAAAAAAAAAAGTATCCTTATTTTTCTATAAATTGGCTGCTAGAACTATGAACATCAAGTTTATGTTAAAGAGAAAAAATAAGAGAGAAATGAAACTCAGGGTATGTAATGTAGTCCTTTTTAGAAATGAACCAAAATTTTCTAAGAAGTTCTCCTGATACAAGACATGTTTCTGCACATTTTGCACATTTCTCATAGGCTCTTCTGAAGAATATGGAAAGAAGGTTAGATTGCTAATTTATAAGGTTAATTAACTTACTAAATTGCTACACACTCATGAATATTTGGTCACATTGATTTGTCCAGCCATAAAGCAATGATGAACCTGACAAAAATTGTGCCAGATAAATTTGAAACTCTGAATTGCTTAGGATAATGATGATATAACATTTACTAATTATCTGGAAAACTTGGAGAATGATATCTTTGAGAAATATACAGTTACACTAAGTTAAGCAAAGGAAAGGGAAAGGAACCAAAGTTTGTTATTACCTTCTTTTTTTCCCATCTCAGAAAAATAAACACATCAAACAAAGTTGGGAACCACCTAAGAAGAACAGATAAAACTGCCCTCTTTTGCTCATTGTAAGATATAGAACTGATACCATGGATAATAAAAAAAGAGAAATAAGCTTCTCTAGTGCACTATTGAATGTCTTCAGGAACTAAGTTAGTGAGGTAGCTCACATTGAAGCATACTTACTTTTGCCATGTGAGTAATCTATATCCAAACCTATGACACTGCAGGAAGTTTCAGTGGCGTGGGTATCTCTTCATCTCTCTTACAAGTCCTCTCTCTCTCTCTCTCTTTTTCTCTCTCTTAATGTTCCCTGAAAAAAATGTCCTGTAAAAATAAACACTCATAACAAGTACAACAAACAGAAGTGTCCTGGAGCAATAATCAATAATCCTAAATCATTTGAATGTGATCTTTAAATTCCTTTAAAAATTCTATAGCTGAGATATAATTATAACTATAGTGAGTAACTTTAAATGTAGGCATAGTTATAAATTCATGATTAATTAAATATTTTATATGCAGTTCTGGAAAAGAACCCAAGACCACCTGGATGCATGATACATCTAAGCAACCAATCTGGTCAAATTTTTACTTTATATTTTGACATAGAGACACAAAGAGACCACAACACCACTCTGCAACTCATTGAATCCTCTGGTGCTGTCCATGTGCTCTAATGTGGTGCTTGGAGCTAGAATCCAGATCTTGGGCCAAGATATGGAATGTGCTTTTCCAAGTCACTCATTTCCTGGCTTCTATAAAGCAGATCAATAAAAATTAAATTTAGAAAGGTCAATTAAAATTGAAAATTTGTCATTATAAAAATACACAGATTTACTCAATTCAAATTGATTACTTTTATCCTATGTGTGAATAGATGTTTAAATTCAATTTTGAGTTTACTTTAGAGTCCTAGATAAAACATTAGGTGGCACTGTTGTCATAATGAAAAACTGGTGTACTCACTCATTTTTCTTCACTATTCAGATGAGCCTTCTTTTAAAATTCTTATTTAAAGACTCACTATGAATTATTTTCACTTTTCCAGTGTGATTAAAATATATCTGAAATAAGCATATAAAGGATTAAAATTCATTGTCAACATCTGCTACTCACTAGGAGGTGCAAACCATGACAACATTTTAAGGAACTGTTCTGTGAATTACAGAATTTTTAAAGATATTTGCATAAAGAAGAAATTGTTAATTATGAGTAAATATTTTATTTTCTTTGTTCAAAAGTCCCAACTGTTAAAAATGTTTTATTTTATTTTATTTTATTTTTATGAGAGAGAGAGAGATACACAGAAGCAACATTTCACTATAGCATATGTGTTACCAAAACTAACCCAAGGCCTCACACATGTAAGACCTATGATCCACCTATCAAACCACTTCCTCCCCACAAAATGCTTCCAGTGTAAAATATAACAAAATACTTATTTATTTTTACCAGAGCACTACTCAGGTATGGTTTACGATGATGTGGGGGATTGAACCTAGGACTTTGGAGCCTCGGGCATGTGAGTCTCTTTACATAACTGCTATCCTATCTCCCCAGCCCTAAAAAAAATGCTTTAAAAATTACTTCCTGGGGGTCCAGGTGGTGGCACACCTGGTTGAGTACACATGTTACAATTTGCAGGACCGAGGTTCAAGCCCCTAGTCTCCACCTACAGAGGGAAAGCTTTCCAAGTGGTGAAAGCAGGTCTGCAGTGTCTGTCTCTCTCCCTCTCTCTCTCTTTTTCTCAATTTCTGGCTGTCCCTTATATTTTTATCCAATAAATAAATAAAGATAAAAATTTAAAATATTACTTTCTGAAAAATATTTTATAAAGTTTTATTGTATGCTTAATAATCACAGATCAGTGTATCTCAGTGATAAAAGAAATCATTATAGAAAATATTATTTAATATACAGTAATATTAAAATGAGTAAGCAATAATAACTAAAAACTAAAAATTTATTTGTTTGCATGTAAGCAGGGAATAGAGATGGATATAAAAGAAGAAAAGCAAGTGATTAGTATAAGGAAGAGTAGGTGCTTTTAAAAAAGAGATTCAGAAACTTCAAGTAAAATGACAAGAAAGATGCATGGTAGCAAGATATAGTTCTTACAGGACCAGCAGGACACTGGTTTACCAAATCTCAATGAGAAGACAAAGCTGACAATATGGGCCTTGTCCTCTAATAGATCCCTTTATTTGGGGATCTCTGATCACTTCCAAAAGAAATCTCATCATAAGTCGTCTTGTAGAATCCAGCACCTTACCCTCAATATAAAGCAGCAATGGTAGAGACTGCCTTAATTTCCGAAGGGAGGCTGGGTCATCCTATTCTGCCACTAACCGAAGACTGGTCCTAAAAAGAGTGCAGCCTAGAATGTTCCCAGCTGTGAACATGGACTGCAAGCTCAGACAGGGACTTGGAGATTACACAGGCTCTTGTGCTAAATATGGATATATGTAGGCCCTGGGTCAGATTGATGGGGTAAACAGTTAATTATAGTTAGATATACTTTCTTCAAGTTTGGGAACTATTCTTTGCTCTAATTCAGCTTTCTAGTCCTATTCTCAACTCCGGCACTGTCTTCCCAGACAATATATTTAGTCCACCTGCATGTTAGCTACCAAGCTTAGCTTCTTCTTTCTCTTTCTCCTTCTCCTTCTCCTTCTCCTTCTTCTCCTTCTCCTTCTCCTTCTCCTTCTCCTTCTCCTTCTCCTTCTCCTTCTCCTTCTCCTCCTCCTCCTCCTCCTCCTTCTCCCCTTCCCCCTCCCCCTCCCCCCTCCCCCTCCCCTCCCCCCCCTCCTCCTCCTCCTTCTAGCATTTGCCCTTCTTCTGTAGCCAGTCAACAGGTCAGGTTGAAAGCTGTCAGGAGCTGCTTGTTGCTGGCTTTGAAAGTGACTGGGATCCATGTGGATTCAGTCGGCTAGGAAGGATCGTCAGTTTCCCCAATGAATGGGTACTCACGGGATGCACCACGAGAAGGTCGATCCAATGCATCCCCAAGCTTAGCTAAAATATTGCCAAAGTCATAGACTCCTTGGAATATACCTTAAAGTAGACTTTCTAGCTTCTTTCCACCCTAAGATACTTAATTTCATTTGCTCTATTCCTGTTTTTTTGTTCCTGTCTAGGTTGAAGACTGCAATTTGGTACAGAAGGTGAAAACATAAAACATGGGCCCTGAAAAAAAAATGTATCTATATGTGAATTCTGAATGCATAGGGAAACCAATTATCTTTGCCTTCTTTATATCTTATTATTTACTAATTTATTCATATATTGTTGTTTCACACTGGGGCTTTACCTATTCAGGTCATTTTTTTTTTTAATAGAGACAGAGATGAAGCGCTAGAGGGAGAAAGAGAAGGACACAACAGCATCAAGTCTTGCTTCAGTGCCTTGGAGGTCAGGAGGTCACACCTGGCTAGCAACAGGTAAGACAGGTGCATTTGAAGGCTATCTATCTCACTGGCTCCTTGACTAAATTTCTATAACCAGGCTATCTCATCAATAAATTGCTGATTTGAGAACTAACTGAAAAAAAATCAATCTAATTCACAAAACCTGGCATATCGTTAGGCTCTCAAGTGGATAGTAGTAGGAAACTTTTCTTTTTGTTATTTTTTTTTCATTTGATAAGGCAGAGAGAAGTTGAGAAGAAAAGGCGAGATAGAGAGGGAGAGAGAAAGAGATATACTTGCAGCATTGCTCCATTACTTTGAAACTCCCCCCCTGTAAATAGGAACCAGGAGCTTGAACCCAAGGTACTTGAACATGGTAATGTGTGTGCTCAAGCAGGTGTGCCATCACACGAGCCTTATTTTTTTTTCTATTAACATGGCTATAAACTATGGAGGTTGCCCCATTTCTCTAATATCAGGTAGCCTGAATATATTTGAGGCCTGATTCATAGTAAGGAAGGTGGTGGCATACATGAATTAAATCAGTGAGGACAGACCCTGGGTCTCCTTACTGTCAAATATATATTCAGAGGTTAAAGATCTCTGTGTGTGTATAGTCTGGTGAGCATTTCTACCAACTGTAGGATCATGGGAAATTTAAATCATTTGTCTAATGTTCCAGTACTCTACCTGCAAAGTAGAAATTAAATAGGTGTTACTTTACCTCTCAGGGAGATTGTGACAATATCCACAGATCCTTATTACTATAATTAATGCAATAAGTAGAGATCTGTCAATGGCACTTATTGCTGCTATCCACACCACTTATGACCCACCTTTGATTTTTTTCAGTCTGTGAATGCTTTCATTTCCTTATACTTCTAAAGTACTTACATACTCCAAACATACACTTTTATGTTGCCCCCTCCACCAGTTCACAAAGGAAATAATTTATCAATATCAAAAGGGTTTAGAAAAAATTATAGCAATCTCAGCATAGATTTCAAATGTTTGTGTACTGTGAACTGCAAATCTAAGTAATAATATGTCACTGCAATTTGCTGACCCACAATACAAAAGTAAAGAATAAATTTTCAGCAAATTTAAGCCCTCTTCTTTTAAAGCATGTGTATCATAGTAAAGAGAATCAAACGTGTATTTATTAAACTAATGCACACATACTGTCTTATTAAACATTGATGATTATAATTTCTTCTCTAACAATACTGTAAACTGAATGACAATGAAATCTACCACCACCAACACCAATCTTATTTACAAAGTTTCCATATAACCAGCACTAAGCAAAGGAGATAAATCTTTGTTGAGGAACAAATGAAAAAGCAAAACAAACAATCAATATTTGCCTATCAAACATAGTAAGACAGTATTTTAAAACAGCATTTGCAGCAGAAACCACTTCAAGTTGAACCATCATTGCTAAAATTTGTGGACATTCACTGCTAACATCCTAGGCTTATGCAAATGGGTTAACAGGTAACCAGCCAATTTATAATTAGCTGTGCTGATCTACCAAGTCTAGAGAAGTACTCAAGTTTCTAACTCTATTTGTATTCAAAAGTTGCTAAACAAGGCCAAAGTGCTCCACAAGAACTAGGAAACTATTATAAAGATTTAAACCTTGCATTTTTTATTCTAGCACTTATTTTTAAACTTTTGTTGCTGTTATGTATATATTTAAAAGAAACAATATATTTACTATAATTTTGAAAACACTGTCTCTTAGATAAGTAGATTTTAAGCTATCCATAATGTGTACTGTAAATTTTAGGGACAATAAGAATTCTCTTTAAGTAAGGCTTCCCTCCTATGCTTCAGGCACTATGATGGTCTCCTAGTAATTATGCTGCGATTAAGAAATCCTGAAAGGGGGAGTGGGTGGTAGCACAGCGGGTTAAGCAAGCACACATGGCGCAAAATGCAAGGACCAGCCTAAAGATCCTGGTTTGCGCCGCGGGATCCCCACTTGCAAGGGAGTCGCTTCACAGGTGGTGAAACAAGTCTGCAGGTGTCTATCTTTCTCTTCCTCTCTCTGTCTCCCTTCATCTCTCCATTTCTCTCTGTCCTATCTAACAACAACAACATCAATAACAACAATAATAACAATGAAAAAACAAGGGCAACAAAAGGGAAAATAAATATTTAAAAAATAATAATAATAATAAAAAGAAATCCTGAAAGGGGGTTGGGTGGTGGCTCACCTGGTTGAGTGCCTGTGTTACAATTGGCAAGGACCCCGGTTCAAGCCCCCAGTCCCCACCTGTAGGGAGAAAGCTTTATGAGTGGTGAAGCAGGGCTCCAGGTGTCTCTTCATCTCTCTTCCTCTCTATCTCCCCTTTCCTTCTCGGTTTCTGACTCTCTATCTTAGAAATAAAAAATGATTAAAAATAGTAAAATTATATAAAAAAAGAAATCCTGAAAGCAGATATTACAGATAATGAGAAAACTGAAGCTCAGAGAGGTTTTGTAATCTATTCATGGTCACTAAGCAACTTGGGAGCTATAATTGTAATTCAACTGTATTTGATTTTAAAACTTATATTTTGATTACCATTTCATTTATCATTAGGTGTATTTGCTAAAGCGGTGACTTTTCCAAAGAAAGTCAATTAAAGTAACTAGGATTACATATGTTTGGCCTTTGAACTTTGGAGAGACTGACCAATTTATTAAATATATTGCAATTATGGTAAAAATGATATTTAACTGTTTAAGTGAGGTAGTAACTTACATCTACGAATGGCATTAGTGAAGGGTCACTTTAGTAAGTGTCATTGTTTTATTTAACTTATATTTATTAAACCTCTACTATGTCACAGGTACTAGGTAAGGAATACATAGAGGAAAAAAAGCACAAGACAGGTTCTCATGAGGTGAAGCTTACAGCTGAATGAAAGTCCATGAACTTGCAAACATGTGAAAATAAGGTTTGTTTGTGCTTTAGTCTCTGTAAGAATGAACAGGGCTTGCAAAATAGCTCACCTGGATAGTCCATTGTTTTGCTAAGTACATAATCCAGGTTCAGCCTGGTCCCTACCACACTAAAGAAAGCTTTGGTACTGTGGTGGCACATTCTCTCTCTCTCTCTCTCTCTCCTTTTCTCTCTCTCCATCCCTCCCATCTTCTCTGTCTCTACCTGAAAAAGAAAAGAATGAATAAGTGAGAACTTCATGTCAATAACAATGGAAATAGAATTTTTAACTAAATAAAATCTTGAACTAAAATTAGGATAATAACACCACCAGAGGAAAATGTATTCAAAATTAATAAAGTAGGTTATATTATATTGACTTCAACTCCCACAGAATGTGTTGAAGCAGACTAAATATTTTTCCTTTATATATTCTCTCTGCCACTCCTTTTATCAGCTCCAATGGTCAAAAAAGTAAGTGACTGTTGCATCAATATATTTGAAATATTAAGACCATCTGCCAGCTCAATTACTCAAATACATTCTCACAGTATGGGCTTTCTCATAGGAGTGATTCTATTGTAATGCTGCAGAACTCATAGAAAAGCCCAATGTTACTGAGAGGAAAGAAATATTTAGAATGACAATTTCTTATAACATAAAGAGATCCAAAGGCTTTTATTGTTTTATTGTTGTGGGATTTTCTTTTCCAGACTTTTGAACTTTATTTTGACATTTTTTAGCTAAATATTGAATATTTGCTTAGTTTAATTTAAATGGGGAAAAAACTCACATTGCTAATTGAAAAAGTAACAACATACATACAGCATTACTGCTTAATGAGATAAATTATAGGAGAACTCAAGAATGAGTCTACTGTTTTTCTCTTCTAGTTTGATGCCATGCATGACCTCTATAAACTTAAGTTTCTTCATCTTTAGCACAATGAGGATTGATTGAGGGTGTGTGTGTGGTTAGAGCTGACATATCAGAGGATGCTTTACTTTACATTACAAACCTGCTTAGTAGTCTTCTTCCACTTAAAAGGCTTTAAGCTTTAAAAATATGCATATTTTATTAGAAAATGCAACTGACAATAGTGCTGTAACATGTTGAAGAGAAAGCAAGTAATTATAGTTTATAATAAAAAATGACACTTGAGTTTGATTAGGAAATGATCATCCTTGTGAAAGAAAAAAAGTACATAATTCAAATGCATTAAAGATACTAATTTAAACATACACAATTATTAGTGAAAGTATGCTGTTCTAGCTCAATGTTACTGTTGCAAACTATGAAATTTTAAGTCACAAACACCATAACAGTTCTTAGAGCAAATACTGAATCAACACAAACATGTTTCAGAAAATTTATTTATAGAAAGCAAAATTTACACATTGAAATGTAAGTTTAAAGTCTTACATTTTAATGCTGGGATTTAGAAAAAGAAGAAAAAACAAATAACTAAGAATTTGAATTCAATAAATCCATACTTCTCAGTCCACATTTGTACTTAAAAATTAGATATTCCTGCTCTTTAGGTCTAGAATTCGGTGTAGAATTATGGAAATGAAGCATTAAAAACAGGTGACCTCTGTTGCTCTCTTTCATGGCTGGGCATTTGCTAAGCCCACTGTGCATTTGTTAAGCTGTTGGTATGTTCAAAACACTCAGTGATTATCCTCTCTTTCTCCTGTGATGATGTTCTATCTAGGCAAAAGTTAATAAAATTCAATTTCTCCTGAATTTTCTCTCTGTATTTACACCAGGCAATAAAGAACATCTTGCACAAAATATACTGAGAAAAATTATCTTTAATTCATGGAAAAGAAAGTTTCTGGGTAGGAAATGCATCATTTTGCTCTCATTTAAAATTTTTATTTATTTTTCCCTTTTGTTGCGCTTGTTATTTTTTTTTATTGTTGTTGTATAGTTATTATTGTTGTTGTTGTCGTCGTTGTTGGATAGGACAGAGAGAAATGGAGAGAGGAGGGGAAGACAGAGAGGGGCAGAGAAAGTTAGACACTTGCACACCTGCTTCACAGCTTGTGAAGCGACTCCCCTACAGGTGGGGAGCTGGGTGTTCGAACCCATACCTACACTGGTCTGCTTTGTGCCTCGTGTGCTTAACCTGCGCTACCGCGCGACTCCCCATTTTGCTCTTTTTAAGATCATATTCAAATGAGCAAAGTAAACACGTTTGATTTTTATTTTTCAAGGGTCAACTCTTTCTGAAAATCTAATGAGTCATAATACTTTGCACTGGGAAAAATCCAAATTTCATCAGTATAATTTGACTGCTCAGTTCTGAGACATAGAATCTACTCTTCTTATCTTTGTTATTAATATGTCTCAATTTTATTAAAGAGTCTAACTCAGGGCAATTTCTAAAGTAATGTCAAGCGGGAGCTGGGCAGTAGTGCAGTGAGTTAAGCACACATGGAGCTAAGAGCACATGGCTCGAAGCACAAAGACTGGCTCAAGAATACTGGTTCAATCCCTGGCTCCCCACTTGCACAGGATTCACTTCACAAATGGTGAAGCAGGTCTTCAGATATCTAGCTTTCTCTCCGCCTCTCTGTCTTCCCCTCCTCTCTGGACTTCCCTCTGTCCAATCCAACAATGACAGTGACAACAACAACAATGACAAACAGCCAGGGCAACAAAAGGGGGGAAAATAGCCTCCAGGAGCAATGGACTCATAGTGTAGGCAGAGCTGAGTCCCAGCATTAACCCTAGAGGCAAAAAAAAAAAAAAAAACAACTATAAAATAATGTCAAGCCTGCAAAAGCTGAATAAGGGCAAGAGACTGGCATACTTTAACGATGACTTTTTAGTCACTACCAGGCCGTTCCACCAGCTGGGGCCCTAAATGGGGAGTCCTGAGACTCCAAAACAGACTTGATGGGCCTAGACCTCAAATCCCTCTCTCCATTGTTACTGGCCATTTCTATCAGGAACAACAAAATAGACCCCTTTGTGGGCCCCCATAACACCTTGCCCTCAACCTGGATCAACAATGGTAGCGAATGTCCCATCCTCCAAAGGGAGGATGGACAACATACTCTATGCTACACCTGAGGAAGATGGGTCAATACTGGGGCAGCATGGAATGTTCCTACTCATGACCACAGAATGTGAGCTCAGATCTACAGGGATGCAGAGGTCACACAGGCTCCTAAGCTAATTATGGGCCCTAGATCACATCAAATCAATGGGGTTTCCAGTCAACAATATTTATACCCCTTTCTCATATTTGGGAGCTACTCTCTTCCCTGATTCAGCTTTCTGGTCCTTTTCCCAGCCATGATATCAAGTCCCTAGACAATAATTAGGATTCGCCTGCATATCAGATTTCAGGTTCAGACAAAAAACAAACAAACAAACAAACAAAAACACTAGTATAGCTACAGGCCCTTTGAAATATAACTAAAATATGCCTATTAGCCATCTACAAAATGGAGGACCTCAACAGTTCATCTGCACTATTTTAGCCTTTAGGTCCATGATTGTTTAACAATTTGTTTGGCTTTGTATATTAACTCTCTTTTTAGCCACCAGGTTCCAGATGCTAGCAGGATGCGACCAGACTTCCCTGGACAGACAACCCCACCAATGTGCCTTGGAGATCTGCTTCCCCAGAGCCCTTCCCCACTAGGGAAAGAAGAGACAGGCTGGGAGTATGGATCAACCTGTCAACACCCATATTCAGTGGGGAAGCAATTATAGAAGCCAGACCTTCAGCCTTCTTCATCCCACAATGATCTTTATCACAGAGTGTTAAAGAGTAGGAAAGCTATCAGTGGAGGGATTGATATACGGAGCTCTGGTGATGGGAATTGTGCAAAGCTGTACCCCTCTTATCCTATAGTTTTGTCAATGTTTCCTTTTTATAAATTAAAAAAATAATAATGTCAAGCAAGACTTTGTGAAAGCACTTACATGAATTTATGTACTTGAATTATATTATACAAGTAGTAAAATACATAAATATAAGTAATATTTATATGGTTTTTATTGATAGGCAAAAGTATTAAAGTTATGCAAAGTCTACCTACTGCTTGCAATTATTGTTGCAAGCACAGGAGGGTCTACTCATTATGTTAGTAGAATAAGTGTTCAATAGAATCCTAGAAACAGTTGTTTCTGCATGAAGTCAGACATGAATGAGTTCAAGAACCTGAGATTTCTATATTTCTTCACCACAAACAATTTGAAATCATCATGGTTAAGACACCTTAATGTGTTAGATGAAGAAAAACCTGCTTAACTTTTCTTTAGTGATAACAGGTGGAGGATATAATACTGCTTTTTAAGTGCCCTGCACTTTATGAATAAAGCAACTTGAAGTAAAGCTGCCCTATGATCTGCAGGGCTCTGAAACTACTACAAAGACCCAGGTGGAGTACTTTTCCACCTTGCAACTCACTAGGAATATGCATTAGCCAAATGAAAGCAAACAGTTGGAGCACATAGAAAGCAAATATTTCTGGGGGCCTAGAACACCCAGTTAAGTGCACATAGTACTAAGTACAAGGATCCAGGTTTGATCCCCTATCTCCCCACCTGCGGGAAGGGTGCTTCATGGGCGGTGAAACAGGTCTGCAGATGTCTATCTTTCTCTTTCCCTCTCTATGCCCCCGTCAGTTCTCAATTTCTCTCTGTCCTAGCTAATAAGATGGAAAAAGTGACCACCAGAAGCAATGTATTTTAGTGATGGCACCAAGCCCCAGCATTAACCCTGGAAGCAAAAAAAAAAAAAAAAAGAAAGCAAATATTTTCTTTCCATTATCAGGGCAGCATTATCATCTTAGTCCTGGAAGTTATGACCATGGAAGAAGAGAATATGTATTTGAGAAGTACATTTGTTTGTTTGTTAAATAGAGCACTGAGCAGCTCTGGTTTATGGAAGTGCAGGGGATTGAACCTGGGACTTCAAAGCCTCAAGCATAAAAGTGGGATGCATTGGATCGCCTTCTCGTGGTGCATCCCGTGAGTACCCATTCATTGGGGAAACTGACAATCCTTCCTAGCCGACTGAATCCACATGGATCCCAGTCACTTTCAAAGCCAGCAACAAGCAGCTCCTGACAGCTTTCAACCTGACCTGTTGACTGGCTACGGAAGAAGGGCAAACGCTAGAAGAAGAAGCATAAAAGTCTCTTTGCATGACCATTATGCTATCTACCCCTGCCCTGAGAAGTACAGCTGAATAATAGATGTATATATCTATATCATCTATATACCACAACCTGCACAGAATAAATGAATAAAGATAGAAGTTTATAAAATGGACACTGGAAACTCCAGAAGTAAAACTGCAAATGATAGTAATAGACTCTTCTCTTTGGTGCTTTTCACTGTTAACTGAAGCTCCATTACTTCAATATTGGTTCAAAAGACGATGTCTCTCTAGTCACTATCAGGCCACCTCATCAGCTGGGACCCTATTCGGGGAGTCCAGAGATTCCCAAACAGACACGATGGGCCTAGACCTCAAATAAATCCCTTTCTCCATCATTACTCGTCATCTCTATCAAGAACAACACAATAGACCCTCTGTGTGCCCCCATAGGACCTTGCCCTGAACGTGGATCAACAACAGTAGAGAATGTTCCATCCTCTGAAAGGGGGCTTGACAACATACTTTATCTTCCACCTAAGGAAGATATTTTGAAATTGGGGCAGCTTGGAACATTCCTACTCATGACCACAGAATGTGAGCTCAGATCTATAGGAATGCAGAGGTCACATATGCTCCTAAGCTGAATATGGGCCCCAAACCAGATCAGATCAAATCAATGGGGTTTATAGTCAATAATATTTATATACCTTTCCCATATTTGGTAGCTACTCTCTTCCTTGATCCAGCTTTCTGGTCCTTTTTTCAGCCGTGACATCATCTCCTCAGACAATAACTTGGATCCACCTGCATATTAGATGTCAGGCTTAGGAAACACAAACAAACAAAAACAACACTAGCATAGTTATGGGCCCTATGAAATATAACTAAAATGGGCCTACTAACTATCTACAAAACAGAGACTCCCACCTCTTCATCTGCACTATTCCAGCCTTTAGGTTTATGATTAGTCAACAATTTGTTTGGCTTTATAGACTAACTCTTTTCTCAGCCACCAGGTTCCAGATGCTACCATGATGTCAAGTGGACTTCCCTGGGAAAGACGACCCCACCAATATGTCCTGGAGCCCTGCTTCTCCAGAGCCCCTCCCCACTAGGCAAAGAGAGAGATAGCCTGGGAGAATGGATTGACCTGTCAATGCCTGGGTTCAGCGGGGAAGCAATTACAGAGGCCAGACCTTCGACCTTCTGCACCCCACAATGACCCTGGGTCCATACTCCCAGAGGGATAAAGAATAGCACAGCTTTCAGGGGAGGGGATGGGATCCGGAGTTCTTGTGGTGGGAATTGTGTGGAGATATACTCCTCTTATCCTATGGTTTTTGTCATAGTTTCCTTTTTATAAATAAAAATTATATAAAAAAAGAAGATAACAATTATTGAGGGCACCCTTACAAACCTACAATGTTAAGATCTCTCTAGCCCCATTACCTCTTCTTATCTGGAGGATTAAAAACATATTTGAAAATTTAAAAGTAACAATCGGCTAGTGTAAAATTGAGAGGAAAATAGAAGCATTTTCACATTTCAAGAGACCTTTTACAACAGAAGTTTTCAAGTTCTTAGTAGAAGACAGATGTACGCCCTCCTCCCAAGGCCGGCTGTGCTGCAAATTTTCTCAGTCTACTGGAATTTACTGCTCTTTTCACTCAAATTCACTGTAAATGTTGTGACATGTCTAAAAATGTATTTGTCTCTCCCCTGTTTGATCTACCTCCAAACTATAGTTCTTCATAATGTTACTATGGACTTTCAAAGAATATTTTTACTATCTTCCTCATGGAGTCTTATTCTTCATAAGTTTCATAAGTTTATTCTTCATAAGAGAGGTTTTTATTTGACTTGAGTAAGATTGAGATGCCAAAGAATAACCTGATATGTTGATAAATTCTTTTGTAAGTGATCTGAGCAGAGGAAATAAAGTGCCTAAATAAATAAACTTACTGAAAGCAAACAAATAAAGATACAACCAATATATGACAAAAATAGAAATTTTATTAAAATACAATCTTCAACTGATTGTACTTTCAACTGTATTGTACTTTCAAAAATGTTTCAATTTTGAGAGACTAAAAGAAAGGTACTAATAATAGTGCATTGTTAGTTACTTCAGTTGATATTTTTCTCAAACTGGAAGATGAAATTGTTGTATTTGTAGAACCCGTGTTTCTCTGTCCTTAGCAGTGTGACTCTGGTGAAGTATATAGCCCTGATATGAATGCACTATTGTTGAAGAGTGTGAATTCTGATGTTACATGTAAATCTTTGCTATATGCTTTGTTTGAGCAAAGTCCTGACTCCAGGTTGGAGTGATAAGACCAGAATTCAAACTAACAGAAATTAGGACAAAAGCAATAGGCTTTACCATCTCTATGCAACTGAATAAAGTGAATGTTCCTGGTGGGGCCAGAGCATAATTATAGTATAATGATAATGCAAAAGACTTTCATGCTTGAGGCTCCAAGTTCAGGTCCTTGGGATCCCCATATGCTAGAGCCATGAAGTACTCTAGTTAAGAGAAAGAAGAAAAAAAAATCTCTGTAATCCCTGAAAATGTATCCAAAGAGAAATTGGTCTGCCATTATTTTTTCTCATAAAAAATGTCCTATACTCAGAGGTAAAAATGGCTAAAGATAATAATAAAACTGATAAATTTCACATTATTCTCCTCAACATCACACATGTCATTTCCAGCTTAACTTCTCCTAGCCCAGTTATTATTCAAAGATGTCCTACACAATTCTCTTACTACCCTAAGGTTATAATATTTCCATTTGTTAAAAATTGATATAATATTGAAAACTAGGAAAGATTTGTCTGTCATTCTGCCCTTCTATTCTTCTTATTCATAAAGAAATATATATATATATATATATATATATATATATATATATATATAATTTATGTAACATCACTTTAAGTCATGTGTTGCAAGAAGAAAAGGTGAATTTCTTCCCTGTAACAATATAGTTATATGGAAAGATTAGAAAAAACAAAATACAAATCACAGTTTGGAACAAGTTTTTCTAAGAATTAAATTTTACTTCCTGAGTTTCCTCAACATTAATTTTTTTATTATTATGATAGTTTACCAAAGCACTACTCAACTCTGGTTTGTGTCGGTACTAAGGATTAAACCTAGGACCTAGGAGCTTTACTTATGAAAGTATGCACAACAATTATGCTGTTCTCCTTATCCCAGTCCACTTTCACTAAAGGAATACAAAGATCAAATATAGGTATGTAATAAACCATTTTCTAATAATCCTCTTGCCTCTGACATCTGTACACCTACTTCAAAGGACTGATTGATTACTTGAGACATTTAAAGTTCACATTTCTGACACAAATTTATTGGTCAATTTATACAGTGCAGTAGATATTAGGGGAACATTTTTGTTACTCTTTTTAACTGCCAATGCTTCGCCTCTCTGGGTTGATGTTCTCAGCAAGAAAGAGACATAGAGAAACATAAAAAGGGAGAGAATGACACCACAGCACTTATGCTTCCACTCTCCAATGTGGTGGGTGTCAGGCTAAAATCTGGGATGTGAGCATGGCAAAATTGGCACAATTCCTGGATGAACTATCTTGACAACCCTCAAATGGATTTTTCAGATTAAGTAAATAAATTGTTTTATAATATTCATGAGTTTATGCCTTAAAAAGTATTTAGAGGGCTACTCAACAAAATTTAAAATAGCAGTAGTTATTATATAATTATTATATAACATTAAAGTAATAACTTCTTGATTATATAAAATTAAAAGAGAACTACAGAATATAAGCAGCAGTAATTCAAATGTTGAAGGAATCAACTGTCACCAAATCTGCCCTGCAAGAATATCTAAAAATCCCCCTATAAACAATGACCACATCACGGGAAACATGTAAGAACTTTCTACAATTTTAGAATAATGGCATTAGAATATCTTCAGTCTATAATATTAATAAATGTCAATGGCCTGAATTCACTCATGAAAGGGCACAGAGTAGGAAGATGAATCAGAAAACATAACTCAACCATATGTTGTCTGCAGGAATCCCACTGAACTCAACAGGACAAACACAGACTCAAAGCGAAAATATGGAAAACTATTATACAAGGTAATGGACCACAAAAAAAGGGCAGGAACAGATATTCTTATATCTGACACAATAAACTAGATATTTTATAGGTGGAAACAGTAACTATATATCTATATATTTGTATATATTTCATTTTTAGCTGCTAGAACTCAACTAATTTCCAAAACATTTGCTCTGACATCTACTTAATACTTAAGATTTCTATATACTATCCTCCAAAATGTTTTCTTGAAAAGATGGTATCATTGGCCTAAACTATAAATATCAGACAATATAATTTTGACTAACATAATTATAGCCCTTGATTATTTCTTCTTCCTCCTCTTCCTCCTTTATTTTTTAAAAAATTTTATTAGAGATTTAATATTGATTAACAATATTGCAAGATAACAGGGGTACAATTTCATACTGTTACCAACATGAGAGTTCTTTGTTCCATGACCTCATTTGGAAGTTTCCCTATTCTTTATCCATTTCTGGGAGTATGGACCAAAAATTTTTATGGGGTGCAGAAGGTAGAAGGTTTATAACTACTTCTTTGCTGAACATGGACATTGGCAGGTTGATCCCTTCGCCTGTTTCTATCTTTCCCTAGTTGGGTAGGGCTCTGGAGAGGTGTGTGGTTCTGGGACACACTGGTGAGGTCATCTGTACTGGGAAGATAGGTTAGCATCATGGTAATAACTTGTTGGCTGAAAGGTGGTATGATATAAAGCAAATTGTTCAATAAACAGGTACCCAAAGGTGGGAATAGGGCAAATGAAACTAGGGGGTCTTTATGTAGGAGGAATCTGGGAAGTCTTTTAGATACGTTCTGTGTGGCATATGACATTAGTCACTTTTTCCTAAGCCTGATTGTGAGCATTTGAGTGGACAAAAATTAATGTCTGGGAAGACAGTGAAAGAGCTAAGAATAGGACTAGAAAACTTGATTAGGGCACAGCATATCTCCTAAATATGAGAAGGGTATATAAATACCATTAACTGTTAACCCCATTGTTCTGACCTATGGCCTATGTCTAGTCATACTTAGCTCAAGAGCCTGTGTAAACTCTGAGTCCGTGTCAGTATAGGCTTATAGTCCATGGTCACATCTGGGAACATTCTGCTTAGCTGTGACATAGGTGATAATAAGAATTGAAGCTGAATCATCTTGAGTTTCAGGTTTGAAAGTTTGTTATATAAACATTATGCTTTCATCTTAAACCACACTTAGTCATTTTTTAATTTTCCCTTAACTTATGGATAAATGTGTATGTCATGGGCCCTGATCTATATCTAGGTTCTGAGGCTTTGTTAGGAAGTGCACCACACAAAATAGAATTAAGGAGTCCTGTGAGCTAGGAAAGGTCTCATTAGAGTAATGAAGCTGGGTGATTAACTTTCCACACTTGATATCTTTGGACAAAATCCAGAGTGAAGCATGCCAAGGTGTTATTTGTTGCATTAATTAGGCTGAGATCAGCAATTGTGATATCAATTGGTATGAACTGAGAGAAGCATGCATGGAAGAGCCCCATCCCAGAGGCTCCAGGACTGGGAGAAATATGGATATTATAGAAAATGGGGAAGGTTCCTGATGTCTTTTTAAAATTTCTTTATTGGAGGATTAATGTTTTACATTTGACAGTAAATACAATAGTTTGTACATGCATAACATTTATCAGTTTTCCTCAAAACAATACAATACCCACTAAGTTCTCTGTCATCCTTTTTGGATATGTACTCATCCCCACCTCCTGCCCATCCCCCAGAGTATTTTACTTTGGTGCAATACACCAAATCAGGTTTAGGATTTAATTGAGTTTTCTGATATTGTTTTTCAACTTCTGCCTGAGAGTGAGATCAAACCACATTCATTCTTCTGTTTCTGACTTATTTCACTTAACATGATTTTTTTCAAGGTCCATCCAAGAAGGGCTGAAAATGGTGAAGTCACCGTTTTTAACAGCTGAGTAGTATTCCATTGTGTATATAGACCACAACTTGCTCAGCCTTCATCTGTTGTTGGATACCTGGGCTGCGTTCAGGTTTTGGCTATTACAAATTGTGCTGCCAAGAACATATGTATACACAGATCTTTTTGGATGGGTGTGTTGGGTTCCTTAGGATATATCCACAGGAGAGGAATTACAGGATCATGGGGTAGGTCCATTTCTATCCTTCTGAGAGTTCTCCAGACTGCTTTCCATAGAGGTTGGACCAATTTACATTCCCACCAGCAGTTCAGGAGGGTTCCTTTGACCCCACAACCTCTCCAGCATTTGTTGCTGTTACCATTTCTGATGTATGACATTCTCACAGGAGTGAGTGGTATCTCATTGTTGTCTTTATTTGCATTTCTCTGACAATCAAAGACTTGGGGAATTTTTTCA
Organism: Erinaceus europaeus; assembly: GCF_950295315.1. Classification (NCBI taxonomy): domain Eukaryota; kingdom Metazoa; phylum Chordata; class Mammalia; order Eulipotyphla; family Erinaceidae; genus Erinaceus; species Erinaceus europaeus. The sequence continues at coordinate 94,342,088 of NC_080165.1, read as the reverse complement.
TGTGTTTCTTGGCCTTTTGGATCTCTTCTGTCCATGTTCTCCCCCCATTTTTGGATGGGTTTATTTCTTTTCTTGTTGTTGAGTTTGGCAAGCTCTTTTTTATTTTTTTGTTATTAAACTTTTGTCTGATGTATGGAATGTAAAAGTCTTCTCCCATTCTGTGAGGGGTCTCTTGGTTTGGGTATTGGTGTCTTTTGCTGTTCAGAAGCTTTTTAATTGGATGTAGTCCCATAGGTTTATGTTTGTTTTAGTCTTCATTGTAATTAGATTTGTTTCATTGAAGATGAAACAAAATTTAAAATTTATGCGGAAAAGAGTTCTGCCAATATTTTCCTCTAAGTATCTAATGGTTTCTGGTCTAACATCCAAGTCCTTGATCCACTTGGAATTTACTTTTGTATTTGGTGAAATACAGTGGTTCAGTTTCATTCTTCTGCATGTTTCAAGCCATTTTTTCCAACACCATTTGTTGAAGAGACTCTGCTTTCCCCACTTAATAGTCTGGGCACCTTTCTCAAAGATTAAGTGTCCATAGGTATGGGGGCTTACTTCTGATATCTCAATTATATTCCACTGGTCAGTGTGTCTATTCATGTTCCAGCACCAAACAGCTTTGATTAATGGCCCTATAATATAATTTGAGATCTGGGAGTGTGATGCCTCCAGTTCTTATTCTTTCTTCTCAAGATTGTTTTGGCAATTCTAGGTCTTTTATGTTTGCAGATAAACATTTGTATCATTTGCTCTATTCTCTTAAAAATGTGATTGGGTTGTGTTTTCTGATCCATCTTCCTACTCTGTGCATTTTAATAGGTGAATTCAAGCCACTGACATTTATTTACGTCATAGATTGAAGATATTTTAACGCCATACTTGTAGATTTTTAGAGTGTTCTGATCTATGGCATATTTCTGGTGGTCTAACTGCTTATAGGAGACCTTTTAGAACTTCTTTCAGGGCAGGCTTGGTGATAGTTGATTCTTTCAACTGTTGCTTGTATGCCTCCGTCTAGTCTGAATGACAGTCTAGGAGGATACAGTAGGCTTGGTTGAAAGCCTTTCTCATTGGACACTCTATAGATATCTTGCCATTATTTTCTGACCTGTATTGTTTGTGTGGAGAAGTGTGCTGCTAATCTTATGGATTTTCCTCTGTAGGAAACTCTTTTGTTTTTCTCTTGCAGCCTTCAGTATCCTTTCTTTATCCTTATTCCTTTCCATTCTAAATATTATGTGTCTTATTGTCTTTAAGTCTGAGTTAATTCTGTTTGGGACCCTCTTAAACCCTCTTGTTTGGGCTTCTTGAACCTTTATGATTTTTATGCTATCTAGACTAAAGATGTTCTCAGCTATTATGTCCTGAAGAATGCTTTCTTACCCTCCCTCTCTTTCTTCCTCTGGTAAGGCAATGATGTATATATTCTTTTGAAGCCATCCCATATATCTATATTGTTGTTTTCAGTATCTCTTAAACTCTTTTTTAGATCTTTTGCTTCTTTATTAGTTGTCTCTAATTTGTCCTCGGTCTTGCTAATTCTGTCTTCAGCCTCATTTATTCTATTTTCTCTCCCCTCTACTGTTTTCTGGAGTTCATCTATTTTGTTACCGTGTTCTGATACTGTTTTAGCTTGTTCAGCTAGTTGCTTCCTTAGCTTAGCTATTTCAGTGCTCAACTCTCTAATAACTGAGATAATTAGTGTTTTCTTACAGAGTCTCATTTGTTGTTTCTTCATTTCTGATGACAATTCTTTCAAACTCTTTACTCATTCCTGTAACTATTTCCTTAACATACATATGTATGTTAATCTCACTATTTTGTGGTTCAACCTTTAGGGGTCTTTAGCTGGACTCTTTTTCTGGTTCATTTCTCCAATATTTCTTCATGTTGGTTTAACTATTCTGTATAGTATATTATGAGGTCCCTCTCTTAGTACTTTTCAAATTTCTGATCACTCTTGCATGGATTGACCTGTGTCTAAGTAAGGTGCTTAAAGAGTTCACAGTTGTGGAAATTAACAGTTGTTTCAATATTATTTCAATCCCTAAATTGGAGCACAGAGGCTGTTAAAAGCCTCTTTTATTCTTTTTCTTCCCTGTAGGCCATGGGATAATGAGGGCTTTTAAACTATAAGTAGGGTTCTTAGCTTAATCACTCACCCCTGACCAAGCCATAAAGCAGGGTGGGGAAGAGATAGCACAGTGGTTGTGCAAAGAGACTCTCATACCCCAAAGATCCAAAGTTCCAGGCTCAATTCAGGTTCTCTGCCATGCCAGGCAGCACTGCTGGGCCCTATGAGTTTCTAAACTAGCTCTGTTTATAGTCTATAGGTTCTGAGGCAAATATTCACCATGTTCTCATCAGTAGAACAATGTGGAAAGGCTCCCACTATACAGCCCCACTGCTAGGCCACTGAGGTGTAGCTGTTCTCCTGAGTTTCCTGGTCAGTTCTCTGTTCCCAGATGTCAGCACAGGGCCTCCCCCTTGCTGCTCCAGCCTCTGAGGGAAGTATCAATGAAGACTCATAATTGCATTTGGTGAGTCTCAGGGGAGTCCTCTCTTCCTTTCAGCAGACTTTTTGTTGGTAAAACATACTGGAGGTGGTGCCTCAACTGGCAGACTGCCAGACTGTTACCAGCTGCTCAATCTCTCCTTAGGCTCCTCCCTGTCCACAAGCCACTGGTGTTTGCACTACCAGTGGTTTGGTGGGTTCTTGAAGTTGTTCTAGTCCTGCCTTGCTGTGGTCCCAGGTGGTCTCCTTTGGTATTCCTGCTGCCATTCTTTGTCACACTGACAAGCGGCTGCAGTGATCCGGTTCCTACTGTCTTAGAGTCTAAGAAGACAATAGATAGTTATTGTTATAGCGAAATTATTTGAAAATTTGATTTACTTTGAAAATCCCATTGTTAGGATTTACTGTATCATATAAGACATAACCATAATTTATGCCTTTTTATGCTATTTACACATAGCTGTATCTTATAAAGTTATGCAACCAGTCACTTTTGTTCTCCCTGGTCTAAGATTTTAGATGATTTAATATTTCAAAGAAAAAGTCATTATTAGAAATGCATTAACAATTTAAATCCACTGTTAAAATTCAGTCATGTTACCAATTTGAAGTCTTACGTGCTTAGACTGAAGGGATTTACACTCAGAACTGTGGTAACTGTATCAAAAAGTTTAAAACATTCAATATATTTTTTCCTCTCATTGATTATGTAGTGATTTGTAAGACTATAAGTTAATAGGAGTGTATATTAACACCATTCCCACCACCAAAGGTCTGTGGCCTTCACCTGTCTCCCACAGTGAAGCTAAAGAAAAAACTATCCTTACCCTCCAGCCAGATAGTTTTACTTTAGTGCAATACTACAAACTCAGTCAAACTGTACTTTGAGTTTCCCTTTCTGTTCTTCTTTCTCAAATTCTGTTTATGAGTGGAATCATCCTATACTCATCTTTGTCTTTCTGACTTAGCTCACTTAACATAATTCCTTCTAGCTCCATTCAAGATGGGTCTGAGAATGTGGGTTTATTATTATTAATATCTGAAATATATATATATATATATATATTGTGATATATATATATATATATATATATATATATATATATATATATATATATATCACAACTTTGTGAGCCATTCATCTGATGCTGTGCACCTGGGTTGCTTACAGGTTTGGGCTACTACAAATTGTACTGCTATGAACAGAGGTGTATACATATCTTTTAGGTTGAATGTTAGAGTCCTTAGGATATATTCCCAGGAAAGGAATTATTGGGTCATATGGAAGTCCCAGGAAAGGATTTATTGGGTCATATGGAAGTTCCATCTCTAGCCTTGAGAGAGTTATCCAGACTGTTCTCCACAGAAGTTGGGCCAATTTACATTCCCACTAACAGTGCAGGAGGATTTCTTTGTCCCCACAACCTCTCCAGCATTTGTTGCTGCCGTCTTTTCCTATGTATGACATTCTCACAGCAGTGATATGGATTCTCATTGTTGTCTTTTCTTGTGTTTCTCTGACAGTCAGTGACCTTGAGCAACTTTTCATATGTTTGTTGGCCTTATGAATCTCTTCTGTAGTAACTATTCTGTTCATATCCTCTGCCCATTTTTGGATGGGGTCATTTCCTTTTTGATGCTGAGTCTGGTGAGCTCTTTATATATTTTGGTTATTAGCCTCTTGTCTGATGTATAGCATGAAAAGATCTTCTCCCATTCTGGAAAAGGTCTCTTTGTTTGAGTGGTGGTTTCATTTGATATGCACAAGCTTTTTAATATGATGTAGTCCCACTGATTTGTTTTTGTTTTAGTCTTCCTTGAAATTGGGTTTGTATCATCAAAGATACCCTTGAGGTTTAGATGGTAAAGTGTTCCACCAATTTCCTCGAATATTTGATAATTTCTGGTCTAACATCCAGGTCTTTGATCCATTTGGAGTTGATTTTTGTTTCTGGTGAAGTAAAATGGTTCAGTTTCATCATACGTGTTTCAATTCAGTTTTCCCAGAACCATCTATTAAAGAGAGCCTCCTTCCTCCAAATAATAATTTGGGCCTCTTTATCAAAAATTAGATGTACATAGTTTGGGGAGTTATTTCTGGGCTTTTAGTTATGTTCCACTGGTCTGTGTGCCTATTTTTGTTCTAGTACCAGGCTGTTTTGATTTGATGGCCTTATAATATAGTTTGAGATCTGGGAGTTTGATGTCTGCATTTATGTTTCTTTTCCTTAAGATTGTTTTGTCAATTCTAGGTGTGATTACAGATAAATGACTGTAATTTTTGTCTTATTCTCTTAAAGGAACTTGGTGGGACACTGATGGGTATTACATTAAATTTTCATAGGGCTCTAGGTAGAATATTCATTTTTATGATATTAATTCTTTCAAGCCATGAACATGGATGTCTATTTCTTTATATGATTTTTTATTTCTTTAAATAGCACCCCATAGTTTTCAGTATACAAGTCTTCACTTCTTTGGTCAGATTATTCCTAGATATTTTATTGATTTTGCTGCAACAGTGAATGGGAGTAATTTCTGTATATCCTCTTCTTTGGACATAGTGTTTGCATAAAGAACGGCTACTGATTTTTGTACATTAATTTTTTAGCCTGACATTTTGCTATATTGCCTAATGATTTCTAGTAGCTTTCTGTTGGATTGTTTAGGTTTTACTATATATACTATCATAGCATCTGCAAAGAGTGAGAGCTTGACTTCTTCCCTTCCAATCTGTATTCCTTTGATTCCTTTCTCTTTCCTGATTGCTATGGTGAGAACTTCCAATACTATGTTGAAGGGTAATGGTGATAATGGATAGCACTGTCTAGTCCCCAATATGAGAGGGAATGCTTTCAGTTTCTAAATTTTGAGAATTTTTAGTAACTTTCTGTTTGTTAAGTGTTAGCTTTACTCTACTGTGGTCTGAGAAAATTCTTGGGATGATTTCAATGTTCTTGAGTTTGTTGATACTATCTTTGTGGCTTAACATGTGGTCTATCCTTGAGGATGTGCTATGTGGATTTGAAAAAAATGTGTATTCCAGTTTTTTGGGCTGAAGAACTCTGAAAATGTCCAGGAGTTCTAATATATCCCTCTTTTCAATTAATTTTCTTCTTTCTTTGTTGATTCTTTGCTTAGGTGATCTTTCTAAGTGTGAGAGCAGTTTGTTGAAGTCTCCTACTATTACTTGTTACTTTTAATGCACTTCTTTAGCTCTTTCAGTAAGTGTCTGATGTATTCAGATGGGCCCTCATTGGGTGCATATATGTTAATAATTGTTAAATCTTGTTTGATTGATCCTCTGATCACTATGCAGTGACTCTGCCTATCATTTATTACTTTATTTATTTTAAAGTTTATTGTGTCAGAGATGAGAATGGCTGTTCCTGACGTTTTTTATGTTCCATTAGCTTGTATGGTAGTTTTCCATCCTTTCCCTTAAGTATGTGTTTGTCTTGTTGGGTCAGATGGGATTCCTCCAGACAGCATATGGTTGTGTTGTGTTTTTTTGATCCATCTTCCTACTCTGTACCTTTAATGGGTGAATTTAAGCCACTGACATTTATTGATATTATGTATTTAGACTTTATAGTGCCATTATTCAATAATTTTTTGATTGTTCTGATATTTAGCAATCTATTTATTTATTTTTAGTGATGTTCTTGTTTATAGGAGCTCTTTAAGAAACTCTTTCAGGGTAGACTTAGTAATATAGCCGCCTTTAACTATTGCTTATCTGAGAAGGTTTTTATACCTCAATCTAGTCTGATTGAAAGTATAGCATGATATATTATCCTTGGTTGAAACCCTTTTTCATTTAAGGCTCGATAGATATCTTGCCATTCTCTTCTGGCTTTTAGAGTTTGAGTGCATAAATCTGCTGATACTCTTATGGGTTTTCCCCTGTATGTGACTTTTTGTTTTTCTCTTGCAGCCTTTAGGATCCTTTATTTATCCTTACTTCTTTTCATTGTAACTATGATGTGTCTTGGTGTTTTCAGGTTTGGATTGATTCTTTTTGGGATTCGCTGGGCAACTTGATTCTTTTTTCTTTCTCTTTTTTTAAAATTTTATTTATTCCCTTTTGTTGCCCTTGTTTCATTGTTGTAGTTATTATTGTTGTTGTTATTGATGCTGTTGGATAGAACAGAGAGAAATGGAGAGGTGAGGGGAAGACAGAAAGGGAGAGAGAAAGATAAGACACATGCAAACCTGCTTCACCACTTGTGAAGTGACTCCCCTGCAGATGGGGAGCTGGGGGCTAGAACCCTGGTCCTTACTCCAGTCCTTACGGTTTGCACCACGTGCGCTTGACCCACTGTGCTACTGCCTAACTCCCTCCCTTTCTTTTTCAGCTTCCTTCTTCAGTTTGGTTATATTTTTACCTTGTTTAGTTATAATACTAGCTTGTTCTGCTAGATAGCCTTTTAGCTCAGCTATTTGAGTGTTTAGTTCTCTGTTTACCTTGATATGGCTCTTTTTTTTTTTTCAGGGACTCACTTGTTGTGTTTCTGTTTCTGACAGTATTTTCCTCAAAACCTTTCCTCAGTTCTCTGATTAATGCATCAATTAATGTTTGGATATTTTCCTCACTTTTAGTTGCTTTTGGCTTACTTGGAATTTTTTTCTGGGCTCCTGTCCTGATTCTTTGTTGTAGTTGATTTAACTGTTTTAAATTTGACCATTTTTTGGTGTGTTTTGTAGTTTTGTGTCTTGGCTATTTTTGTTCAGTTCTTGTGTTGCGTGAGGAAAAGCTACACCAAACCACCACCTTTTAGAAGTGAGATCACAAACCTCAAGTAATACAACAATAGTAACAAAATTGATGATTAATGTAGTTCAAGCAAAACCAGTGAGCTATGATAACTCTCCACTCCAAAAACAAAACAAAACCAAAATCAAACAAAAGAAAACAACAGAGAACAAAGCAAGAACAGACAATTCAAAAATCAAATATCAAAAATAAGTTCAAGAGATTGTGGGAAAGGAGGGAAAGGAAAGTGTAGGGATAGAGAGATAAAGGAAGAAAAACTTTACCAGGTCACACTTCTTACACAACATAAATTGCAAGTAAGCACAAGTGAACACAGCAAAAAAACAGGAGCAAAAGCTAAGATATTTCAAATCAGAAAGGGGAAAGAGAAAGAAAAGAGAAAAGAGAGGAAGAAAAGATAAAGAAACACACAAAAATACTACAACCACAGTTGAGAGCACAACCAATCACTATTAAATGCAATGTAACTACAACAAAGGCTAATTTTGGTCAAAGCAGTAAGGAGGAAAGATAAAGTAACAGCAACTAAAAGAGAAAATAAACTAAAACAAAATATACAAACAACCAAAAAACAACAAAGAAAAAAAAACACCTAAGGATCAGTTTTCAGTTTGAACTATTCCAAATTAGCTAAATTAGTTGGGCAGACACAGTGGGTTAAGCGCACATGGCACAAAACACAAGGAGTTGCTCAAGAATCCCTGTTTGAGCTCCTGGCTCCCCACCTGCAGGGGAGTCGCTTCACAGGTGGTGAAGCAGGTCTGCAGGTGTCTATCTTTCTCTCCTTCTCTCTGTCTTCCCTTCCTCTCTCCATTTCTCTCTGTCCTATCCAACAATAACATCAACAACAACAATAATAATTACAACAATAAAACAAGGGCAACAAAAGGAAATAAATAAATATCAAAAAAATCTTACTTCACTTCCTAAACAAAGCAAAAACAATTGCAAATGGCAACATAAACTAAAGAGCTACAGGGAAGAAAAAAAAAAGATAATTAAAAAAGAGTTCTCTCACAGCCCCAGAAGAAAAAGAGATTGTTGAAGGAAATTGACCAATCAGAAAGAGTTCTTGCCTCCTTGGGGAAAACAAAAAAACAAACAAATGAACAAAAAACCTCCTTTGGTTGACTGACTCCCTTCTAAGCTTGGAATCTTGAATAATGAGACTGATTCCACAGAAGGACCTCCTTGTCTGTAGCTAGTTCCCTCACTGTTGTTATTTAACTTAAAAAAAGGGGTTAGGTGGGGGCTGTTGAGGTGTGTGAAAGGATTCACAGTGGGAGTGGGAACTAGCTTAAACAATATAAGGTTTATTAGGGTGAAACAGGTAAAAGGCAAAATAAGCACTTATCATCAAGGGTTAAGAATCTCTAGGTCCATAAAGTCTGAGTATAGTTATCAAAAGTTTAGTCCCATAAGATAAACAATTATCAGCTCTGTAAACATTGCTCATGGCTGTATAGGAGTCTAAAAGCTTACTGGCTAGCAGAATCACAAGTGTTCAGTTCCTAGAAGAAGTAGGAACTGATTGACAGATACCTGGTGCACATCTGCCTAGATGCTTCTTACCAGGAGAAGCAGCAGTAGCCAAAGAAAGCAATGTGCTCAAAGTCCCTTGCTTTTATACATTCCCTTCTCTGAAGCACTTCCTCAGGGTGACATCATTTGTATGCTAATAGTTCCAAATGCCTGTTGGGGTCACAATACCTTGCCCTCTGGAGTGGGGGGAGGTGGAGTAGTGCAGAGGGAGAAATTGAAACTCCCAGCAACTCCCAGCTCCATGTCAGGTATCTATGTTGTCCTTTTCACTTGTTTGTCAGTATGATTCCTAACATAAATCAAGGTTAAATTTTGCTATACTAACTTTTCAATGTGGCACAGAGAAAAACATAAGGAGTTACATCTAGCTCAACATTTCTATGGATATTTACTAGATGTACCACTGCAGAGTAGGAACCTAGGCTATGAAAGATAAATTATACTAATTCATACTCTACTGTGTTGTCATTATGTGGGTTATAGGCAATGGACTACAAAGCTCTCTGCATAGTGTGTCTGTTAAGCCATAGCACTGAAAACTCTTAAAGATTTTTTCTGGTGGAAGTCAGGGCTGGGTGGTAGCACAAGCATGTGACAATACACAAAACCCCAGGTTCAAGCATGTGGTCTTCACCTGCTTCAGAGAAGTTCTGCAAGCATTGAGGCAGTGCTGCAGGTCTCTTTCCCTTCCTCTCTATTTCCCCACTTCTTTTTCAATTTCTCACTGTCTCAATCTAATCCATAAAAAATAATAAAATATTAAAATAAGTTTAAACGGTAAAGTTTTTGTAGGGTATATCATCTTGTATCATCAAACTGTGTTATGTATGCACTAAGAGATGTAATAGAAGGTGGGTAAATGGGTAATTCAGTTCCAAAGTTGCCTTTTATGGTAAATATTTTCACAACTACTATACAATCTATTACAATGTTTACAGAGCTAAAGAACATTTTTTCTATTAAAGGAAAAATATTATATATATATATTTTTTTCAACTAGGGATTAAAAAATCATTTTATTATACACAGGGTATGATTTTAAAGTTTATGGAGAAATAGATCTGAGATAAGCTTAGGGCATCAGTTATTATCCATGTATCTAGTATATTCTATAACTCATAAATACAATAACTATTTAGAGAAGGTATAATTTATTAAACTCATAATTTTCCTATGGTGCCACAGCAGGGGCTTTCCAACACCAAGTTTTAGAGACTCAGTTTATCTCCAGAAACCTAATAAAAAATTAATTTAATTTCTTTAATATGTTGTGTTTTTTGGACTCCCTGAGACCTCACATTTGACTTCCAAACTTGTATACTTTAGACCTTTATCATGAGTTTTTCACCCTTATAAAAAGAACATAAGGTAAATAATACTTACACTCCACTTAGAAACTTTAAGTATGAATGCCCTGTTCCCCAAATACAGCCAGGGAAGTTTCTTTCACAATACAGTTAATGCACTTCATTACCAAACCAGATGTAGGTGACAGCAGCAATATCTTCGACAATTCACATGGCACATTTCTGAGAAAGCCTTCAATTCAAGGCTGCAACTGGACAGCGATATCCCGATCTTTTTAACACCCTTGTAATGGGTTTCAATTTTGTTGCTGTTGTTTCCCCCTTTCTTAATATGTGAGGCAGCTGACAACTGAATTAGTGCACTCTCCTTAGTATGACAGTGGCTCATGACAATAGCCTAAGGGGAAAGATATAGATAACTGAGAAATTTTCTCACTGTTGTGATATATTTTTTCTTATGGCTAATAAGGCAATTGAAATGACATTCTGTCAGAGAGGTATAAAGCAGTGTGGCTGTAATTTCCTTTGTGCTACCACTAGGAGGAGATGCATTTTGATTAATATTTTTGAGGAAGAAGAAAAAGACTACTTTTAAAGAAATGCCAGTCTGTGAATCTGAATGTCTTCAGTGTACATAGATGCTAATAGCATGTAAGGCAAATGGAGGTGGGGGTTTCTGTGCCAGGCTGGTTTTTTTTTTTTTTTTTTAGGGATAAAAAAGCTATTTTTAAGATCTTCCTTTGCCCTAAACTTTCTTACTATTATGTGCTTTATAAACACATATTTATAAAAGTATAATAGTATAAGATAAGTTGTAATTGATTAATTGGAATAATATTGTATCTCTAAGAGATTAAAAAACATAAAATGATTGTGATTTTGAATGATCTATTTATGATTGGGGCTAATGTGTTTTATACATCCTTTAAAAACTCAAAAATGTTTTTATAACTTTCAGAAAAAATAAGTTATTTAATATACGTGTTTTTTCAGGATGAGTCTGTACACTAATAAGACAAGAATTTTATTTCTTTTTAAAATTTTACTGATTTAATCTAATTGATTACAGAATTATGAATTAACAGGGATATCATTCTACATAGTTTCCTCCACAAGAGTTCTGTATCCTCATTCCCTCCATTGGAAACTACAGTCATTTTCCCAAGATCATAGATACAAGGTGACTGCTATTTCTATAACTAGCTATCTATATTTATGTATTTGCCCATTTTTCTATTGTCTTGTCTTCTTTTCCTTTTTAAGCCACACCAATACCTCTTACTACTTCCGAATGCCCTTCAGTTTTTCCACTTCTCTCTTCAGGTTCTGATGGAATTGGAGTTTAGAGACTTTGGTAATCTTTCCATAACATTTCTCCCACTCAAGAAATATAGATTAAAATTTTTGTGGGGTGGAGAAGGTAGAAGTTCTGGCTTCTGTAATTGCTTTTCTACTGGACATGGACATTGGCAGGTCTATCCATACCTGCAGACTGTTTCTAAGATAAGAATTTTCAGTTGTAGTGAGGAAGATGTTTCCACCTGGTTGTATGATGGAGTACCATTTGAATCTTTTAACTGTGACAACTGTGTTATTAAATAATGAGAAATACACACAATTTAGTAATATTATATTGCCTAGTGAAAGTTAATGCTTTATATATTAAAACATTTGCACATATTGGTAAGAAATATTTATGAGGGAAATATGAACATAGTAGAAATAATAGCTAAGCAGTATGTTAAACTTATATGTTGTTACCTTAGCACAGAAAAGTTAGGGAGGCTTTGTTACCACATGTGCTAATCCCCGAGCTCTCAATTTACATAGCTCCACCAAATGTTCTGCTTGATGGATGCCCTTCAAATCTGATAGTATATATCTGTCACTTGCTACTAGCATATATTACTTCTACTTTGAAATTTGATAATCTATTAGACACTATTCTTTTTCAGCAGTATAGTTTATTTTTTTAATTTTATTTTGATGAGGACCTCAACATTCAAAGATTTAACTCCATGGAAAATACAACTTTTACACAATTTTCCAGTTTTCAACTTCAGTTTATCTGTATATATTTTTTCTTTACTTCAGAAAGATACACTAGACAGCATGAAATAGAGTGAGTTAACTAAGATAACAAATCCAATTAAGTAAGAGTTACAACTAACACACAATGAGAATCTAACTTCTCTTTCTGTTGCCTCATATCTTGAAATAGAGAAAGAAGATAGGCTTCTTGTATTTAAACTATGTAATGTCCATTTTCTACTTTTAGTTTTATATATATTTTTAATTTCCCCCTAGATATAACAAGATAGACACAATAACTAAAATCAACAAGTTAGAGATTCTGATTTCTGTGTGAGTTGTAAAAGTGTGGGTCTTGAAACAGTCTGAATCCTGGTTATATAATTAATAAACTATTGGACCAGGCAGTGGCGCACCAGGTTAAGTGCATGTATTATCGTGTGCTAGAATATTCCTAGCTGTGATTACAGAATGCTAGCTCAAACCTACAGGGATGCAGAGGTTACATAGGCTCCTGTGCTGAATACGGGCCCTAGATCAAATTGATGGGGTTTACAGTTAACAATATTTATGTACTTTACCCATATTTGGGAGCTACTCTCTTCCATGGTCCAGCTTTTTTTTTTAAGTTTTTTTTTTATTATTTCTATTTTATTTGATAGATACAGCCAGAAATCAAGAGGGGAGGGTGTGATAGAGAGGGAGAGAGACAGAGAGAAACCTGCAGCACTGCTTCACCACTTGCAAAGCTTTCCCCCTGCAGGTGGGTGTTGAGGAATTATACAGATGCAGTCTTTACCCTCAGGTTTTGCCATTCCCTGCGATATCCTCAAAGTGCCCTTTTCAACGAATCCTATCCTGACACGTCATTCCTGGTTGTTGCCCAATAAAGCACTCCCACTTCCGCTCTCTCTCTCTCTCTCTCCCCCGGTGGTGAGATAGCGGGGGACAGCCATTTTTTGGCTGACTCCAAGTGGCCTGAGCCACCCTGTTTGATCCATAATGAAGATTTGTGTACCCCATTTGCTCCGGATCTCCTCCGTGGTGTAGCCCGATATATGGCACTACAATGTGGGGCATGACCTGCGCATCTCTCAGATAAGTGAAGACAGTTTGGCTACCTATCTACAATGGCCTTCTTTTCTGCTTGTGAATAGGTTTCCAAAGGCCTCTGCCCTTTCTTCATGAGACTGTTTTTCTGTTTCTGGAACATTTCTCCCTTGACCACACTGTGGTTTCTGCCCAATGCCCGCCGGCTGGAGCGGGCTCGCCACTGCGTGGCGCAGAGCATTGGGCGCGGGCTCCCTCCACGCTGCTCAGCAGCCGGGAGCAGGGCATCGGGCATGGCAGGCAGGGCTGCAGCCTATCCTGGCTGCCACCCTGGGGCACCTCGGCCTGCGCCTTCTGCACAGCCTGCCCTCCTGCTATGAAGTCTGGGCAGATCCTGGACCACCCGGAGACCGTGGGCTCCCTGCTGGGACTGGGCCCCCTGGCCAAGATCCCCAGCTCAGCTCTGAAGGCAGATGAGCTAGAATACGCAGAGATCCCTGCAGAGATCGCAACCTACAATTCCTGGAGCTGAAGTTGCGCAAGAGGCCACCGTTAGACAATGCACTCCCCAAACGGCTAAGACAGTACAGATCTAAATTCGTGTTTAAAATGACATATCTTCGTAACAAAGGTTTTTCTCCTTGTGTATTAAAGACCATGTTTACGTGTGTGTTTAAAGTTTGGTAAACATTAACTTTAAGGTTAAAAATGTAACTTTAAGGCTATATTCTTACCAGACAGAGTTAAATGAAAAAGGTTTTCAACATAGTTCTCATAAAGGTAAAATTAACGTACATTTAAAGTCTGAGGTAAAAATTAGTTAAAAATCAATATATTTTAACTAAGTTGGTCTAAAAAACCTGCGCACACCTAGGGTGTGTGTCCATCTTAAATGAGTGTAACAAAAGGTTAACTAAGATGTTGATATGTAAAACTCTCAAATATCTTCTCAATTAGAAATGGTAGATTGCAGAATGGTTATGCTAATGATTCTCATGCCTGAGGCTTTTTTCCCCATGGTTCTTCTGTTTACCTTTCCACATTTTATTGTTTAAACTTTAAACAACCTTAAAATCATACTAAAAAATGCTTCCAATTGTAATAGACTTATCAATTGTGGTAAACTTCTAACCTGCTACAAGTTTTGTTTCATAAGTAAGTGAATTGCATCTGTCAAGTTCTCTACAGAAAAGTGGAATTCCAGCATCTGACCTTCCTCATACAATGTTCCACCCCCTGGCATTCTTCCGTGGACATCTGTTTTGGACTGGCACTTCTGGTACACCTCTTGGACACTTTGCACAAACCTAGCAGCTTCCCTTTATGCTGCTGGGTTTCTCAAAGACTGACTGCAGCCAGCTGTCTTGGGACTCTAGGCCATACCCTCCCTCCATGCTAGGTAATGCCCACAGAGGCAAAAAATGCCCGTTGAGGCAAGTAACGCCCCCCAGAGGCAAGAAAATCCCACAGAGGCAAGAAATGTTCTTTAGCTGATAAGCCTTGCCCACGAAGGCAAAAAATGCCCCCTCAGGCCCTCTCTTGGCAGCACACTGGTTCTTGTTGCTCGCTTACTTGTTCCTCCACATTTGTGCCAGTTTCTTTTTTGAAAATGCCTGTATGATATAGGTTTCTGTTCACCCCACACTCCTGATACTATGGTCAATTAGTTAAAAAGAAAAGGGGGAATTGTTGGTATGCTTCATATTGGTTTGGTCTCACTCCCCCCCTTGCCCACTGGGAAACTGTGGTTTAGTCTTTGCCTTTTCGCGCTTCTCCCTTCTCCCCGCCCCCTACCCTACAAACTTCCTGAGTTCCTGCCGCTGCCGCTGGAGAAAAAAGATGCAGGACAGATCTGTGTGATGATTAGGTGTTGGAATGTTTGCCTGCTCATGAATAAAGATAAAACTGCGTTCTCAGCTCAGTCTTGTGTTTCTGGTCATCTGTTACCCGCCCGTGAAGCCACCCCGGCGATAACAACAGGTGGGGGCTGGGGAGATGAACCTGGGTCCTTGCACACTGCAAAGTGTGTGCTCAACCAGATACACCACCACCCAGCCCCCGTAGTCCAGCTTTCTAGCCCTTTTATGAACTATGACATCATTTCCCCAATCAATAATCTGGTTCCACTTGTATATTAGATGTCAGGCGCAAGCAAATACTAGTAGAGTCATGGGCCCCTTGAAATATACTTAAAATAGACCTACTAGCTTTTTCCAGAACAGAGACCTCATATCTTCATCTGCAGTATTCTTGCTTTTAGGTTCATGATTAGTCAACAATTTTTTTCTGCTTTGTATCCTAACTCTTTTTCAGCTACAGGTTCCAGATGATACCATGATGACAACCTGACTTCCCTGGGCAGACGACCCCATCATGTGTCCTCGAGCCCTGCTTTCCCAGATCTCTACCTCATCAGTGGAAGAGAGAGATAGTCAAGGAGTATGGACCAACCTGTCAATGCCCATGTTCAATTTGGAAGCAATTACAGAAGCCAGACCTTCCACCTTCTGCACCCCATAATGATCCTGTCTTGATATTCCCAGAGGGATAAAGAATTGGAAAACCTGCTCCAGGAGGTGGCACAATGGATAAAGCATTGGACTCTGAAGCATGAGGTCCTGATTTTGGTCCCTGGCAGCACATATACCAGAGTGATGACTGGTTCTTTATCTCTTTCTTCTTCTATACTCATGAATAAATAAAAATCTAAAAAAAAAAAAGTACGAGAAAGCTCTCAGGGGAGGGGAGAGGATGGGATATGGGGTTCTGGTGGTGGGCATTTTGTGGAAATGTACCCTTCTTATCCTGTAGTCTTTTCAATATTTCTATTTTATAAATAAATTTTATATAAGCAAATATATATAAAAAGAAAAATTTTGGCATGTTCCTCAGTTATTGGAATCATCATCAGTAACAATAGAGTTAAACCAGAGTTAGCAGTAAAGAACCTTAAATAAGGTTCTTGGGACACAAGAAATGATGTGTTGAGAATTAGGCAGTGGCGCACCAGTAGAACACAATGACTCAGTGTCAAGCCTATGGTCCATACTTGCTAAGTCTGTGTGTGTGTTGGGCTAGGGGGAGGGGTAGAGGGACAGTTTACAAATGGAAAAGAATTGCTGCAGGTCACTCTTTCTCTTTCTATTCCCCCATTTCTACTCAATTTCCTTACCTCTACCAAAAGAAAAATAAATTTAAAATAAAAATAAATAAAAGTGGCCACTGAGAGCAGTTGATTCCTAGTGTGAGTATTGAGTCCCAGAGAATAACATAGTGGCACAGGGGTGCACTATGGTGAGCCTTACTGAGCGCACACATTACATTGCTAATAGACTGGGTTCTAGACACCTACTCCTCACCTGCAGAGGGGAAGCTTCACAAGTGGTGAAGCAGTATTGTACGTGTTTCTCTTTCCCTATATCCCCCATCCCATTTCAATTTCTCTCTGTTAGATGCGATAAAATATAAATAAAAAAATTAAAAATAAATAGCCCTAGTGGCAAAAAAAAATTAAAAAGTAAGCAAGGTAGTAGTCAAGGACCAGAAGAAGAACAGGTTTCAAAAGGAAGGATCCAGGGGCTGGGTGGTGGCTCATCTGGTAGGTACAAGGACCTGGGTTTCCCCCCTGGGTTCCCACCTACAGGGTGAAGACTTTGCAAGTGGTAAAGCAGTGTTGCAGTTCTCTCTCTCTCTCTCTCTCTCTCTCTCTGTCTCTCCCTCCCTCTCTCACTCTTTCTCTCCCTACTCCCTTGATTTTTGGCTGTCTCTATCCAATAAATACATTTTTTTAAGGTAGGATCCACAATTTTGTTTTTCCCCAGTATTCAGATTGTGAAGAAGGCTTGCACTGACATTTTCCTGTGAATTTCTTTTATATAATAAATACTACTAAATTACTTTTAGTTTTTCTTAGAGCAAGAATGAATAACAATACTTGATTTGGTTTTTACATTTACCTTGGTGCATGTTGTGTACAAATAATATTTAATTATTACTTCTTATATGTAAAGTATGCACTCTATTCCTATGCTCTGTCCACCCACTTTACCCTGACTTCTACTAACCTTAATGGCAATATCTACAACAGAAGACTAGCAGTTATCCTCCAGCATTTATTCATACTAAGCTGTCTTCCTCCTTAACAGTTTATTGTTGCACATTTCAGCAGTTTGTAATGTTTGTACTTTTGGTCTATTTATGCATGCGTGCAACATAAAAAGAAAACAAAAGGGGGTCGGTGGTAGCACAATGGGCTAACCGCACATGGCACAAACTTCAAGGACCAGCTTAAGGATCCCGGTTCCAGCCACTGGAGCCCCACCTGCAGTGGGGTTGCTTCACAGGTGCCGCTCTGCAGGCGTCTTCCCCCTGACCCCCATCTCCCCTCCTCTTTCGATTTCTGTCTCTCCTATCCAACAGCAATGACAACAACAAGGGTAACAACAAGGGCAACAAAATGGGAAAGAATAGCCTCCAGGAGCAGTGGATTCCTAGTGCAGTCACTGAGCCCCAGCAATAACCCTGGAGGCAAAAAAAAAAAGGGAAACAAAAGTTGTAGGTCTAATCTAAAAGGCAAGAGTCATGGAAAAAGGGAGTTCTAAGAAGACTAACAGAGGAACAGAGGAAAGTTTACTAAAGGAAGTTTGCCAAGGATACTTAGCCTGGGACTTAGCTCTTCTAAAGAGAACATGCACGCGCATGCGCATGCGCACGCGCGCTTGAATCCTCTGAGATGTCCACTTCCTTGAGAAACTTTGAACAGAGTGTCATAGAACTTTCTAATAATCTTAAAATCCTGGGGACCTCATTTCTAGAAATTGCCAATATATTTTCTCTTACAGAGGAGGATGCCTCAGGAAGCTGTTTTATCTCTTAAATTATTCTGAGAACAAAATAATTAACTTGCTGTTATAAACAAAAGCATTAAGTGTTCCACTCTCCCAGGTACAGTACATATCCCAAGGATAGAACAAATTCTTGCCCTCAAGGACCTTACCATCTCTTTCAAAACTTGGATTGTTTGTTATCATTATAATAGTGTGATAATGCTGTGTTGTTGTTGGAAATGTTTTATTTAAATAGTCACAGCAGCTACATTTTGTTCTAATGAAGACTCATTAACAATGTGGATTAGTACTTGCCAGTGGAAAGTGACTACTAAACATGATATATGTTATATTACACCCAAATATGGTGGCTACATCTCTATACAGAGAACTTTTTTTTTTTTTTATTTCAATTATAAAAAGGAAACACATAGGAAAAAAACATAGGACAAGAGTGGTACAACGTCACACAGTTCCCACCACCAGAACTCCATATCCCATCCCCTCCCCTGATCCCTTTCCCATTCTTTAGCACTCTGGGAGTATGGACCCAGGGTCATTATGGAATTCAGAAGGTGGAAGGTCTGGCTTCTGTAATTGCTTCCCCACTGAATGTGGGCATTGACAGGTCGATCCATACTCCCAGTCTGTATCTGTCTTTCCCTAGTGGGGCACGGTTCTGGAGAAGCAGGGCTCCAGGACATTTTGGTGGGGTCGTCTGCCTAAGGAGGTACAGTTGGCATCATGTTAGCATCTGGAACCTGGTGGCTGAAAAAAGAGTGGAAGTGCATGGTGCAAATGAGTTGTCTATTCGCATGCTCTACTTACTATAGTTGGGATGTTTGAATCTAGAAAGTAGAGAGTTTGTTTCAGACTTCTGGTATAGGTAAAAAATTAAACTAAACTGACCAGTGACATCTTTCCTAAAACTCTACCTTAAAATAACATAAAGTTACACTATTCTATTTTTACCTTACTTTAGAATCAATTACCATCTGGTAACTTAAAAAAAAATTCAGCTATATGACATAAATGTCATAACTCCTATGTTGTATTTGTACTGATAAAAGTACTCTGCTTATAGTAATTGCTATAATTAATGGAGCTGTTAAATATGTTTTTGACACTCTTTCCTCCTCACTCTCTTAAGGGCTTCACTACTCTTGACTAACTTTTTGAGACAGAAAGGGGGGTGGGAGTGGAGTTTCCTCTGGTGAAGTTTCCTCTGGTACTTCCATGCCCTGTGCTGAGTGAGCCATCTCATAAGCTCCCCAATTTGGTGCTTTTAATATGACTGTGTATCTGACTCTTAACAACTAAAGTAAGTATTGACATTGCCCAAGATTTCCCAATATAAACTAGTGAATTCAGCTTTCTTAATTTTGTCAAATTCAGCATTTCTGTCCTCCTCACTTTACTATAAAGTTACTATCAGTCCTAATATCATTAGAGCAGTGTATCATATACATGAAAAAGTCACACATTTACTTATTTTTGTAAGAACCTCAGAGATAGAAAAAAGTGTCAGTGACTTATATAAAGCACAACGCTACAGTCTCTATAAAAACATTTTTGTTACATGCAAACGTTGAAAATCAAGATTACCAGTAATTTGGAAATATATCAAGCCAGATATGCTAACTCTGAGATTTCATGCTTCTGTGATTTACCCCAGATTAAAAAAAAAAATGATCGGATAGGAGATGAGTTGTTAATTATGCAAAAGACTTTCATATTTTAAATCCTGAGGTTCCAGGTTCCAATAATTGTACTATCATAAATCAGAACTGAACAGTGCACTGCTTTAAAAGAAAACATAAATAAAAGAATAGAAAATAATGAAAACATGAAGGCAAAGTTCCCAAGTTCATACATTTTGGAATACTATGTCTCTAGCTGAATCTTCCTAGCCCCTTGACACTACTTTCAATTTCCATGATAGAGCTCCCTTTGTTTGTTTCTCTGCTTGCCTTTTTTAATTTTTTTTATTTGCTTTGATGTCTCTAATCCTGCTGATCCATGCAGGTGACCAAACTTTCATCCATAATCTGTAGCATTCAAATTAAAGGAATAGTTTATAGATTCTAGGATTTTCTGAGTACCTTACATAAATCCTTTCTAGGCCCCTTATGAACAGATAAAACTAGGAGACAGGATGAACTTAAATTGATCCCAATCAATGTACCATAAAGCATCAAATTACGTCTGCTGCCAGTCAACAAAGGTCTGTTCCTTCCAATTTTTAAACTAAACAAGGTGTTTGTTTGTTTATGTATGTATGTATGTATGTATGTATGTATGTATGTATGTATTTCCTGTTAGTGATTCTTGGTTACAAGTTACTTTTCCTAAGAGGAATAGGCTCATAGGGGTAATCCATCCATCATTATTTTATACAGATTTTAGGATTTCACAGATTCAGTTTATTGTTCTCTTCTAGGGAACACTTCTGTAAGGCTTGTGCTTTAAGTTATATTAAGAATACAAACACCTCTTTTTTCATAGTGAAATTCTATATCTTTTTAACAAAAATAGATAGAACGAAATAAGTGCACTTTTCCTCAGTCACATTAAAAAGAAAGGTTAAGCTCCTACTGGCAGGAAAGATGTATTTGCAAGTGATTAGTTATATTTCTATCATCATGCTTGTCTGTGTTCTTCCTTTGATGTTCAAACAAAGCTCTTGAACATGCTGGGTTGTATGCTCTGATGTTGATTTATAGGTAGAACTGAATTCCAAACATCAAGCCAGTAGGTAGGCTTTAATAAAAGGCACAGACTTTCCCCCTGCTGGTTAGTGTGTGACTTAGCGATATTGTTAGAGGGCCCAATCTGTCAAGACAGGTGTACAATGGGGAAGTCCTTTAGGCACAAAGACCCAAACTAACCACAGAAGGCCACATGACTTTCAACTGGATTGAGAGTTTTAAACTCTTGAAGAAAAATGGAGTTGATTTATTCTGTTTAACAGTACCAGCATACCTTCATTCAGAAGTAAGCTGTGCCTTGAGAGACTGGAGTGAATCAGACAACCTAATGAAAGATGAAGTCCAGGGCAGGCAATGCCAATTCTAAAAGCAAGTACACCAGAGGAATAGTAGATCATCTTTGAGAAGTTTACTCATTGTCTCCTGACTGATATCTCTCACTGTGTTTGAAAATGGTAGTTCAGGCAGTTTCATAGGCAGCTCAATGAAGCTATCTGGTTGGGGCACAGATGGAGGAAAAATTAAAGTAATAGAGATATTTGTTTAAATTAGCAAAGACATCGCCATCTGGCCATGTCCAGGAAGGTGCAAATTACTGTAGTCATAAATTGAGGGCATGTGTTAGTACCTCAGTCTGCTAACTTAAACATGAAATAAATGCTCAGGACAATACCACATCTAGAGATAGATAGATGCTTTGCCAGAAATGCTTCATTTTCACCTGAATATTTTGCAATGTATTTCCCAAAGAATGGATTATAATTTCTCACTTACACCCAGTTTAATTTGAGACAATAAATATAAGCTTAGAAATACAATACATATAAATTATTTACAGTAGGTGAGAGAATAGATGTTTAAAACAAATATTCAAGAAATCCACAAGCACTAGCACAAATTGATTTTTGTGAAATAAATTCATATGCTGTAGATTTTCTATTTTATCAATATTTATTAAACTTGGATAAAGTTTACTTTTGTTTCTCTTTTTAAATATTTTCATATCATTTGCATTAGAATATTTTAACATATTATTTATGCATGTGTATGTGCATACATATATACACATGTATATATATTCACAAAATAAGATATCTAGTCTGTTATCTATTTTATATATTCATTTTTTTAATTAAAAACCAATGGGTTACCACATTATTTAGTCTTTGGCTGTGACTTATACACTAACAATTGTATACCTCTAACATGTTTACTAGCAAAATCTAGCTTCCGTTCATCACTATAAACTTTGCTTATTCAGAGTAAATTGTCCATTTTTCCCATTCCAATTCCCTTCCCCACTGTTTTCTTACTACTATCATGTTCTTTTTCTTATTTATATAGTTTTTTTAAATAAACATCATACAAAAAGATACTTTATAACTCAATTTTACTGGTGAAAGAGATCTCAATCTTTGTGAGGTTAGATTTTTCTCCAGAGTTTGTTATTGTCATCATTGCCTATTTTTCTCTAGTACAGAGTTTTTGCAAGGAGATTAAAATAAAATATATTTATAGACATTTTTCAGAACTAGTGAGGGTATCCTTTAATACATACACATTTTTCTCAGTACCCAATTTTCCTTTTAAGCATACTTTATTTGGTAAATATTCCATGTGTGTTTTGATTCTTTATTAATTAATGTTACTTTACTTTTAAAAAAATGGTGTTGGGTAGAGGAGATAGCATACTGATTATGCAAAGAGACTTTCATGCCTGACACTCTGAGGTCCCAAATTCAGTTAACAGTTCCACCAAAAACCAGAGCTGGGCAGTGCTGTGCTTTCTCTCTCTCTCGTTTTCTCTCTCTCTCTATATATATATATATGTATATATGTCTATATATATATGTCTATACACATGCAAATATATATATATATATTATGAAATGCCTTTTTTTCAAAGGTGAGAATCTATGTAGTAAAATTCATTGTCTCTCAATTCTACTGATGAGTTTTGTTTTATAGCAAAAGTGCTCTGTAAAAATGCTTATACACATTCCTCGAAAATATATATAAATATATAACTGCATAAATAATGTCTGGTAAATTTTTTTACCATACTAATAAAATCTAACCATATTAATTTGCTCTAAAATTAGACACTTTACTTCCAATGTGGGTACAAACTATTACTATACTGAAATGGTATCAATATAATTATTCTTGGAAAATAAAATGAATATAATAATAATTTAAGAATTTAGGGTTTTTTCAGGGTTATTTTTCTTTTAACCTCAATTTTCTAATACTGATGATCAAATTTTGAGACCAAAGTGGAATGGAAGCGTAAAAATACATTTATGTCCAATTATGATATCTTCATTTTGTTGCAAGTCAAATTTTTAAGAAAATATTGATTTTATTCATTTATTTTCCATTTTTATTGCCCTTGTTGTAGTTATTATTGTTCTTGTTATTGATTTCATTGTTGTTGGATAGGACAGAGAAATGGAGAGAGGAGGGGGAGACAGAGACAGGGAGAGAAAGACACCTGTATACCTGCTTCACCACCTGTGATGCAACTTCCCTGCAGGTGGGGATCCGGGGGCTTGAACCCAGATCCTTATGCCTGTCCATGGGTTTTGCACCACATGCACTTAACCAGTTGTGCTACAGCCAGACCCCAGAAGTCAACTTTTACATACTGCTAAATATAACATTTAATCTTTTTAGTTCCATGTTTTTTAAATTTTTTAAAAATAATTTTTATTTGTTGGATAGAGACAGTCAGAAATTGAAAGGGAAGGGGTAATAAAGAGGCAGAGAGACAGAGAGACACCTGCAGCATTGCTTCACCACTTGTGAAGCTTTCCCCCTGCTGGTGAGGACCAGAGGCTCGAACCCAGGTCCTTGTGCACTGTAACATGTGTGCTCAACCCGATGTGCCACCACCTGGCCCCCTAGTTCCATGTTCTAATAGTAACAACTTTGCTAGTGTTTAGGATGCTTCAAGTCAGTGATGGTTTAACTAAAGAATCTCTAGAGCTGCCCTAAAACTATGATTATAGCATATCCTTGGCACCTATTACACATAATCCAATACTTTACATTAACCTTGTCTTCAACATACTCAAATTTCATAAATTTTCAATACTCTTTTAACATATTCTCAAATTCTAACCTCAAAAATAAAACCAATTCTTATTTTAGAGGGTAATTAGGTTGTATTTAACATGTTTTTATTGCCAAGCTATTTTATTATTATTATTATTATTATTATTATTATTATTATTATTTATTTATTTAAGAAAGGAGACGTTAACAAAACCGTAGGATAGGAGGGGTACAACTTCACATAATTTCCACCACCCAGTCTCCCTATCCCATTATCTCCCCTGATAGCTTTCCCATTTTCTATCCCTCTGGGAGTATGGACACAGAATCATTGTGGGTTGCAGAAGGTGTAGGGTCTGGCTTCTATAATTGCTTCCCCGCTGAACATGGGCCTTGACTGGTCAATCCATACTCCCAGTCTGCCTCTCTCTTTCCCTAGTAGGGTGGGTTTCTGGGAAAGCGAAGCTCCAGGACATATTGGTGGGTTCTTCAGTCCAGGGAAGTCTGGTCTGCACCATGCTGGCATCTGGAACCTGGTGGCTGAAAAGAGAGTTAACATACAAAGCCAAACAAATTATTGAACAATCATGGAACTAAAGGCTCGAATAGTGTAGATGAAGTGTTGGGGCGGGGGTACTCTCTGCAGACTATTGTGTACTACTACTTTCAGGTATATATATATATATATATATATATATATATATATATATATATATATATTTATTTATTTAATAAAGGAGACATTAACAAAACCATAGGATAGGAAGGGTACAACTCCACACAGTTCCCACCACCTGGTCTCCATATCCCATCCCCTCCCCTGATAGCTTTCCCATTCTCTATCTCTCTGGGAGTATGGACACACAGTTGTTGTGGGTTGCAGAAGGTGGAAGGTCTGGCTTCTATAATTGCTTCCCCACTAAACATGGACGTTGACTGGTCGATCCATACTCCCAGTCTGCCTCTCTCTTTCCCTAGTAGGGTGGGGCTCTGGGGAATCGGAGCTCCAGGACATATTGGTGGGGTCGTCAGTCCAGAGAAGTCAGATTGGCATCATACTGGCTTCAGGGACCTGATGGCTGAAAAGAGAGTTAACATACAAAGTCAAACAAATTGTTGAACAGTCATGGACCTAAAGTCTGGAATAGTGCAGATGAAGTGTTGGGAGTACTCTCTGCAGACTTTTGTGTACTTCTGCTTTCAGGTATATATTTTCCCTGTTTTATGGACACGGGTGAACATGTGTTCTATCTCAGGGAACCTGGTCTATATATAGATTTGGGTACTTTATTGGGGAGTGGACCACCTGGAATGGAATTAGAGAATACTATTAAAGGAAAGGTCTCATCCTAGTGAGGAAGCTGTAGGGTTGTCATTCCACTTCTGAAGTCTCTGGACACAGTCTGAAGTGAAGCATGCTGGGGTGGCATTCATTGCATTGATTAGGTTGCGATCGGCAGATGCAATATTATTTGATATGAATTGAGAGAAGCATGCAGGAAAGTGGGACCCACCCTAAGGTTCCAGGACTGGGGGAAATATGGCTCTGTAGTGGGAATGTGAGGTTCCTGCTGTCTTAGGATTCAAGAAGACAGTGGATAGTTATTGTTATCATCACATTATTTGGTAATTGGGTTAACTTTGAAAAGCCCCTTTGTTAGGGTTTGTGGTATAATACCCAGTATCTTGTATATAGCGGTGCCACCAGAGACTTTTCAACTTCACCAATCAAATATGATCTCAAATACCTCCAAAAATAGGGCATGAAAATAACTTTGCAGAATTCTCAAATAGCTTTATTGAAAAGAGAAAAACAAAATTTAGTAATCAAAATTATCCTTCAGTTTATCCACCCGTTTAATAGTTATGTCACTGAAAACTAAGAACAAAAATTATTTTGTCATCCTAAGATCCTACTCAATGTAACAAAATTCTTTTGCAATAATACTGTTCAAAAGACTAATATACAGATTTTGTAAACCTTTGATTTAATGTTCTCTTTAAGTAATAATACTAACTTAATTTTAAGATTATATCCATAACCTAAAAACATTTCTGCATTGAATATTTGCATTTTTTTGAAAATCACTAATTTTAATGTGATTTTTATTACTGGCCATGATTTAAATACCAAAGTTAATTAACTAGGCTACTAACATCTGGAAGAATTTATAATTACGTCTTCATTGAACTCTTCTTCAAGATTAATCGATCCACTTAGTTACCTCTAATTCAATATACTAGCTCCATGTTTAGCAGTTATATGATTTCTGTAAACTATCCTGCCTTTTGAAATGCCAATTGCCACATCTATAAAGCAGAAGAAACAATGTGGCTTATCTCTTAGATTAATTGGAAGGACTGAATGTGAAAGTTTATGTAAAGCATGTGGGAAATCTGTGCCTGGCATATCCTTAACTATTCAATAAACACTTTAAGTAGATTTTGTTAACCTCACTAGTTTCTCCTTAAGATACACAGCTATTTTAAGGCACCTATTCTTGTAGATACTTACATGATACAGCCAATTACTCTAGCTTGAAATAAAAGACTTGATTTTGTCTTTCCTTCTAAACCCAATCAATTGATCCATCTTTCAGTCTTATAATTGTACTACTTTGTTTTTCTTTCAGTGCTGTTGGTATTTAAGAATCTTGTGACTTTTTCTTACATTTTCCAGTGGTAGCAAATGATTTCATAAATCTGTCTTGGTTTAACTAGGACAGCCTAAAATTCCAGTCCAATCCATAAGTAAGATTTTTCATAAACCATTGGGGGTATGGGGGAAGTTAAGGTAAAGCTCAATCTTGAACCTGGGCCTCATTCATAGCAAAACAGAAAGAATATCCAGGTGAACTATTTAACCACTTTCCAAGAGAGTTTTAATTTTTTATCAAAAAAAAAAAAAAGAAACTATAAAGATGTTGTGATCATCAAGAATACTTACAGTCAAAACTATATTTTTATCCATACATTGTAATTCCACACTGATAACTGAATTTGAATTTTTGCCACATGTACCATTTTCTATCATTCTCACAAACATTCTTATTGGTTTTATTTATCCTCAGATGCCTCCCCCCACCCCCTTACTCTATTCAGAATAAAGCACACTTCTTTTACCACAAAGCCAACATTGGTAGAGAAGAAGGAAGATAAACAAATTTGTGTTTCTTTTATTAGATTCATTTGTTTATTATGAGAGAAAACTGAGAGGGTATGAGTAGATCAAAGAAACTCAGTTCTAGCATTAAGGTTATATTAAACATTCAAACTATGGCCTATGGGCCCTAGGCATGCAAGTTCTGTGCTCTAACAGGATGAGATATTTTCCCTGATCATTTTTGTTGTTTCATAATAAAAATGCTATTTTGTTGAGTAATAACTACATACATGTCCTTATCAATTCAGAGAAGTAACAATATGTGATGAGAGAGATGGCTTGCTTATAGTACTGAAATATATCTCAAACAAGGAAGAAGCTACTCACCCTCACTCTTTTAGACTATATATGCAACTTACTGATACTGGTAACTCAGTTTAATATTATTAGCATGTGCAGTGCAGAGTTTTCCTAATATTATGAAAGATGCTATTATTCTATGATAATTACATGATTCTATCTTATGTAAGTACAACCAAAGAAACGACTCTATCCTGGTAATATTTTTATCTAAAAT
The DNA here is from genome assembly GCF_950295315.1 of Erinaceus europaeus. Lineage (NCBI taxonomy): Eukaryota > Metazoa > Chordata > Mammalia > Eulipotyphla > Erinaceidae > Erinaceus > Erinaceus europaeus. The sequence goes on along the minus strand of NC_080165.1, from coordinate 94,314,601 downwards.
TCTGTGGCTTAATAAAATGATACTGACTTTTTAATTTTTCTGAGTTGTCTGTGAAAATTTCACAAATGTCACTTAAGTTCATGAGAAAACATGCCCACCAACTCAGTTATACCAAACTATACCATTTATTCCTTGGCTAATATAAAACTTATTTCATGTTAATTTTAAACCCCCAAGTTCTGATCTAGCATTTCCTGACCCCACTCTATTGTGGCATTATTTTCCATGTCAATTCTGAAATATGAAATGAGAAATCTACTTTTATTAATCTAGTTAGAGGAATGAACTTCAGACTTCTAAAATGCAGCAAAGAAATTGAGTCAGGCAGGAAAAAAAATAATGAGAAAGTTAGGATGCCTTAGTGAGCAGACAGAATCATTTTATGTAGAGGTTTCCCTCAAGCAACTGAATCGAGCCCAAACAAGCCTATTTCTCTGAAACTTGCTTTACCCGCCATTCCACAGCAAAATACATTGTAATAATATCATAAAACAGCTTGAGACGAAGAAGGATTCTGATTGACTGTTCAACATTCCAAAAGGGTAGATTAATATCTGTGAATCTCACAGCTGAAGCATTTTAATGCAAACTTGCAGTTTGTGGGAATTGAATCTGTCCGCCAAAATCATTTATTTATATATAGAAAATGGGGGGAGGAATAGACATTTCATAATAGCAATGAGTCCAAGGAATGTTATCATGAGCTAATCATATCCCATGGGCATGGATAGCACTCAGCTGTGTCCCCTGTCTTGTATTGCTCCAGAGGAATGATTATCTCATGATAATAAACCTTATCGTGGCTTAGTGGGTAATAAAAAAAATTAAAGAAAAAACTTTCTTCCCAAGTTCTAGTTATCAGCTAACTTTTTCTCTCTTGAGTTCTGGTCATACTTTACTTCCTACTTAGAAACAAACAAAAGAACAAAAAACTATCTTTAATTTTATTTTTTTTGCAAAGTGAAAAAAATTGTGTGGTTGTATTGATCTGACCGTAAAAAAGCAACATTGCAGACACTCCTGAGACTAGTGCACAGAAGATTGTTATTATTATTGTTATTGACATTTTATAGGAAGTCTAGACTTACTGGTCCACTTTGGAGAAATAAATGTACTTTATATGATGTAAGTAACAAGAGAAATAAATGTATATGCAGTATAATGCCTTTGTACTATAATACACAACTATATAACATGTATCTATAATGGGAGTTCATATACCATGGAACTTAAAAATGTGTTTGCTGCATGTAGACAAATCTCTCTACTAATAAACTTCATGTTGCCAAATTGTCAGATACATCTATAGCAAATTAAAGTATGTCAGTCACAACACTAAAGGTCATTCTTTCTGTCAACATATACAGCTTAGGATGCAAAAAAAAAAAGGAATACTGGAGTCGGTGGTAGTGCAGCGGCTCCGCACCTGCAGCAGGGTCGCTTCACAAGTGGTGAAGCAGGTCTGCAGATATCCATCTTTCTCTCTCCCTCTCTATCCTTACTTCCTCTCTCCATTTCTCTCTGTCCTATCAGACAACGATGACATCAATAACAATAACACAACAGTAAAACAACAAAGGCAACAAAGTGATTAAATAAATATTAAAAAAAGAAAAAAAAGAAAAATAGGAATACTGAGACAAATTATGGAGATACCTAAATTCAAAAAGAATTAGAATAAAAGACAATGGGAAAGCCTAAAGTGGAAGAGACAGATTCTGTAACATTTATGCATGTTTTTTTGCCCACATAATAATAAGAAAACACCCTGTTCTTCCACATTCTAGTCTATAACCTGTGTGTCTGTTTTTGTTCCAGTACAATCAGTTTTGATTGCTGTAATTTGGCAGTATAGTTAAAACCCAGGGATGTGATTTTTCCATTCTCCCTCCTCTCCTCCCCCAGGATTTCTGTGACAATTTGGTTTTTCCAAAAAAAAATTTCAACAATATTTACTATATTTCCTTAGATAATGCTACTGGTAACATTAAATATGTATATTGTTTGGGGTACCATGGTCATTTTAATGAGCTTGAATATATTTTTATTTGTTTTGTGCTGTATTCTGCTGTACAAATCTTTCAACTCCTTTGTTAAATATATTTCAATATATTCTAATTATTTTAAGTTCAAATATAAAAGGGATTATTTTCTTGATTTTTTTCTTCTAGGTGGTAAATTATTTCTCTCTTTTATGGGCTTCTGTATGTTGATTTTGTAGTCTGCCTTTGATATATTCTCTAATATGCTACTTGTTTTCCTTTCTTATGTTTATCTTCTGACTAGGACTTTGCATATTTGTTATTTAAATACTTGGGAAAAACATTTCATTTATATAGAAAGACAGAGAAGAGAGATACCACAGCATCAGAGTTTTCTCCATAGTAAGTCTTAATCGGGGCCAGGTTTCAATCTTGGGCTACATGCATGACAAAATACACACTCTATCCAGTGAGCCCTATCTGCAGCCCTGGTTGCTACTTTTCTTAGCTCTATGACTTTTTTCCACTCTTTGTTGTCTCTCGGATTATCAAGCTCTATGACTTTTTTCTTCTCTTTGTTGTCTCTAGGATTATCACTGGGGCTTGACTTGGTGCCACCATTACAAATCCACTGCTCCTTGAAGCCATTTTTCCCTACTATCTTCCTTCCTCTCTTCTTCCTTCCTTCCTTCCTTCCTTCCTTCCTTCCTTCCTCCCTCCCTCCTTCCCTCTTTCTTTCTTTCTTTCTTTCTTTCTTTCTTTCTTTCTTTCTTTCTTTCTTTCTTTCTTTTTTCTTGTTTTTATTTGTCAGGACAGAGAGAAATTGAGAGAGGAAGGGAGACAGAGAAGGACAGAGAAAGATAGACACCTGCAGGTCTGCTTCACCATCTTGAATTGCCCCTCCCCACAGCAGGTCCTTGCACATGGTAGTATATGCACTTAACCAGGTGTACCACTGTGGCTCTGATATACTTTTTTTTTTAAATGTTATGTCTTGATCTACAGTGTGAATGACTTCCTTTATTTCTTCTCTATGCCTGAAAACTCTACTTAAAAGTTCATTCATATTTTTTTCCTCCAGAGTTATTGCTGGGGCTTAGTGCTTCCACTAAGAATCCACTGCTCCTGGAAGCTATTTTTCCCCCTTTTGTTGCCCTCATTGTTTATCATTGTTGTTCTTATTACTGTTGTTGTTATTGCTGTGGTCGTCGTTGGATAGGACAGAGAGAAATTGAGAGAGGAGAGGAAGACCGACAGGGGGACAGAAAGATAGACACCTGCAGACCTGTTTCACCGCTTGTGAAGAGACCCCCGGGGTTGGTGGTGGGGAAGCCAGGTGCTCGAACCGGCATCCTTATGCTGGTCCTTGTGTTTTGCGCCATGTGCTCTTAACCCTCTGCACTACCTCCCTGCTCTCTAAAAGTTCATTCTTATGTGGGACTTAGTGGAACTGGTTTTCTGAGTTATAGTGAGTTAATACCTGACTGTTTTTAAAGTTAGGCAGAGCGTGATTAGCTAACAGGACTGAAGAACAGCTGCCTTTGAATGTATAGGCAGGTCTGGAAGGTGGCTCTGTGTATATAGAGCATTGCATTATCAAGCATGAGGTCCTACATTCAGCCCTTGGCATTGTCATGTGCCAGAGTCATGCTCTGGTTCTCTCATAAATAAATAAATAAATAAATAAATAAATAAATAAATAAATACTTTCATGAGGGTCCAAAAAAAGAGGAGTATAGAATATTAAGGCTATCTATATGAAGTGTTTTTGTGGATCAGATCATATTTGCAACATGTGCACTCAGCCAGGTGTGCCACCACCTGGTTGCCCAGATCATATTTGAAGTGAAGTGCTGGAGACTGCCAGGCAGCTGATGAGGTGCCTATTTTGCAGGTACTGTGGTACAGTGTTACAAGGCAGGCATTTGTGAGACCTGAAATATTGTGATGAGAGCACCATAACTTAATGTGTGCTCTCAGTTGGAAACAACTGAGGAAGGCATATAAACAAGACCCTTGTCATATTGATAGTTCACATTTCCCCTACAGATTCTATAAGTTGAGCTGAGCTGAGTCAAACAGCCACCATTTGCTCTCTGGACGTGGTCTCACTCTGCATCAGGCATGGAACTGTGGTGTTCATTTGGAGTTGCTGAGGAATCTAGCTCTATTTGTGCTGGTGTTATGAAAGTGAAGTTAGCAGTTAACTATGGTAGGGCACACTTTTCTTGTGACTGTGTTGTCCTGCCTCTGCAGGGAGCACTCTCCTTACCTGACTTCAGGAATGGAATCCAAGGGTGAAATGTGCATAGATGCATATAAGGCAAGGCTGAAAATTTGGGAAGGACTGTGTTGCTACCACTCAATGAAGCCATGGACTTTTCTAGCTCAGATGTGGCAAGGATCCCAGACTGTCTATTGCAGCTATAGCTCATACTCTAGTACTGTCATATTAGAATGGATATTTAGTGGCTCTGCAATAGCCTGCACTGTTGAGTGTCTAGAGCACTGCCTACTGTACAGCTACCTTGGATATTATGCTAAAAGAACTTACCTCCTCATCCTTGTGAGAGGGAAAGGACAGAGCACAGTTCTCTAGGGGAGACACCACTCCAAGGTGAGTGGGTCTTTACTTCCCAATAGGGCAGCAGAGCTGTGTTTTAGAGGGATTTACTGAGATCTCTACTTGTTGTATAGGGTGTTGCTTTCAGGGGCTACTGTTGTGAAGACTGTGCTCCAATATGGTGTCCTGATTAGTTCTCAGGTAGGTGACTGACAAAAGTGGCAATTGCTAGTGTCTCTATCCTGAGTTATGTCCTATAGTTCCTGGTATACATTTCTAGTGTTTAAAATGTGGGATTACTGGTCTCTTGTGTGTGTGTCAGGTGGGATAGTGAAGCCCATCCATCAATCATTTTTGATGATACCAAACTCTGTATGTTGAAAGTTTCCTCTGCCTTGCAACCTATTGCCCACATTGGGACTCCTTATGCCAGAGGGGGTACATCTTCATTCCTCTTTACATGGGTTCTCTAACTATATTCTCTAACGATATTCTTTTTGATTGGACATCAGAATGGTTTCATGAAGTTTAGTTCAATTTTTGTTAATGGTTTCCTATGATTTACAGAGAGAATACACATTATCTCCCCCTACTTGGTTGTCTTGCCTGCTCTTTCTTACATCAATTAAAAAATATTAGTGATTTAACATTGTTTTAACAAAATATCAAATTTTAGGAATATTTTCATACCCAAATGGTATGTAGGATATCATACCCCTCACCAAAGTTCTGTGCTTCCCCAGCCTCCTGTCCCACTGTAACCATCTTTGTTCTCAAAATGTCCAAGGAACAGTTTACTTTTCCCCCCTTCCCTTCTTTTCTTTCTCTTACTTTGCAAATTCATTTACTTTAGTCATCTATATTCCATATAGGCATGAAACCATTCAGTAGTTATCCTTCATGTTTTACTTATTTGGCTAAGCACAATCACCTCTAGCCTATCTGCTTGTTTGCATAGTGTAGTGGTTATCACATTCGCCTCACAATCATTATTCCAGCTTCATTATTTTGTTCCAAATGATATAATCTCATTATTTTTTATTGCAGAGTAGTGTTCCTTTGTATATTCAGCCCACAACTTCTTATCTAGTAATTTGTCACTGGATGTTAAGGTTGTTTCCACATTTTAGCTATTCTAAATAATGCAACTAAAACGTAAGTATGTATATATATTTTCAAATTTGTGCCTTTGGATATATATCTAGGAGTAATACAAATGACAAGAATATATTCTGTTTGTGGGAATGAAAACTGGTTCAGCCTCTATGGAAAAATTTGAAGAATACTTAAATAAATATGAGAATACCCTATGATTAAAATTGTTTTCAAGATAAGAAAACAAATAGTGTAAGGATTTATTCAAAGTCTCACAAGTAGTAAGTAAGAAAGTTATTATTAAAGCTCTATCAGTCTACTTAAATTTACAAATGCTCTTCACATAGAGATGTAAATTCAGCTTCACACTGGAAAAATTATTCTATGGTTTTGTTAATGTTTCCTTTCTTAAATAAAAAATAAAAATAAAAATAAATAAAATAAATAAATAAATGTTCTGCGAAAATGTAGTAATAGGGTTATGTGTAGTTTGGAAAGGAAAAGAAGATGGGACCTTTAAAAAAAGGGGGACAATTATATACAAATATAGACAGATAGTTGTAGAAATAATAGTCGACCTATATCTGCAACCTTAGGAAAACTACTGTAGCTTAGAGGGGTTGAGGATTCAAAACTATGGTGTTAGGAATAGTATGGATTTATACCCCTTCTGACATGTAATTTTATAAATCAATATTAAATCACTAATAAAAAATAAAGAGAAGCATGGATATGAGATGATCTCACTCAAGCAGAAGTTGAGAAATATGAACAAAAGGGAAAACAGAAAGCAGAACTTGAACTGGGAAAGATGTACTATACCAAAATAAAGAACTTAAGAACTTCATGTCCTGGAGCAGGATGGTGGAGGAGAACCTGACCAGGAGGGTTAAAGTGTTATGAAGAAAACTGAGAAAATTTAAACAGGTACTAACTACTGTCTTTACTGTCAACTGTAAACCATTAATAACAATACAAAATTTTAAAAAGAAAGAAAATGATCTAGTCTTCAAAACTACAGAAATGTGAGCATGTGTATTAAGACAAATGTAATATTTCAAATAGATAGACAACTATTCAACACATATTATGGGGAAATTCATTACATAAGTGGGATAATAACAAATCCAAATAAAATAGAATATTCATGAGAAAAAGATCAAGTATATCTTTTTTAAAGATCAAGTATATCTAACATGTAAGCATGAACAAGCAACTCTTCTAATACTGAGAAAATAATGGAGAATTTTATGTGTTTATATTAGGAAATAAACTCTTAGTGAGAACATAAACCATAAAGAGAAAGTGATAAATTTAACCATGCTATAATCAGAAACATTTGCATACTAAAAAGCACTCTAAACAAAAACAAATCACAGAAAGATACTTGAAATGCTAGTAATAATCAAAGAATTGGTACACAAAATACACAAATTCAGTAACTAAATAAACCATACAGTGTTAGGAAAAAAATACAAATAGAAATTCACAAGAAAAAAGCATATGGCAATAGGGCGGGGGCAGAAAGCATAATGTCATGAAAAAAAAGACTCATGCCTGAGCCTCCAGCGTCCTAAGGTTCAATCTCCAGAACTACCATAAACCAGGGCTGAGCAGTGCTCTGATAAAAACAGACAAACAAACCAACAAACAAGGCATGTCTTCTCTTTGGTTGGATTTAGTGTGTATAAGTATATACATATATAAATGAGTTTGTATATATCTTTATATATTCATTTTTATGACTATACATACACAAATAGCTTATTTTTACTATTGAACAATATAACATTTTATCTTCCTTAAAGTTACTGAGTAGGACAAAAATAATAAATACACATTTGGGGAAAAAATAACTTAAACTTCTATCTCTAAGTGCAATGCTTCACAGATAACCTGTACTTTATAAGACATACCTTCTCCCAGAGACAAAGTTGTCACAGTTAAAGTGAGAGCTCACTTCCTCTGATTTAATTCCTTTTCTATTATTCTATCATATTTTGAATTAGAGGGCACAGTATTTGTTTTGTTCTATTTGAGAATAATATGTAATGTAGCACAGTAATGTTCAAGTATGACAAATTGTGGATTGGGTAAATTGGAATAATTCTTGTTTTTCTGATAGTGTAATTCATTTTGAAGAAAAATTTCTCAATTTAGTTATTTATACTATTATCAAAACTAGCCATTAATGGACAAATTTACTTGAGTCAAGCAGAGAAGAAAACTAAAAATATAGATTCTGTAAAGGTTTCATGATCCTCCAAGTTTATGTGTATGTGTGTGTGAGGGGAGAGGGGGAGTATAAATCCTTCCAAAACTGTGCAAAACAAAATGAACTACTCAGAAATTCCAAGTAGATTTCAGATGAATTTTTTGTACTTTAAAAGCTACATTAATGAGGTTTATTAACTGTTTCTAAAGTAGCCTAAAAAATGATAAGACCAGGGGCTGGATGGTGGCATACCTGGCTCAGTGCAGGTATTACCATGCACAAAGACACAGGTTTAATCCCCCAGTCTCCACCTTCAGGGGAAAAGCTTCATAAGTGATGAAGCAGTGCTGCAGGCATCTCCTTGTCTTTCTCTCCTTTTCTACCTCCTTCTCCCTCTCAATTTCTCTCTGTTCTTTCTATCTGATAAAATAAATTTTTAAAAAATGATAGGACCTGGATACAGCTGTCATTTATTACTGATAGTTTCCAAATATCATCCTTGACTGTTTTGTTTTGCTAGTTTTAATTAGTCATATATCTTATATTATTCTTATTTATTTTATTATAAAATTTTCATTATATTCATTTGAGAAATACAATGTTTAAGTCCAGTGGAAAAGCACTGTTTTCCCATGTGTGTTACACAGATTCAAGTCATACCACATCACATTGAAGGTAGCTTCAATGTTGTGGTCTCAGTCTCTCTCTCTCCCTCTCCCTCTCCCTCTCTCTCTCTCTCTCTCCCTCTCTCTGTTTGTATCTATCTAAAAACAAACAGAAATAAAATATTTGGGGCAAAGTTTTCATCATATAATAGGTACATATTTTGAATTAGTGTTTTTTTATTTACCATGCAAATGCCTAGAAAAGGGATAGCTGAATAATATGTGTTCTATTTTTGAATTTTTTAGAAATGTATATACTACTTTTCATAAAGACTGTACCAATTTATATTCCTACCAGCAATGTATAAGTGTTCTCTCCAAGATTTTATATCTATCTGTCAATCAATTTATTTATCTATCATCTATTTATAAATACCCTTTTGCAGGTGTGAGGTAAAATCTTACTGTTGTTTTGATTTGAATTTTCCTAAGAGTAGAAAATGAGGAAAATATTTTTCACATCTTTATCTGTTGACCATATGTACTTCCCTGGAATAGTTTCTATTCAGATTATTTGCCCATTTTTTAATCAGGTTGCAGGGTGTGTGTGTGTGTGTGTGTGTGTGTGTGTGTGTGTGCTGAGTTGTATTATGTTCTTTAAGTATTTTGGATAGTTTTACTGTTTTTAGTAACAAAGTTGCTATACTCTTATTAAGGAGTAAGGAATCATAATGACTTTATAGTTTCTCTTGTTCCACATCTGAATGGAAAGCATAGAACCCTAAATCTTTACCTTCATAATCAGCTGTCTCTGTTGTGATCTTTGGTTATACCCCAATGCAGCCAATTATGGATTTCAGTGGTGAACCAAAGACCTGCTATATAAGCATCCCCTCACGGTAGAGCATGAGGGCTATGAGCATAAGTTCTAAAAAAATAATATCAATTTTGGTTGCTGGTAGAGTTTTTATTTGGCACAAAGAGTTTACCATCTTTGTATCTTTCTTTCCTCATTTCCAAGTTAGGAACAATGATAACACCTATATATCACAGATTATTTTCCTGGGAAATAAACAGTGAAGGGGCTTCCCATAGATATTTAAGGATTGTCTTTAGAATCAGTGCTTATTGGACAGAATGAAAGGAGTAAAACCAACAAAGAAGTAACTTGATGTCTATCTAAGCACAGATTTAGATGATCCAACCACAATTTCTAGTTGTAGACTGTTGTTTTAGAAATATTCAGAGTTGTATTAAGATAACTCAGGCTTTTTAAAAACAGACATTAACCAGTAAATAGATACAAACTAACTTAGAAAATATTTGACTTTGGGTGAGGCAATTGTCTTGGTGAGTTAATTCCTGTAGAACCCAAAGCTAAATACTTCTGCCTACTGTCCCCTTTTAACAAAAAAAAAAAAAAAAAAAAAAACACAAATAAATAAACAAAAGAGAAGACTTATTTAACAATAAGAGTAATAAGCCAGTCCTTTAAAAGGGATATGAGTAAGCAAATGTAACATTCATCACACTGACTCATAGGATTGTTGTGGGTTAAAGTAGAGAAAGGAATAATAAAAATTCTTGACATATAGTCAGGGCTTATGTAATACAGCCAGGGCTTATATAACATGTTTACTATCATTACCAGTGTCATCACTTAAATATTATTATACAAATAGGCAGCCTCATATAAAATCTAATGCTCCTATGAAAGGACAAATAAGCCTAGAGAAAAGTTGAGATGGTGTTTACAGCAAACATTTATTACAATATTCTTGGACAACATTGTTTTATTTACAAAATCAATACTCTTCTATTTTAAGAACATCAAATTACAGAAGTGCTTTGAATTATCCCTCCCCTACCCTCTTTCTTTAAACCAGCAGAGAGTAGATATGTGACTTAATCACACTCAGTAATAGAATTGCCTCCATATCTAGTCTGATTTGGAGTAGATGTATGATACTAGATGTGCTATGTTAGTCATCTGGGAATTTTCAATGAAGAAAGAAAGGGAAAATTCTCTTCTCTAGGTGTTAAAAAAAATCCTGGTAGATTATAAACTTTATAAAATCAATATAGTTAGACTAGTACTCTGGGTTCTTGAAAGACATAAACTTAATCATTTTATCTGACTGAAAATTTGATAAAGACAGAGCAAAACCCAGGATGCTAATAGCCATCCCATCTATCAATTCCAGATTTCAGCATTGTAGAGTAGGGAGCTAAAAAAAAACAAAAAACAAAAAACAAAAAAAACCTGGAGTTCTGGGTATTTTGAAATGAATTTGCCTTCAATTTTTTTTTTGTAATTTTTTTCCCTGTATTGGGAGGATTAATGGTTTACAGTCAACAGTAAAATGCAGTAGTGTAACATTTCTCGGTTTTACACATAACAATTCAACCTTCTCTAGGTCCTCCTCTGCCATCATGGTCTAGAACCTGAGCTCCCCACCAAGTCTTACTTTATGCAATACACCAAAACCAGTTAAAGTTCTGCTTTGTGTCTTCTTATTTTTTAACTTCTTTTTAAAAATTATTATTATTAGTGATTTAATAGTGGTCCACAATATTGTGGGACAAGAGGGGTACAATTTATACAGTTCCCACTACCAGAGTATCATATCCCATCTCCTCCATTGGAAGCTTCCCTATTCTTTATCCCTCTGGGATTATGGGCCAAAGATGTCTATGGGGTGAAGGTCAGGGGTCTGACCTCTACAATTGCCTCCTCGCTGGACATGGGCACTGACAGGCTGATCTATACCCCCAGCCTATTACTACCCTTCCCCAGTAGGGTAAGGCTCTGGAGTTCCAGGACACACTGGTGAGCTCATCTGCCCAGGGAAGGCAGGTTGGCTTCATGGTAGTATTTTTCAACTTCTGTCTGTGAGTGAAATTTTCCCATATTCATCCTGTTTCTGACTTTTCTCACTCAATATGATTCCTTCAAGCTCCATCCAAGATGAAGCAAAGAAAGTGAAATCACCATATGTAATAGCTGAGTAGTATTCCATTTCATCTATATACCACAACTTTCTCAGCCACTCATCTGTTGTTGGACACCTGGATTACTTCCAGGTTTTGTCTCATATAAATTATGCTGCTATAAGCATAGGTATACATACATCTTTTTTTTTTATAGGTTGTTTTTGGTTATTTAGGATATATCCCTAAGAAAGGAATTGCACGGTCATAGGAAAGGTCCACTTCTAGTCTTTTTGAGAGTTCTCCAGACTGCTGTCCACATGGGGTTGAATCAATTTACATTTCCACCAGCATGATATATGACACTGTCACAGGAGGGCTTCACCCATTCTTGTTGTTAACCATAATGAGTCTTCTACAAATTAGAAATCACTGTGGATACTCATCTGGAACACAAGCCTTCCTTTATCAAATATATCTTATATCCTAAAAGTCCTTCCTTTCTTCCCCCACAACCTTCCCATTGTTTTTTTTTTGTTTTTGTTTTGTTTTTGTCTCCTTGAGGAATCCTGTTCCATTTATAATTGCACTTGCAGTTTGAGGTATTAGCACTAGAGGTCTCTCCCTACTCATGAGCCTTTCTCTGAAACAGAGCTTTGCCTCACAACCTAGTCTGTTGTGTTTATGTTTACTTCAATGGGCAGTATTTATACCCCGCATTAATTGAGTTAAGATTGGAAATTATCCAAAATATAGAATCTTGAAACCACAAATCTTTAATTCCCAGAGTTATGCAATATCCCATGTCTGAAATGCCAAAAGTGAATACTTTATAAAGAAAATTTTAAAAAGTATAACAAAGACCAAAATAATGTCTATTAATATATGACATTTCTCTCCCCAAAGGTCATATCATTCACTGCCAGATAAAATCTGGTGAGGTTGATTGGATCCTATGGAGTCAAAAAGTACTTCTCACTTGGAATCCACACATGCAGAATAACAGCAACATACTGAGTGTTCACCTACATGCCTATACCTTAGACATTAATGTTACCACAGCCCTTTGTGGCTTGCAGTGTGCTACAGAAAGAGCTCTAAGTATGATCTTGAACCCACTGAAATCAATTCCTTCTAAATTTTATACCCTACAGAGAAAAAGGCACTCGCAAGGAAAATAAAGGGCTGTGGAAGGGGCACTTATGTAAGTCCTAGGACTAGACCATTAGACAGAACTTATCTAGTGGAAGTCTCCTTTAGTCATTTGACATAATAAAGTGAGGTATGTATCAAATTAAAAGTCAAACTGTGCTAAAAAGAAGGAATGTTACTGAGTTAACAAAGTCCAAAACTATCCAGAAGAAAGTTATGACATTAAATCCTTATATTTTCAATTTCCGTGGACTTGGTCTATCTTATTTGATATTTACATATTTTCTATTCTTAGACTTGATAATATGCTGAAAGGAGTAATAGAAATCTGTGCTAGAGCGTCTAAAATTTCACATGGAAACCAACAATCTCAAATTTATTTAGATTAATTCAGTTAAATATTTGCACCTTTATTTTAAACCTGTTTACTGCATGTAAAATGATTGAACATAGGGCTTGATTAATTAAAAGTATATACATGTTACTGAAAGCTAGCTATCTCAAAACTTGAACCACTATTATTACTTGTTCTACCTAGTGAATGGAGATTGTGAGTATGGCTCCACAAGATAAAGATTAGTTTTGAGAAGATAAAATACACATGTATTTATTATAGCAGAGAATCTCCAGGAAATGTGGTAAGAAAATTTTTCATTAAAATTATAGAAAAAAAGGAGAGTGCTGAACATGCTAAGGATTCTTCTCACAGTATATATTATTTAAATGTCAAGATACTACATTCTAAATGTGAATCAATTTATAACAACTTTACGTTCACACAGGTTTTCAGTACCAGATTCATATTTAGTAAAAATTGGCCTGCAAAAAACTAAAAAACAGAACTAGAAATGTTATTAATGTGTTCATGTCATTGTACACATTGAACAAAAGTTCATAATTTATGGTTGCATTAATTTTATCAAGCTCAAAGACCATTTTTCATGGCATCATTATTTTTTTTCTTCAGGTTAACTTGACTAACAACAAAATATGCTTATTCTTACTGATATTGGCATGAGGGATAGTAGTTAGAGATGACTAAACTTTCAGATAAGCTCCTTTAACCCAGGGAGGGTTAAGATAAACTATACTCTTAAAAAATCTTTTTATTTATGTATTTATTTGGATAGAATTCAGAAAGCAAGAGGGAAGGGGGAAATAGAGTGAGAGACACCTGCAGCACTATTTTACTTCTTATAAAGCTTTCCCCCTTCAGATGGAGAGTGAGGGCTTGAAACATGGTCCTTTCGCACTATAATGTACATGTTTAACTGGGTACATCACTACCTGGTTCCTATACTCTCTCTACCAAGCTTGAAAAATTAGGTTTTATTCTTATCAACAAATATGCTATAAATAGAAAAGACTAAAAATATCTCTAGAATATTATTCTGACACCTCTTTTGCATCCACTGTAAGTGTAGGTAGAAGGAAAGAATGTGTATAAATAATGATTTTCTCTTTCAATGCCATGTTTCAATGTCAGTGACATGCCATGTTTCTTAAGGTGCAATACATAGGCAGTTCACCAATGCTCTTCTTATAGTTCTACTCACATGACAGTGTTACTTGCAAGGGATGTATCATCACCCCTTTGGCTGAAGAGCCAGTCAGAAAATGTACCTCTTAGAGGCCTCATCCTTATTGTAATTCTGCCCAAGCTTTGCCTGTTCCCTCATTTCTCAAAGGTCAGCTTGAGGTCTGCACTTCACCACTAATGGGTGCACATAGCCTGCTCACTGTTCCTGCTGTAGCAGAGGCTCTCTGTCCCTTTACATCTCTCTAGTTCCCTGGCTCTCTCTCTCTCTTCTTCCCTCCCTACATTCCTCTCTCCTGTGCTTGCTCTATTTCTCTGCCTTGCAAATGACTCTGAGGAGCTAGGCTGGTGGATGATTTATATTAAGGGGAAAAAAAAGTGCTCAAAAAAAAATTTTTTTTGAACTGGGCTCCCTGAGAGCACTCAGGGCTGCCTCGCACTGCTCAACGCCTACCTGCTCAACTGCAGGGAAACAAGCTTCTGAAGGCTTTAATGGGATTTTGCCTGAGGCTGTTTTATTAAGATGTTGGCTTTTTCTGCTGCCTCTGCAGCTGACACCATTCACTGTCAGCTGCCCCCTCCCCTTCTCTTCCCCACTGCCACCCCCACCCCTCCAACAATGCACCAAATTATTCGCTTCATTTAGTGCTCATGGCTCAGTGTGGACAAATTAGAAGAAGCCCTACTGGGCCAGATGAACCAGGCAGAGAGGTGAAAAGCCACTGTGCTACTTAACTGGGGGTGAAAGGGAAAAAGAGGGAAAAAAAGAAAGAAAGGCTAAATTAGTGCTACTGGGGCACACTTCCATTCTACTAGGGAGACTCCTTATCAGAATCAAGATACCCATTTTGAAAGTACATTTACATTACTCAATTACATGAGAGTTTTCATTTGGAAAAGACTATATGCAAGGTTTTACATTATTACCTACAATACAGTGTTCTTTATACACATATTAGGAAACTGTTAAAAATTATACTATTCATTAACTACATATTTGTTACAAGAACATATCAGCATGGATTTACATATGTTAATAATAATGCACATGAAAACACACACATAGGTATATATGGAATGTGGTAATTAACTACAAACTATAAATATATAATACATATATTAGTATTGTTCCATGTGTGTATATACAATCACACAAATATACACACACAAACATATATATGTATATATATATATATGGAATGGGATAATTAATTGCAAAATAGCATGGTTTATATACATATTAATGAATCTAATACACACATAAATACCTATATGCAGAGATATATATTGCAAGGGGAAGTTAATTACAAAATAAGTAGTTGTGTGATAAAAAAATGGTGGGTTTATACATTAACATTATGTATAACAGGAAGAAGCATGTGCATGTGTTTTGAATAAATTTAAAAATCAGAGGGAGTGTTTATAACATTCTTAATTACCTGCTAATTTTATATAAACAATAAATTAAATTAAACTCAACAATAGTAGTGGTCAATCTGTGATATCGTGATGATATATAGTTAATAATGAAAATTTATTTTGATGTAGAACAAATATATTAAGGCTTATTTAATTTGTGAATTTTCTTTTATAATGTATTTTTATTAGTGATTTAATATTAGTTTACAAAATTATAAGGTAATAGGGGTATAATCCCGTATGTTTCCCAGGATCAGAGTTCTGTGTCTCCATCCACTTGATTGGTACTACTTGATCAGTAGTTCTCCCACACTCACTTACATGGGCTGATTCTATAAGTATCTTTGTATATATATATGGATATATATTTTTTCCTCTTTTTTCAGTGGTTTTCCTTTTACCTGCTTTATAGTTCATCCCTACATCTATTACTACTTCTAAATGACTTCCTTCTTCTTTTTTTTTCTTTTCCTTAAATAAAACTGTGCCTGGCTTTCTATGGTGTTTTCAAGTTTGCTTCCATTGCTGATATAAAAACAAGATTCTTGGTGACAAATGATTCTGGACCTGGTAGGAGGAGGGTACAGAGCCTTCTGGTTTACTTATACTCTGAGGGTATATACCAAAATTCCTTTTGGACAGCAGAAGGTGGGAGTTCTGGTTTTTGTAACTGCTTCTCCTCTGGGTATTGACATTGTCAGGTCAATTCATAACCCCTAGCCTGTTTCTATCTTTAATTAGTTTGGTATGACTCTGGAGAGGTGAGGTTCCAGGAAACTCTGGTGAGGTCATTTGACCAAGGAAACCAGAGTAGAATCATAATAGCGTCTAGAATTTGAGAGGCAGTAAGATGGAAAGCAGGACAAAATGTTTCATAAACATGAACCAAAAAGTAGGAATAGAGCAGATAAAAGTAGGGACATTAGGCTAGCTAGAATTGTAGGCAGTCTATTTTAGGAATGTTCCTACGTCTTAGCAATCTGTGCTTGAGCCTGATATCCAGGGATGAACCATAAATATTTGTTGAGAAGATGGTTTCAGAGTTGCAAATAGAATTAGGGAGCAGGATTAAGACAGGGTTGCTGTAAACTTGAAGAAAATATATAAATGTAAACAACTGTTTACCACATTGATCTAACCCAGGCCATATATATATATATATATATATATATATATATATATATATATATATGGATATATATATTCATATATTCATATTTAGCATCAGAGCCTGTACAAACTCTTAGTCCTTATCAGACTGAGCTCACAGTCCATGGTCACAGCTGAGAACATTCTAGGAGCCAGTCTTCCTTGAGAGGCAAGATAGGAATACCCAGCCTCCCTTCAGAGAGTGAGGAAGTCCCTATTATTATTAATTCATAGTGAAGGTACAGTCTTGAAGAAGCCTACAATGGGGCTTATGTTGACGTTCCCAATGAATGTGACCAGTGAAGGTAGAGAAAGAGGTGTAGGTCCATATTGTCTATGGGGGAATCCAAGACCCATATTGTCTATGGGGGAATACAAGTTCTATGATCCTGGGTGATGGGGTGGTCTGGTAATGGTCAAAAGGTCATCATTAACTGGGCCAGTCTATTACCCTTATCCACCTTTTTCAGTCCTGTCTTTATCTGAAGAGCTTAGACATTCTAATTGTTAAAATGTTTAACTATATTTGTTGTATTCAACTTGGTATTGGGTTTATGGGATCTGGCTTCAAGTTAGGGAGGAAATAGTATGGGGTTTTAGTGGGGTCTTAGCCTCTAGTTTTTCTGAATTTACTTGTTTTATGATTCTAATATAGGTTGTTGTAGTGACAATACTTATCCTAAACTTGATACATAGTTTTTGCTAGTATATCTTGGCCAATTGTATAGTGTTTCTTCTGAAGTTTATCAGCTGATAACAATAATGCTGATGCTCTATCAGAAGAGATTAAAAGATGGGAGAATATAATTTAAATGCTGCCTTTTGTATAGTTAATTGAGTACACATAGCAATTGAGGGAAGTGAAGTAGGGGATAGAAGAGGAGGATGTTTAGGCCTAAGTAATAAATATAAGGTTAGAGAATTTATCATGCCTTTTTTAGCCATTCTTCTAGAATTCTGGACATATTAGGTATAATTCGAATCATGGAAGACTATTGAGGACTTTTACTTTGAGATAAAGAACTGTTCCTAACTTATGGAAACATGCATGCATGTAACTAGTACCCTAGGTCCTAGTAATATACAACTCTGTTAGAAAACATGTTATCTGGAGACTTCCAAAGGCAGGGCTATGGAGGAACAGCAGCTGTGTTTCTCTCCTCTCTTCTCCCAGGTCAACTAGGAATACCATAGGAGACCACCTGGGACCACAACAAGACAGGACTAGAATGATTTCAGGAACCCATCAAATCACCGATGAGTACAAACACATGTTTCTCCTGGACAGAGAGGAGCCTAGGGAGAGATTAAGTGGCTGGTAACAATCTGGCAGTTTACCAGTTGAGACACCATCTTCAGTCTGTTTCACCAACAGGGGGATGGCTGAAAAGAGGAGAGGACTCCCCTGAGACTCAAGTAATGCAACTGTGAGTCTCCATTGCTACTGCCCTCAGAATATGGAGCAGTAGCAGGGAAGCCCTGTGCTGACACCAGGGGACAGAGAACCAATGAGGAAACTCAGGAGAAGATCTATACCTTGGCGGGCTAGGGGCGGAGTTGTGAATGTCTCTTTGCATAACCACTGGATTATCTCTGCCCCACCATGCTTTACCTCTTGATCAGGAGTCAGTGATTAAGATAAGAAGCCTACTTATAGTTTAAAATCCCTCAGGCTCCCGTATCCTACAGGGAAGAAAAAGAACAAAAGAGGCTTTTAAGCTACTGAGCTCCAACATGGGAGATTCTCAAGGATAGACAATATGTTAGGCCACAAAGGCAGCATCAGCAAATTCAAAAGCATTTAAATCATCCCAAGCATCTTCTCAGACCACAGTGGAATTAAACTAACACTAAACAATCAACAAAAAGATTAGGAATATTCCCAAAATGTGGAAGCCTAACAGTATACTACTTAAGAACTACTGGGTCAAAGAGGAAATAAAGGAATAAATCAAAATATTTCGAGACTTCAATGAAAATGAAACACAAGCTATCAAAATATTTGGGACACAGCTAAGGTAATACTGAGAGGGAAGTTCATAGCCATACAAGCACAATTTGAAAGAAGAAAAAGCACAAATAAACAGCCTGATTATACATCTTAATGACCTAAAAGAAGTAGATCAAAGAAACCCTAAAGCAACCAGAGGACAGAAATCACTAAAGTTAAGGCAGAAATAAATAACAGTGAAAATAAGAAAACCATACAAAAGATCAACGAAGGTAAATGTTTGTTCTTCAAAAGAGTAAACAAAATAGACAAACCTTTAGTCAGACTCATAAAAAAAAAGGGAAAAGAACCAAATAAATGAGATCATAAATGAAAGCAGAGATATCACAACAGACACCACAGAAATTCAACATATCATGTGAAGCTTCTATGAACAACTATATGCCACCAAGCTAGAGAACCTAGAAGAAAAGGACGATTTCCTAGATAAGTATGAACTTCCCAAACTAAGTAAAGAGGAAGTAGATAACATTACCAGGCCTATCACAGCTAATGAAATTGAAACAGTTATCAAAAACCTTCTCCAAAATAAAAGTCCTGGATCAGGTGGTTTTACAAATGAATTCTACAAAACCTTCAAAGAAGAACTAATACCTCTACTTTTAAAATTCTTCGAGAAGATTGAAGACATTGGAATATTCCCTTCCAGCTTCTATGAAGCCAACATTATTTTTATACCAAAGCAGACAGGGACACAACCAAAAAAGAAAACTACAGACCAATATCTTTGATGAACAAAGATGCTAAAATATTGAAAAAAATTCTAGCCAACTGGATACAGCAATATATTAAAATATATATCATGACCAAATGGGGCTTATCACAGGGATGCAAGGTTGGTTTATTATATGTAAATCAATCATCTTGATCCACCACATCAACAAAAACAAGACCAAAAACCACATGGTCATATAAATAGATGCAGAAAAAGCCTTTGACGAAATACAACATCCCTTTATGATAAAAACACTACAAAAAATGGGAATAGATGGAAAATTCCTGAAGATAGTGGAGTCTATATATAGCAAACCTACAGCCAACATCATACTCAATGGAGAAAACCGGAAGCATTTCCCCTCAGATCAGGTACTAGATAGGGCTGCCTACTATCACCATTAGTATTCAACATAGTGTTGGAAGCTCATGGGTTGGAAGAATTAATATCATCAAAATGAATATACTACCCAGAGCTGTATACAAATTTAATGCTATCCCCATCTTGATCGCAACCACATTTTTTAGGAGAATAGAACAAATAGTGCAGATGGAACCAAAAAAGATCTAGAAGTGCCAAAACAATCTTGAGAAGAAAGAACAGAACTGGAGGCATCACACTCCCAGATCTCAAATTGTATTATAGGGCTGTTTTCATCACAACTGCTTGGTACTGGAACATAATAGACACACTGACCAGTGGAATTAATTGAGAGCCCAGAAGTAAGCCCTCACACCTATGGACATCTGATCTTTGACAAAGGTGCCCAGACTATTAAATGGGGAAAACAGAGTCTCTTCAACAAATGGTGTTGGAAAAAATGGGTTGAAATATGCAGAAGAATGGAACCGAACCACTATAATTCACCAAATACAAAAGTAAATTAAAAAAAGAAAAAGAAAACATGCCATCCGAAATGGAACTAGGTAATCCCATGTGTTAGGGAAGATCTCACCAGATTAAAGGAGTTGGAAGATTGATATCACAGGCTTGGCATCTCTGGCAACAATGACAATCTGCAGTAAGAAGCCAGTATGGTGGCAGTGGTGGCCTTGATTTAGTTGAGGTCAACAGAGGCGGGAAAGGAAAGGGATCAGAGAGAAGAAATATCAAGAAATACAAGCAAAGTCCCAGATGTTCCAGGACTAGGAGAAATGAGGATCTTAAAAAGAATGGGAAAGGTTCTTTGTAGTTTTAAAATTTAAAATAGCAATAGTTAATTATTATTATAACCAAGTTAGTTGGGAGCATGTCTTTCTTTGAAAATTCATGGGAGTTGGGCTGTAGCGCAGCGGGTTAAGTGCAGGTGGTGCAAAGCACAAGGACCGGCATAAGGATCCCGGTTCGAACCCCGGTTCCCCACCTGCAGGGGAGTTGCTTCACAGGCAGTGAAGCAGGTCTGCAGGTGTCTATCTTTCTCTCCTCCTCTCTGTCTTCCCCTCCTCTCTCCATTTCTCTCTGTCCTATCCAACAACAACAACAACAATAATAACTACAACAATAAAACAACAAGGGCAACAAAAGGGAATAGAATAAATAAATAAAATAAATTTTAAAAATTCAGTGATTAGAACTAACCTTAATATACATGACCTTACTATGCTTTATGCCATCTAAAGATACCTACTAGTAACAGTATCTTAGATACTGACAGGACAAAATGGTTTTGATTTATCTGACTTAAGGTTGTAAGCAGTAAATACAAATTATATATTATACATATATATAATATTATATACTATACATATATAATTAGATTTTTAGAGCTGCTTGACAATTTAATCTTAGTGTCAGAATTCAATCATTTTACAAATCTGAAACATTAAATACTGAGGCCAAGGAAAACATACATACTTAGAACTAAAATCTAAGCACTTAGAACACTTGAAGTATTAAATATATTTTCCCCCTGACATATTGAATTCATAGTGATTTAAGAGCCAGGTGGTGGAACACCTGGTTAATTGTGTATATTATTGTTCAAGATGCAGGTTCAAGCCTGTGGTCCCCACGTGGAGGGGGAAAGCTTCACAAGTGGTGAGCATTGCTGCAGGTATCTTTTTGTATCTATATCTCTCATATTCCCCACCATTTTCAATTTCTTTCTGTCTCTATTCAGTAATAAATAAATAAAATATTTTAAAATAATACTTATTTATAAGATTATGTTAATAGGAGTATAGCTTTACACTATTCCCACCACCAAAGGTCTGCCTCTCTCCCATCATTACAGTTTTTCCACAGTCTTAGATAATGGTTGACATTTTGTTGTTGTTTTCATGTTTATATGTCAATTAAAGAAAAATCTCTATTTATTTTTGATGGAAACAGAGAGAAAGTGAAGGGGAGAGGATATTAGGAAGGAGAGAGACAGAAAGACACCTACAACTCTAATTTACCACTTGTGAAGCATCCCCCTGCAGGTGAAGACCAGATGCTTGAACCTGGGCCCTCGCACACTATAACATATGCACTCAAGCAGGGGTGCCACCACTCAGCCCCATTTGTTCAATTCTTTGTTTCACATAGGAGTTAAATCATTCTTTAGTTGCTCTTTACTTCCTCAGTCACTCAACTAAGCATAATATTCTCCAATTTCATCCATTTTGTTAAAAATTATACAATATTATCTTTCCTTGTGGTTGAATAGTACTCCATTGAGCATACACTTTTTTATACAGTCATCTCTTGAGGATAATTTTGATTGCCTCTATATTGTGTCTATTGTGAATAATGCTGCTATGAATATGGAATACATATATCCCTTCAAATTAGAGTCATCACCTTTAAATAAATGCCTAGGAGTGGAATTGTTGGATCATAAGTTATTTCCATTTGTATTTTTTCAGTTTTTTAAATATTTATTTATTCCCTTTTATTGCCCTTGTTGTTTTATTGTTGTAGTTATTAATGTCATCGTTGTTGGATAGGACAGAGAGACATGGAGAGAGGAAGGGAAGACAGAGAGGGAGAGAGAAAGACCTGCTTCAGAGTTTGTGAAGTTAATCTCCTTCAGGTGGGGAGCCGGGGGCTTGAACTGGGATCTTTACTCCAATTCTTGCGCTTTGCGCCACGTGTGCTTAACCCACTGTGCTCCCACCCAACTCCCTCCACTTGTATTTGCTTAAGGGTTCTCTATACTGTTCTCCATGGTGGTTGCACCAGTTTGCATTCCCACTAGCAATGTAATAGTGTTTCTCACTCTATACATTTTCTCCAACATTTATCCTCTCCTGTTTTGTTCATGAAGGCCATTCTCACTGGTGTGAGGTGGAATCTCAATATGTTTTAATTTGCATTTCTTTAATGATGAGTGAATTGAAGCATTTTCACATGTGGGCTATGTGTATCTCTTCTTTAGAGAACTGTATACTCATATTTCTTCCAATATCTTTTTCAATTTTTTAAATTTTGTCTATTTATTTATTGGATGGAGACAGCCAGAAATTGAGAGGGAAGGGGTAGCTAGAGAGGTGGAGAGAGACAGAGAGACACCTGCAGCCCTGCTTCACAACTCACAAAGCTTTCCTCCTGCAAGTGAGGACCAGGAGCTTGAACCTGGGTCCTTGCACATTGTAAAATGTGTACCCAAGCAGGTGTTCCACCACCCAGCCCCCATATCTTTTTTTATTGGGATTGTTATATTTTTGTTGTTGTTGTTGTTGAACTACATGAGTTCTTTATATTTGTTTAATATCAACTGCTTGTCTGAAGTGTAGTGTGCAAATATTGTTTCCTATTTGCTAGGCTTCCTGTTTATCCTTATAGGATTTTCTTTTGATGTGTAAAAGCTTTTTAATTTGATATAGTCCCATTTGTTCAATCTTGTTTTTTGCTTTCCCTTGCCTATGGGGCGAAGTCCCCAAATACATCTTTAATGTTAGTGTTATGAAATGTTTCACTGATATGTTCTATGTATTTTATAGTTTCAAGTCTAATATCCATGTTTTTTATCCATTTTGAGATAACTTTGGTGTATGGTGTTAGGTGGTGGTCTGATTTCATTTTTGTACATGTGGCTGTCCAGTTCTTTTGACATCATTTGTTAAAGAGAAATTGCTCTCCCCATTGGGCAGTTTTGGCCTCTTTGTTTTATATGAGGTACCTATCTATGTATGGATTTTGTTCTCTGCTCTCACTCCTGTACCGTTTGTCCATATGTCCATTTTTGTTCCAGTACCACACTGTTTTAACTATAATTGCTTTGTTGTATGAACAGAAATTGGAATTTTCGATGCATCCATTTTTCTTCATTTTCCTCAGGAGCGCTTTTGTTATTATTTTATTATAGTTCCAAAGAAATTTTGGATAACTTCTCAATTTCCTTGAAATATGTCATTGGGACATTAATAGATATTGAAATGAATCTATAGATTGCTTTTGGAAGGACTACCATTTTAATGATATTTATTCATCCAATCCATGAGCAGTAGTTGCACTTCCATTTATTTTAACAATGTCTCATAGTTAAATTTCTCCCAGTCCTGGAAACTTTGGGACTTTGCTTGTATTTCTTCATACTTCTCTTGATCCCTTACTATGTGATATTTTATCTGCTGACCTCAACCAAATCAGTGCAACCAGTGCCATCATGCCATGTTTTACTTCTGACTGTATCCAGAGACACTGAACCTGAGATGTCAATGCTCCAGCTCCAATATTCTGGTGAGACCTTTCCTAACACATAAGACTCCCTAGATCCATTTTAAAAGGTGCATTCCCTAGCAAAGTTACAGAACCTAGACATAAACTAGGAAGCTTCCACTGTGGGAGGAGAGAGAGAGAGAAAGAGGGAGAGAGAGAGAAAGAGACTACTATGCCATTTTATGCAGTACTGGGGCTAATAATCCAGCGCTATCCAGACCCTGTTCCTCTTGAGCCCATCAATTTATGATTTTATGCTCTAGAATGTATACCTATAATGATATAAGTGGGTTGACCACTGTTCTTCCCTCCTTCAATCAATAATCAGTAGAATTCTTGGAGCTATAATTATGAATGGTACTGTTTTTTCCTGTACTTAGACAACATAGTGAAAATTTGGAATTATAGGAATTATGGATAATATCAGTGAGTCAAACTTAATAATTGTTATGTATTTATTTGATAATTAAAACTGTAGTTCCCTGTCACTCATGGTTTGCCATTTTTAGATATTAAAAATGGTAAGTAATCTTGTCCTTTTCATTTTTCACATGGTTTTACCTCTTACTTTTTCCCTTTAGATTTTAATAATTTTATTTTAATTTGGTGCAGAGACTTAGAAGAAAAATAAATAATATCAACAAAGTTTCAGTAGCATTTAATTTATATTGTTCTATGCTCTTACAGTCATGTATAACATATTAAAATTAATTTTGTCTGTAATCTCTTCCAATTAAAAAAAACATGGTTGCTTTCCACTTGATGAAATTCATGATATGACACACCTTACATATGCTGTAACTATTAAACTGAATTTTATTTAGTGGTTTGATTATAAATTAGGGAAATGGTACATTAACTTTTTTCCTGAAACTCAGATTTAAAAAAATAACATTTCATTTGATGTTGTTGTGTTTTGCAACATATGTTATATTTATAATTGCCTTATTAAATATTATACATTGTAAATGATAATAATATTTCCCAGAGCTACAAAATCATCAGAATATATAATGACACTTTAAGTTGTTATTTCAACAAATGGAATTTTTTATTTTTAGCTTTTTAATAATGTTTTCAGTTGAGTGCTGAAAACAGTCATCAGCTATTCTAAAGAGAAATATAATTTCCACTACGTAGAAAGTGATATTAGTAAGAGATATTACCAGGAAATCAGAGTGTGTCTCAGCCAAATAAGCATAGATATTACAGAACAATCTCACTGGAAAGAAGAACTGCATGTGGCCATGGTTTGATGGGATGACACTCAGATGAAATGAGTTTCATAGGGCTAGTTTAAGCAACATTCTTTCAGCTGATAGTATTTCTTATTCTACTAGTTTTGTCTATTAATGAAAAGTCTCATATCTTCCTACGCATTTTCCTCTTTTCTTACTAGTCTTGAAGGTATTCTCATGTTTTATATTTAAAACTCACATATATTTTTATTTTTTATTAGTGATTTAATATTTATTTATAAAAGTATAAGAAAAGAGAGGTATAATTGCACATCATTCTCACCACCAGAGTTCTGTGTTCGCAGTCCCCTTCAGTGGAAACTGCATTAGTTCTCCACAGGTCACAGATATGGGAATGGCTATATTTATCACCTGTCATCTATCACCTATCATCTATCTAATCTATCTATCTATCTATCTATCATCTATCTATCATCTATCTAATTCTTCCATTTTTATTCACTCCTATGGCCCTAGAGTGTCCTTCCTTTTTCCTCTTCTCTCTCAGATTGGAGAAACTGTCTGATTTCCTCTGGTGTGTTCCAGATTTGATTCATTTTCAGTTGTGGTATAAACACAAATATTCATCATAATAAATATCTGGGCCCTGGTAGAATTGGGTTAACTATCATCTCTACAACTATCTGTCTACATTTGGACACAATTGGCCTCTTTTTCCTCCAGGTGCAGTCCTCTCTTCCCCTCCAAGGTACACATACTCCTATTACTACATCCAAATGTCTTTCTCTTTTTGCCTTTTCTCTTTCCAGGTCCTGATGTAGCTGGAATTCAGAACCCTTTTTTTTTTTTTCTCTTCCTCCTATCACTTCTCCCACACTGGGAGTATGGCTCAAAATTGTTTTTGGGTTGCAGAAGGTAGGAGTTCTGGCTTCCATAATTGCTTCTTCACTGGTCATGGGTACTGGCAGGTTAATCTATACCCCTAATCTGTTTCTGTCTTTCCCTATTTGGGTAAGGCTCTGTAGAGGTGAGACTTCAGTACATTGGTGAAATTGTCTGCCAAGGGAAGTCAAGATGAAATCATGATAGTTCTGCAAGCTGGTGTCTGGAAGTTGTCAGGATATAAAATGAGACAAAATGGTTAATGAAAGGAACCAAAAAGTAAGAACAGAGCAGATGATATTAGGGATCTTAGCATGAAAGAAAGCTAGGAAGTCCACATTAGGCATGACCCAGGCCCACATATATCTTTATATTTAGCACAAGAGCCTATGTAAACTGTAAGTCCCTATTGGCCTGAGCTCACAGCTCATGGTCACAGCTGTAAACATTGCAGGCTACACTCATTTCAGGACAAGTCTTCCTCCAGTGGCAGGGCAAAATACTTCAGTATTGTAATTAAAAAATATATATTTCAGAGGTGGTAGCTTAGCACAGGTTTATTACATAGCTGTTATTAGGTAAATATCAACTAGAGACAAATATCAACTAGTCTTTATGAGCAGAGAAGCATGAGTCCGTTGTTAAATTTCGGGGCTCCAGCAGGCCGGGCTAGCTTCACGGCGGTAGACAGAGACTTGGGGACACATGACTGGGCAGAGAAACTGTATTTCTTTATTCACGAGCAACGATTCAAAAACTAACCCAAACCAATCACCACACAGGTCTGTCCTGCCTCCTTCTCCTCTGGCGGCAGCAGCAAGAACTCTGCAAGTCTGTAGGGGCAGGAGATGGGGGCAAGGGGGTGCGCAAAACTAGCAGGGGCTAAACCACCACCTCCCAGAGGTGGAAGGGGGGAGACCAAACCAACGTGAAGCATAGCAACAATTCCCCCTTTTCTTTTTAACTAAATGACCATAGTATCGGGAATGTGGGGTGAACAGAAACCTATATCCCACAGGCATTTTCAAAAAAGAAACTGGCACAAACATGGAGGAACATGTAAGTGAGCAGCAAGAACCAATGTGCTGCCAAGGGAAGGCCTGAGGGGGCCATTTTTTGCCTCTGTGGACAAAGCTTTATCAGCTAAAGAACCTTTGCTGCCTCTGTGGGCTTTTGCCTCGACGGGCATTTTTTTTTTGTGTGTGTGGGCATTACTTAGCATGGGGGGGGGTATGGCCTAGAGTCCCAAGGCAGCTGGCTACAGTCAGTCTTTGTGTACCAGTAAGTCCAATAGAAGTCTCAGTCCAAACCAGATGTCCACTGAAGAATGCCAGGGGGTGAATTGTTGCATGTTTGTCTTGATGGGAAATGTCAACCATAGGAATTCCGCTTTTCTGTAGAGAACTTGACAGCTTCAATTTAGTTACTTATGAAATAAAACTTGTAGCAGGTTAGTTTACCACAACTGATAAATATATTACAACTGGAAGTCTTTCTTAGTATGATTTTAAGGTTGTTTGACGTTTAAACAATAGAATGTGAAAAGGTAAACATAAGAACCACGGAAAGGAAAAAGCCTCATGCATGAGAATCATTAGCATAACCATAGCACAATCTAACGTTTTTAATTGAGAAGGTAATCGAGAGTTTTACATATCAAAAAGTCTATTTAACCTTTTGTTACACCCATTCAAGATGGAGACACACACTAGGTGTGCACAGGGTTTTTTTTTTTTTTGACTTAGTTAAAATATATTGATTTTAACTAATTTTTAACTCAGACTTTAAATGTAAGTTACTTTTATCTTTATGAGAATTATGTTGAAAACCTTTTTCATTTAACTCTGTCTGGTAAGAATTTAGCCTTAAAGTTACATTTTTAACCTTAAAGTTAATTTTTACCAAACTTTAAACACACATGTAAACAGGGAGAGAAACCTTTGTTATGAAGACATGTCATTTTAAACACGAATTTAGATCTATACTGTTTTAGCCGTCTGGGGAGTACATTGTCCAGCGGTGGCTTCTTGGGCAACTTCACTTAAAGGAATTGTAGGTTGCGATCTCTGGATGAATCTCTGCATATTTTAGCTCTTCTGTCTTCAGAGCCAAATTGGAGATCTCAGCCAGGGGGCCCAGTTTCGGCAGGGAGCCTGTGGTCTCCGGGTGGTCTGGGATCTGCCCAGACTTCATAGCAGGAGGGCAGGTGGGCCAGCCGTGCAGAAGGTGTGGGCCGAGGTGCCCCGGGGTGGCGGCCAGGATAGGCTGCAGCCTTGCCCACCATGTCCGCTGCCCTGTTCCTGGCTGCCGAACAGCGTGGAGGGATCCTGCGCCCAATGCCCCGCGCCACACGGCGGAAAGCCAGCTCATGCTTATTAATGTATGTGCATCAACATGTGAGTCACTCCCCAGACCCTATTTCTATATCTTGATTGTAAAAATAGTCATACAAATTATAAAACTACACATACATAATACATACACCTACAAGCACACAAATGTTCATGAGGAGAAATCTGAATGAGATATATGAACTGTACCCATGTGAATTTACAGAAGTTGACATTGTATTCTAATTGCCATTGATATTAGTACGGAGAAGGCTATGTCAAGTCTTCAGGAGAAATTTCCATACATTTATTTGAAGTTTCCTATAAATTTATACTTATTTCAGGATAATTGTTTTGTAAAAGATAGGAAGAATTTAGTGGGGGAAATGTTATCAGAGTACAAGTTCAATTTATATTTCCAGGCTGTAACTACTATCTTTATTTTATTTATTTATTTTATTGTTGTTGTAGTTATTGCTGCTGCCAGTTCTTAGCAACATCGCCCCGCCACATATTCGTGGGGATGCGGCATCATCTAAGTTCATTTCCCACATCTACGATCAACCGGACCTGCCAATATACGCAGATATCTTCGCCCACCCTGTCCAATGCTTGACGTCTCGTCACCTAATCTGGTCCCCTATGCCTACACTGAACTTCTCTGTTCCAGTCTCTTGGAAACAGAGTTGGCAGTCAGCTGAGGTAAAGAACAAACACCTCATCACAGACCCCTGCAAGCGTCAACCCGGCTTTGACCTAGCACGTTAGGATTGGGCCCTCCTCAATCGCTATCGAACAGGCCATGGCCGGTGTGCCGCTATGTTCCATCACTGGGGAGCCAGAGACGACCCGAACTGCCCCTGCGGCTACAGACATACTATGACCCACATAGTCAACGACTGCCACCTCTCCAGATTCAAAGGAGGTCTCGAAACTTTACATCAGGCTCAACCTGATGCTGTTGACTGGCTACGGAAGAAGGGCAAATGCTAGAAGAAGAAGAACTGCTGTTATTGATATCGTCGTTGTTGTATAGGACAGAGAGAAATGGAGAGAGGAGGGGAAGACAGAGAGGGGAAGAGAAAGATAGACACCTGCAGACTTGCTTCATTGCCTATGATGCAATGCCCCTGATGGTGGGGAGCCAGGGGCTTGAACTGGGATCCTTACTCTGGTCCTTGTGCTTTGTGCCATGTGAGCTTAACCCGCTGAGCTACCACCAGACTCCCAACTACTATCTTTATATACTGAAAGAAAACTGAGGTATACAGAAGTCCCATTAGTCTTTCTCTCTAAAAATCTTGCATTAGTGGAAAACTGAAAAATTGTTTCAATATCAACATAGCACAGAAAAGAAATTCAAATAATTTGTTATTTCTTCAGTGTCTTAAACAAGAACACCTTCTTCCCCCCCACCAGTTGTGTTGATGAAAACTGATCCATTGACAATAAAATTTCTAAAGCAAATAATAATAATTTAAAATACTCTAAGTAAGGGTGTCTTACCAATATTGCATCATAGAAGTCATCAAAACAACTAAGCTTTTGTATTCTGATAGAGTGTGCAACAAAGTGTAACTTTGGGATTACATGAAAGTAACAGAACTGGTTTCAACCTTGAAGGATCATGTGTGTCTTTAGACACAGATCAATAGAACACATATTCACAGATCTAATTTAAAAATATATATACAATAATACATTACTTTCTATAATCCTCACATCTTTCATAATATTTTATAAACATTTTATTTGAAGTATTCTAATCCTATATTTGCTATTCAACATAATCAGAATTTTATATTGAGTAATTTTAACTTTATAGTCACCTAGAAGATAAATTTTTGTATAATTAAATTATACAAAAGAAATTTGAGCCTCAGACACTTTTCAAGTATAATAGCTGACCTAAATTTTCTATAAACTAGTGTATTATATAATTCACAAATCTACACGGAAGGTAAATGTTGCGTGGTCTATATAAAATGTTTGACTTGCAGCTATAAAATTTCTTTTCTCTGTAATCTACATTCATTTTCAAAGTTAGTCTAAACTGAATTCCACAATTTCATAAATTATCAAGCCATTTAGATGCATAATTAATTGGATTGCATGGTGCCATATTTATGAGGGTTATTCATGCACAGTATGAGATAATCATAAATTATTTTGTTAACAAAATCTCTTGAGAGACTTTTAAAGAGCTTTCCCTTGAGTAACTTCCCTTGTGTGACTGCTGTTTAATTTTTTTTCCACTGGTTAAATTAGGAATGAGCTATTTATTACTATATAATTATAAATTTAATCTGAAAAATGCTGAAGCAATCTGCAGAGGAGGTGCAAAGAAATATTAGAATTTGGACTTTTCAAATTCTTTTAACAATTTAATGAAGAAATGAAATTATATTATATTCTTATTTAGATTTACCTTCATATTACAGCTGCTTCTTGATACAAAAATGTACAAAAGTCCCAAGGTTTCTTTAAATAATTTTCTGGAGCAATATCTTCAGAGCACAAATCCAGAGTTCATGACCATAAACTTGAGAAAGAAAAGAATAATGATTTTTTCCCCTAAAAAAATAGAATGCCAAAACACATCAAATGATATTTAATTGGGACTGGAAATACTCCAAGTCTGACTTTCAAAAAATAGCTTTGATTCACAATAGTTCATGTTGGGCTCATGTTGAGCCTGCCAAAAATCCAAGCTAGATCAGAGCTGATTTTGAAATAAACACAAGCTTAATCTGATGTAGGTATTTCAAAACTCCCACTGCTTTAGTTATAACATCATCTGTTATCTCTATAGACAGATTTCTACAAGATGGAAGGTAAGATATTTTAACCTGAGGACATAAGGAAATGACTAACTCACACATTAAAATATTTAGAACAAGATATCTTGGTAACAAAGAAATTTACTGCCTGTTCTTTTTGAGACTGACTAAATCTGAAAATGTACCATCCCTAAAGACTCCTCTCTTGTTCTCTAGTTATGAATCAATCAGAAATCATTGATAACATTACTTAGTACCAGTAGATAACTTATCATTTAGAGTCTGCTGCATGTGCACTCAACTATGTGCTTTCAAATAACAAGATTCTCGGCTTTTGAGTAAGATCAGGGAGCTTGAAATCCTGTTTCCTCATTCATCTGCCATGAACATTAGACAACTAACTTAACTTCTAAGTGGCTTTCCTTCTCTTTTAAACTGGAGTTAACAATAGAGCTCACCTCTTATGATTGGTCTGAAAAAGGAGTGAGTTAATGTATGGTGTCTGGCACAGTAACATTTTTTTAACTGTTAATCATCATTGCTACTTTAGCTATTGTTTTGCTTTTATTTTTTTTAACAGAGAATAAACTTAAAATTAACTGACTAGCCATTCCTAGTAATTAGCATGCTCTTTCAAGACAAAGGCATTATAACATTTGCGCTTAATCATAACCCTTCATGGCTTTTTAGCAACGTCATTCATTATGCCATATGAGAATAAATAATTATTTTTTAAATAAATAATTGTGACATAATTTTGGTAAAGTGTGTGGAGAATTATACTTACTAAGTGCAGGTATAAAAATTCTCCTGAAATCTCATACTTTTGTAAAACACTGTCAAATCAAATAAATATAATTTTATTTACACTGTAAATAAAATATATATACATAAATTTTTCACTGTGGTATTTTCTAGTGTTCATCATTTAGTTAAGATTTAATCTCAGTAAATATTCTGGAAAAGAACACTTGTGAGAGATATAGTCTACCTTATAATGTCCATAAAATTTTAAGGAATCATTTAAAATAGGCACTGACAGACAGTCAGTGCTGTACTTAGCAGAGTTCATACATTATCATGCACAAGGACCTGGGTTCAAGTTCCTTTGTCCCCAGCTGTAGAGGTGGGAAGACTCATTCATGGTGAAGCTGGGCTGCAGATAGTCTCTTTCTCTCCTGTGCTTCTCAATTTCTCTCTGCCTCTATTCA
This sequence comes from Erinaceus europaeus, assembly GCF_950295315.1. Taxonomy (NCBI): domain Eukaryota; kingdom Metazoa; phylum Chordata; class Mammalia; order Eulipotyphla; family Erinaceidae; genus Erinaceus; species Erinaceus europaeus. The sequence continues at coordinate 94,282,181 of NC_080165.1, read as the reverse complement.
AAAAAGAAGGAAAAGGATAAAAAATGGTCACAGGAAGTAGTGAATTCATCATGCAGACTCTGAGCTACAGCAACAACCCTAATGGCAATAATAAAGGGTTAATAAAATAAATAAAAAATTAATTAATTAAAAATGGGCATTGTTCTAGAAGTTTCAGCTTTATTTATGGGAACAGACATATCTCTATGTTGAGGAAATATCTATGTAAGTTCAATGTATTTAGATGAAATATTACTGAACAGTATTAAAAGGCAGTGACAACTCATAATCTTCAATAAATATTTAATTTTTATCTAAATGTTTATGCTCATAAGGAAAAACCAACTTTATCTGTAGAGATACCACTTTTTGCAACTTCAACCTAAAACAAACAATCAAGATTGAAATTTTTTTCCAAATCATTTTATTGTGGAACTAATTGTTTACAGATACATGCGTACAGTTTCTCATCTCCCTGTGATGAGCTGAGATGAGCTGTCTGTACACACTCCCACAACTTAGGTCTTGCACCATAATGTACTGACTTTCCAGTGTCCTCTCTACCTTTATTTTTCTCCTCTACCTCCAGAGAATTCAGTATTTAACTGAGCCTTTTTATGAATTTACTGAAACGATTTCTGTAAAATTTAAATAGATAATGGCATAATGCTTGTATAATACTTTATACATAAACTGGAATATTGATAAGCATTCAATAAATATAAGCTGATACTATCAACAGCCATGATGGTATATCTATTATCTATAACAAACTAATTAACGATGTCATATTATTCATTTTTATGTCTACATACCCTCCATTACTCAGAAGGAAAATTGTGAAAAGATTCTTTATACCATTATTTGAATAGAAATATAAGAGAAGCTTTTCACTGAAACCCAAGACTGAACTAAAACAAAAGGGAATGCCTATATAATAAAGCAATGCTTTTTGCCCTATGTTACAGTTCAGTGCAGAGAACTTACACATCTTGGGTCTATGCATCAGATCAGCCTGTAGCATATAAGAAATTGCCACAGGGAGGAAGATCATCAGCAGTTTAATAAAACTCCAGGGATTTATATGAAGTTTTAGGAAGTATTCTGTATAAACAGACAGGACAAATGCCCCAAGACAGAATATATATATATATATATATTCCTTAAAAAATAACTAATTTATTTACCCTATTTTTGAAAACAATTAGTCTCTGCAGTAATGGACTCAAATCAAGTTATTATTAAGAAGTTATACTGGCGTTTTATTTTTACAAAGTACTTTACAATAAGTTTTAGTAGTTATTCATTGTAGCCCTGTGAAGAATGTCAGAATATCTCCAAGGAAGAAAAAAAGAAGCGGTTTTCCTTAAAATATATCACAATAAAATGCTCTAATTTTCCTGATGCTAAATATAAAAGTTTCACGTTGTGATTTCTTATTGCTCTATCACATGACCTAGTATAATAGTGTTCACTTTAGAATCATCCTATCTCTAGTTGTGAAAATTCTGAATATACGAGTACAATGAAAATAATCATAAAAATAAAAATATATACATGAGGGAGAGATATAAAGAGGAGAAATTCAGAAAAGAAAGTCATTAGACTCTTGAACATTAATTTATTAGAAGCAATAACAAGGGGCATTTACATTGTTTTATAATTCTGCAAACTATTTTAGTCAATGTATGTATTAAATTTCTGCTTAATTACCAAAATAATTTTTCTAGATAAACACAAAAGAGGTTGGAGAGAGTGAAAGAAACCACAGCAACTAAAATTCCTTCATTTGGTAGAGACCAGGCTTAAATCTGGGTGGTATAAATTGAAAAACAGCACACTATACAAGTGAGCTATACTTCCAGCCCTAATATAGTTTTTAAGAAATAAATATTTGAAGTGATGTACTTTTTTAATAGAAGTTGAAAATTTATTTAATGAGTAAGTTGGTAAAATGTTAGTATAGTTTAGTTTAAGCTATCCTTGTTAAACTGACTGGTTTATTATCAATGGTATGATTAATCTACCTACCAATGCACTAGTTTAACTTGTCTGCTAGGTACAGACTTTCTTGTTCCTACTACAGATATTCTGTGCTGTTAGTGATAGGACTTTTTATTTCTTCTGTTGACTCTACACCTTATTATTAAGTAAGTTAAGCTAGTTCATTGGTAGGTAGACATTTCATTTTTGCAAAAATTTAATACAAGTAAATTAATAGCATAAATAATCTTACCCAAAAGCATACTCCACTCCAATTTGTAGCAATGAATCCTTATGTACAGGGTAGTCATGGTATCCTTAAGTACAGCTACAATGAATGGAAAGTGATGATATTTTGGAGTCCTAACATAGCCACCAGTAGTCCTAGTGACTATCTTTTTTTTTTTTTTTTTTTGCCACTAATGCCATTGCACATTTACCTAGAAAATGTTTGGAATAATATAGAGATCCCTGGCCTGAAAAAGTATTGTGTTCTGGAGCCTTTTAACAACTGTTCTAGGAATGCTGAAATTACAGTAAATATAAGAGCAAGCTTGCATTTACTCTTGGGATAGTTAGGGTCCACCTTTTCAAGACCACCAAAGAAAAAGAGTCACAGATAAAAAATTTGGAGGAGAGTGAGCTTTTGTTGCAGAATTTAAAGAAAAAATGTGTCTCTCTGGAAAATGCATATTACTAAATGCATCAGGTAAAAAAATCTTGGTCTTTCTTAATGTTTAACGTACAGATCACTGCAGACCCACAAGTTATACAAAGAGGATACAATGTTATGAAAAGATGGACTATAGGCAGGGGAGAATAGGTGTAGAGTCAACAGAAGAAATCAAAAGTCCTATAACTAATAACAGAGAATATCCCTAATAAGAAAAAGAAATTCTGTACCTAGAAGATAAGAGTTGAAGCATACCCTAAGAGAGAAATGAAAAGAATTAAGTTTAATATTTGAGACTACTGAGAGTAAAGTGACATTTTACTACCACTCCTCTTTGAATTACAGGTCATGTTTATATTATTTTCATTCTCTTCAGTTACCTTTATATTGAAGTGCATTTGCCCTTGACATTATGTGAGTGTAAAAATCTGACAAAAAATATCCAATGAAAGATATCTCAGCTTTATGAGGAAAACTTTTGGAAACTTAAAATGAAAATGATATAACTCTATTGTATTGATACTTTTTTTTCTTTAGCACTAATGACACTTCACCACTTCAGCCTGCAATTTTAAGGATAGAAAGAGACAAAGAGAAAGATACCACACCATCAAAGCTTCCTTCAGTTTGCTGGGGGCCAGGCTCTGCCTGGGTCATGCACATGATAAAGCAAGTGCACTATTCAAGTGAGCTACCTTGCCTACATGGATCAAATGATTTCTAACAGGTTTCAAACATGAGCTTTTTAAAAGTTAACAAATATAACTCAGACTTTCCTATAAGAGTACATGACAGGTACTTGATATTAACTTATCTGAGGCCTGAACACAGACTTTAGTTTCCAGTAAATGTTTTTTATTTTTTTTATTATCGTTATTTATTTATTGGATAGAGATAGCCAGAAATCAAAAGGGAAGGAGGTGATAGGGAGAGAGACAGAGAGAGTGCTGCAGCACTTGTAAAGCTTTTCCCTTTTAGGTGGGCACTGGGGGCTTGAACCTGGGGTTTGCACATTGTAACATGTGTGCTCAACCAGGAGCACCACCACACAACCCAGTTTCCAGTAACTGTTTTCAGAAGTACTTTCTTGCAGACTACATAAAAAGAATTGTATTTAAAGTTGCAACCCAGTAGTAGATGTTCTTGAATAAATAAAGCCTAAATCCCTTCATGCCAAACAGAAATGTGTTTTTATAAGTTTAATTATGCAGTCAACCAGAAAATGACAATTAAGAAGTGGAATCAGATAAGTAATGGTGAAAATTTGTTTTTCTTTGAGAAAAATGAATCAAACTTTATGGAAAGATTAGACAGTTTTAAATATAAACTCTATATTTGCTATTTCTTTATGATTATTCATAATGTTGCTTCTGAATCAAAACATAGTATTTCTATATGACAATGTGCTAATACTAATGAAGATTAAAGAGAAATAATCATATAAAATAATTACCATGACTATGTAAAGTAGATTTGCCCAAGGGCAGATTCATGTTCCAAGAGGCCCTTTTTTCCCCAAAGACTGTCAGGTTTTCCAATTTCTCTATTAAGAGCTTTGTCCATTGTTGTGGGAATGATTTGGTCCAGCCTGTGGAAGCAAGAGGGGATGGGGGGGGGGGGGTTATCCAGTTCTTTATTTTCTAAACAAGGAATGGAGCACCTTTCCCCTTGTGCATTCTCTTTGTAGGAAGACTAGTGATTAGACCCTTAGTTCCCAGGAGTCTTGGGACAGCTGTCACAAGCACAGACCATTGCCTGACCTCAGAGCTGCATTTTGATTTTGCAGATGATAGAAATGGCCTCAGAGCTTCACAGAGATGGGGAATAGGAAGTAAAGGCTAACTATTATACACATATTATACAGATTATGTCCTGATAACTTTATAAATTTAACAAATCTTAAATTTAGTTTTATTTCCTTCAGGACTGGTCCACAGAATGAAGGAAATTTAACAGAACAAGCAATATTTCTCTATGAGAACCTAGAATATGTAGCCAATTGTTATGAATTCGGTCAGGTGATTAACTTGGCATTTATAGCAAATGCCAAGTAAACTATTATTTGTTTACATATACATAAAAATAACTTTATACCTAGATGAGCATACTACTCACATATTTTAAATCATGCTGTCTTTTATGATTATAATATGGATAAAATGCTAATATAAATATAAGTATTTAAATACATATGAAATTGCAGAAAATTTTATTTATACCTACAAGTACATAACTACATTTCACAAAAAGTCTTTATATTTGTTATAATAAGAATAGCCTTTTGAATTCCTAATTGTGTAAAAATGTGTTACATAATCCTGAACTCAGGGTGTAGATATTAAATATTCTTAACTAGCCTGTTAGCCCCTTGAAAACCCAAGTTGTATTACACTCTAGACCCACAACCCAAGGGCAGAGTCACCACTATCACTGTTCTAGCCCATTTCCTTTGTTTAAAATATCTCTCACACTCCTTTTCTTATTTTTTATAAATTATTTAATATTGATTTACAAGATTGTAAAGGGGTTTAACTCCATACAGTTCCCACCACCAGAGTCTGTGTCCCATCCCTTCTACTGGAAACTTCTCTATTGTTTATCCCTCTGGGAGTATGAACCAAAATTCTTTCTTGGGTGCACAAGGTGGGATTTTTGGCTTCTGCAATTGCTTCTCCACTGGACATGGGCATTGACAGTTCAGTCCATACCCACAGCCTATTTCTATCTTTCCCTAATGAGGTAGAACTCTGGAGAAGTGAGATTCTAGGAAGCATTGGTGAGGTCATCTGACCAGGAAAGTGAGGATGGAATTATATAGTAGCATCTGAAACTTGGTGTGTGAAATACAGTAAGATGGCAAGCATGGCAAAAATTTCAATAAACAGGAACCATAAAATAGGAATAGAGCAGATGAAAATAGGGGACCTTAGGGTAGAAGGAAGCTAAGAAGCTATTTTAGGAATGTTTCTAGGAGCCTTGATAATTGTCATAGTAATCTTTGCTTGAACTTGATAGCTAACATGGAGGAGGACCAGATATATTGTCTGGGAAGATGGTTTCAGCGTTGCAAGAAGAACTAGAAAGCAGGATTAAGGCAGAGAGTTGCTTACAAACTTGAAGAAGATATATAATTGGAATAAACTATTTACCACAATGATGTAACCAGGGCCCATATCTTCACATTTCTTATTCATGTGTTTTACTGGGAAACAGAAGTTGTATTCTTGACAAATAAGTAATCACATAGTACATATTTAGCTAAGAACTCATAGAATATCACAAAAATTTATGTCTTTGGGAAATGTACATTTTAAACAGGAATAGGCAAAGCACATAATATTTAGAATTTTATCTTCTTATTTAAAAAAAGCTAAGAAAAAGTTGTGTCAAATGATGTAATTCCATCAAATTATTCTTCAGTTGGTAATTTCTTGAATATGTTTGGTTGAAGAAATAAGCATTCATTCAATCAAAATGCACAAAGCAAAATTATATGCTTCATTTCAGTTAGTAAAACATTTCAGGAAGTAGATACTGCAGAATATATCCAGCAAGGTCTAATATCTGAGATATCAGTGTCTGAGTTTGGTGCCTGCACTATGAATCCACTGCTCCCGGAGATAATTTTTTTTCCATTTTTGTTGCCCTTGTTATTATTGTTATTGTTGTTGGATAGGGCAGACAAATGGAGAGAGGAGGGGAAGACAGAGAGGAGCAGTGAAAGATAGACACCAGCAGAACTGCTTCACCACTTGTGAAGCGACCTCCCCCCCCCTGCAGGGGGTGGGGGGGGATCCAGGGGCTAGAACCTGGATCCTTATGCTTGTGCTTCAAGCCATGTGAGCTTAACCCTTTTAACCTGCTGCTCTACCGCCCAGCCCAGGTCTGAGGCTTTCTTTAGCTATTGTCAGCTAGGGATAAGGAGGAAGTGCAGCAGCCATGCACTAACTGGAAGGCCTAAACCTGGAGTTTCCAAGTTCAATATCTGGCACCACTGTAGAGCAGAGTTCAGTGGCACTCTGCATTCTCTGTCTCTTTCTCATTCATGAAGATAAATAGGTAAACCTTCAAACAGAAGAATAAAATTACTTCCAGACTTTTAAAGCACAGAAGGCAAGGAGGAGAGGAAAAACTCAGAGAGGAGGTAACTGTAGCAGATAGTTGTTTCAGTTGGTTTTTCTTACACTTCATCTATTAAAATATTATCAGAATGAGAGGTATTAAAGGTTCTCCCAATTTTTCTTACAGTTTTGTCTCTACTTTATGAATCCAAAACTTCAAAAATTAGTCAACGAAATTAATCACTTTTTTTCTTACACACTCATTTTTCATAAAAGGGATGCCATGGAAACTCATTTTTCACTGTCCAACATTTCAATAACTTTGTGAGTTATTGAAATAGTTTAAATATGAAATAATTAGAATGAAATGAAATAATTACAAGTTAGTTTTCCCCAAAATTATGACAACTATAGAAATTTAATATGACAATTATAATTATATTTTCATATAGTATCACTACTGGGTTAGTTGTTAAGAATATGTAGCATGCAAAAAAAAAATGCAGCATGCTCAGACTTAGAATACAAATGGTAGATGAGATAGACTTGAATCTTGCTTAACATTCTTTCATTCCATGGGCAACCTCAGATCTTTTAATCTGAAGCCTCTAAGTTCAGTTCCTTGAAGTTTACTGGAACACACAATTGACACTCTAGGTTTTTTTCCAGAGATGAACTTAAAAGAAAATTGTGAATAAATCTGTTTTTCCCAGAGGTAATATTTCCCTCTCCTCACCAAAGGTGATCACATATTACATAATTCTACTGAGACCACTACCATATGTCCCTATCTTAGTCATTCTTGGACCTTATGTACCTTCCTACACCCTTAAGATTCTCACTATAATAACTAGCTCAAAAATGGTAGCTGTGTGTCAGTCCCAGGTGCATCAGAGGTTATGGGTTAGTTAACCTCCACCATTATCCAAAGATATATTGTTACTAATACATTTCATATGGGGTGGATGTCCAGTTGCTTCCTAAACTATAGAGATCATATGGGGGTAATAAAGCAGTTTAAATCAATGATTCCAAATGGTAATGAAAATTCAGGAAACTTTCAAATCATAAGTCAAATCAGTGTTTCTATAGATAACATAGTAGATAAGTAATTAGTCTCTCTAGCATGAAGTCTTGGGCTCTAAATCTAAGAGACTTTTATGTTTGAGGCTCCAAAGTCCCAGGTTCAATACCTTGTACCACCATAAGCCAGAGCTGAGCAGTGCTCTGGTAAAAAAACTAAAACAAACAAACAAAATCATTTAACTATCTGAGAGACGTATCAAGTTTCATAATAACATATAGTTGTTTCTTTTTCTTTGTTTTTCTAGACCAAGGAGTGGAGAAAGAAAAGCACAAATCTCCTGACCATCTCAACGTATTTCACATTTACAGAAGAGTTGGAGGATGTGTGTGGACAATGGAAGGAGGCTTAGATTTAGGATTAAACTAGCCTGAATACAAATAAAATCATTTGCTTACTAGCTATGTAATTTTCTGAAGTTTATATAACAGTTTTTTTCCTAACCTGAATATAGTAATCTATTGAGGAGACTTCACATCAGTAGTCTATTTCCTGACCTTTGGTTGGGATTCCAAAATTTCTGATTAATATTTTTATACTCTATGATTAAGCAATGTGCTATTTTGACATTGTGCATTACCTTTTATAGAGATGGAAACCATTTGATTTTCTTCATTTAACTTATCTGGCATATTTTCAATTATTATTATTAATTTTAATTACTTTATTATTTTTATTTTTTTTCCCTTTTGTTGCCCTTATTTTATTGTTGTTGTAGTTGTTATTGTTGTTGTTGATGATGTTGTCATTGTTAGATAGGATAGAGAAATGGAGAGAGGAGGGGAAGACAGAAAGGGTAAGAAAAAGACACCTGCAGACCTCTTCACCGCCTATAAAGTGACACCCCTGCAGGTGGGGAGCCAGGGCTCGAATTGGGATCTTAACACTGGTCCTTGTGCTTCATGCCACATGCATTTAACCTGCTGTGGTACCACCCGACCCCATCAATTATTTTTAATACTTTTATTTTTATTAAGAGAATTAATGCTTTACAGTGTAGCCATTGATTGATTGATTTTTGGATAAGGATGAGAATAATTTACAGAAAATAGGAGATAGAAGAGAGAGACATTGCTTTACCACTTGTGAAGCTTTGTTACTGCAGGTAGAAACCAAGGTCTTGAACTTAGGTCCTTACACATTGTGACATATCCACTCAATCAGGTGTGCCTCTACCTGGACCCTTAATCCATTCCTATACAATTTCTCTAAGAATAACAATGTGGAGTGAGGAACCAAATATTCAGATGCTGAACTGAATGTTCCAGGATACCCAGACTTCGTAAAGTAAATAAACATTGCAAGGGTACCAGTTCAAGCCCCTGGCTCTACACCTGCAGGGGCATTGCTTCATGAGTGGTGAAGCAGGTCTGTAGGAGTTTTTCTCTCTCTCCTTCTATGCGGTCCCCTCCTCTCTCCGTTTCTTTCTGTCCTATCCAGCAACAACTACATCAAGAACAACAGTAATAACTACAGTGATAAAACAACCAGGGCAACAAAAGGGAATAAATAAATAAATACTTTTTAAAAAAAAAAAGCGAATAAACATGAAATCTGAGATAACATGTTGTGAGGTCTTCCTGTGCCTTGTTTGAAGTGTCTACTCAGAAATAAAACATTTTTAATTTGTTCTGCTTAGTACTATTAATTCAGTACTATCTTCTACAGCTTTGTAGATTAGGTGTATTCCATAAAATTTACCTTAGGTTCCTAAGTAACTTCTTCTATGGGTAAAAAGGTCCATTCTCCAAGGTTTTCATAATTCTTTAAATGGGGAAATAAATAGGAGGATAATGGGCATAGTTACTAACACATAATAAGATCAATAAATATTTTTTTTATCTCTTTCATCTTTCCTAGTTGCTTCATGAAGGCAGAAGAATATGGGAATATCTTGGGAAAGACCTTAGGTATTCCTCATTTCTCTCCTGGCATAACTCTGTCATTTGTACTCTAATTCTAGGTAATCCTGAATTCTTAGGAAGTTGGAACCATGCATTCCCAGTTTGCTCTAACTTTGAGTAAAGTCATGAACAAGTGAACTTAGAGGGCAGAGCTTGCTGGCTGAAATGTGATTGAAGTGCCATTCCAACCATGACTAATTTATTTAGTATTCAAAAATCAGTAAAGATTCTTCTGTCATAACATTCTCCCAAATAAAAGGAAATAAAAATAAAGTAAAAACCTGTTTGATGCCTCAGGCATGTTCACTGTGTTTTCAGGTCAGTTCATTTCAATGCTTAATTTCTGGCACTTTCTCTAATGGAATTATTTAACATCCAAAAAGTAATTATAAAAAATGAGTTAATTTGGTTTCCTGGGGTTGGTATTTGACATCTCAGAACACTGAAATCCCTACTGCTGGTTTAAACTGTTTTTGGTATTCAGGAAGCAATTAACTAAATTAATTTTAAATATGGGGTTATGGCTATGCTCTTACACATAGCAAACATGACTTATTTATACTGTAATTGAACTTTACAAAGGATATAGCAATAATTCCTACAATATCATCACTCACAACTAACTAGCATTACTGCTATATTTCCAAATTTTCAGAACTCAAAATAAAGTTACCAGATATAGAACAAGCAGAAAATGAGAGCTCATCTAATCTAGTGTATATCTTACCTATAAAGAAACTGAAGCTTAGAGAAACTAAGGTACTTGCATAAAGCTACATAGTCACTTAGAAACAAAATTATGTTTCAAATCTCCTCCCTCCAAATGAAATTTTTTCTATAAAATTATATAACTACTGACTGATAAGATTGCAATCACACAAACTTGATAGAAAACTCATAATGTGCTAATAAATTTGTTGCCTTAGTCACTCTAAATATTTTCTTTTACACAAAATACGAAATATGTGCCTCAATCATATATCTCAACTTCTAGGGGAACTGCAGTCAGGAAGAAAATTAATAGCTTTAAGAATCTGTTTGCTTTTGTATCCTGTAACTGTTGATACAAACGATTTAAATATGCAAACCTTAAAGACTTTTGGAGAGTGTGTAAGGAATTAAATCAAGAGAAGAATTATTTAAAAGAGTTGCAAAAATGTGTTAAGCACAGTTATTCAACAAGGAAACTGTGTAAGTTGTTTCAGTTTTGTCCTCATTTACACTTCTGAAGTAATTTTATTGGTAAATATGAACATAAAATTCATTCCATGTATGACACTATGTATGAATTTACAGCATACACAAATAATAAGATAATTAATGATAACAAAGACTGCATAGAAAACCTTCCAAACCTTTGAAAAGAGAATATAACTCAGAAGAAAGTTCAAATATAAAGCATAAGCTTGCAAGAGTGAGTTTTGTGTTAAGATACCACATATGCTAGAATTCTTTCTCTTTTATTAATAAATAGATCCACAAATATAAGCCTGTCACAAATGATGCCTAGAAAGAAGTATAGAACATTAATTAATTAATACACACATAATGTGTTTATACATAAAATTTATTTAATCTGAAAATTCTGAGACATTATATAAGCTGTGAAAAAAACATTGAATTAAATACTCATGATTAAATATAATCTAATATTGCTCTTTATCATAGGAAAAAATCATGAGTGATGACGTAGTGACTAAATAGATAAAATGAACCTATAGTGGACAGTGGGAATGAGCACTCTTAGGCACTCATTACCTCTGTAATAGTCTTTTTCTTTTTCTTTTTTTATTTTCTGTATACTTCTTCCTCCAAAAGATCTGAGTTTTCTGTTTATTATATATATATATATATATATATATATAATATTACGTAGCCCAAAAGATAAACTTCACCCAGTCAAATAACATAGTAATCTATTTTCTTGGAGTAGGACACCAAAGTAAAAATCATGGGGTTGAGAGTGAGGGTGGATGTCTGGCTTCACTGGTGTGTGGGGGGTAAGAGGGGGTGGGAGGTGGGAGGATGGGATGGGACACAGTCTTTTGGTGGTGGGAATGGTGTTTATGTACACTGCTATTAACTTGTAATCATATAAATCACTATTTAATTAATATGAGAGGGGAAAATTGATTGAATGTCTCAAACTTTTCAATACACAGACCATAGGCTAAATCTTTGAATGTTCACTCTCTTTAAAGCTTAAACCAGGGAGAACAGAAGCAACTGGTGGCATTACTCTATAAGACAGAGTTATATACAAAGAATGTCAAAGGACATAAATTATGGTGATGCTGTATATTATACAACAAATCCTAACAAAGGTATTTTCAAAGTTAACCCAATTGCCAAATAATTTAATTACAACAATAACTATCTATTACCATCTTAAACCCTAAGACAGCAAGAAACTCCTGCTTCCTCTCTAGAACTATATTTCCCCCAGTCCTGGATCCTCTAGGGTAGGACTCACTGTCCTGCATGCTTCTCTCAATTCATACCAAATGAGACTGTATTTGCTGATCCCAACCTAACCAATGCAATGAGAACCACCTCAGCATGCTTCACTTCAGACTGTGTTCAGAGACATCAGGCGTGGAATGTCAACTCTTCAGCTTCATTACTCTGGTGAGACCTTTCCTTTCATAATATTCTCTAATTCCATTCCAGGTGGTTCACTTCCTAACAAAGTCTCAAAACCTAGATATAAACCAAGTCCCATAAAATAGGTCCTATGTTCACATGTATCCATAAATTAGGGCAAAATATATACCTGAAAGTAAAAGTTCACAAGAGTCTGCAGTGAATCAGTATATACAGTAAGTAGAAAGACCTAAAAAGACACCATAATGTTCACAATGAAATAATGTTTACTTAGACTTAGATACCCTTCTTGCCTACTTCCTTTTATACTTCCCTCAGTCATTCTAAAGCTAACCTTATCAAAGTAAGGACTGCAAAAGCTAAATAAAGGCAAGAGACTGGCATACTTTAACAATGACTCTTTCGTCACTGTCAGACCACACCATCGGCTGTGGCCCTAGTTTAGGAGTCCTGAGACTCCCCAAAAGATATGATGGGCTAGACCTTGAACAGACCCCTCTCTCCATTGTTACTGGTCATCTCTATCAAGAACAACACAATAGACCTCATTGTGGGCCCTCATAGGACCTTGCTCCCAACATGGATCAACGATGGTAAAGAATGTTCCATCCTCCGAAGGGAGGCTGGACAACATACTCCATGTTCCACCTGAGGAAAATGGGTCCTGATATTGGGGCAGCCTGGAAAGTACCTACTCATGAGCACAGAATGTGAGCTCAGATCAGGGATGCAGAGGTCACATAGGCTCCTAAGCTGAATATGGGCCCCAGATCATATTAAATCAATGGGTTTACAGTCAACAATATTTATACACCTTTCTTATATTTGGGAGCTACTCTCTTCCCTGATCCAGCTTTCTGGTCCTTTTTCCAGCCATGATATCATCTCCCCAGACAATAACTTGGATCTACCTGCATATCAGATGTCGAGCTCAGGGTAAAAAAAAACTAATATGGCCATGGGCCCTTTGGAATATAACTAAAATAGGCCTACTAACTATCTACAAAAGAGAGACCCCCTCCCAACTCCCCATCTGAACTATTCCAGCCTTTATATTCATGATTAGTCAACAACTTGTTAGGCTTTATATGTTAACTCTTTTTTCAGCCACCATGTTTCAGATGCTCACATGATGCCAACCTGACCTCCCTGGGCAGACAACCCCACCAATGTGTCCTTGATCCCCGCTTCCCCAGAGCTCTGCCCCACTAGGGAAAGAGAAAGACAGGCTAGAATTATGGATCAACCTGTCAATATCCATGTTCAGAGAGGAATCAATTACAGAAGCCAAATCGTCCACCTTATGCATCCCATAATGACCCTGTGTCCATACTCCCAGAGGAATAAAGAATAGGAAAGCTATTAGGGGAGGGGATAGGATACAGACTTCACGTGCTGGGAATTATATAGAGTTTTTCCCATCTTACCCTATGGTTTTTGTTAGTGTTTCCTTTTTTTAAAAAAATCTATTTGAAAAAATAAATTTATTTAATCTATTTGATTTGGTCCGGGCCCATATTCAGCTTAGCAGCCTATGTGACCTCTGCATCCCTGTAGATCTGACCTCACATTCTGTGGTCATGGGTAGGAACATGTTGGGAAATTGTGAGCATGTGGTTGAGCTTGGCAAGGCTTGACTTGAGGAGACATCCATTCTCTCCCTGCCCCACAAAGCACCCTACATTCCATGCTACTAATGGCCTGTCCCTTTATTATTTACATATCAGTCTCCTGCCTTGTCCTACAAATGACTAAAGGACTCCTTCCTAAGCCCCCTCAGGGTACTGCTAATCATGCTAGTTGAACCCCTAGCAACTGTTGCTAGGGGGGCCCCTACCATTTCCAGCCTCTCCCACTTATGGTATTGTCAAGCCACTTTTGTCTCTGTTCTCTCTCTTCCTTGTTGGGACCTGGAGGAGGGCCGGTGTGCAAGACCGAGAGGCTGCCGCCAGCCATTGAAGTTCGCCCCATGTGGCTTAAGGAGGTGTGCCACCACGGCAGGACTCTGGGGCTCTTACATGAATAAAGATTCATATTGTCTTGCCCCTCAATCCTGGTTCCTGGGTCATCTTTCTCTCCCATGATGCTAGCCTGACAGGAACACTCCAGGTTGCCCCAATATCAGGACCCATCTTCCTCAGGTGTAGCATAGAGTATGTTGTGGATCCTCCCTTGAGAGGATGTAACATTCTCTACCGTTGTTGATCCAAGTTGAGGGCAACGTCTTATGGGGAGCCCACAAAGGGGTCTATTTTGTTGTTCCTTATAGACATGACTGGTAACAAGGTGAGAGGGATTTATTTGAGGTCTAGGCCCATCATGTCTGTTTGGGAATCTCAGAACTCCCTGACTAGGGCCCCAGCTGGTGAAATGGCCTGATAGTGACTAAATAGTCAGCATTAAAGTATGCCAGTCTCTTGCCCTTATTCAGCTTTTGCAGTCCTTGCTTTGATAAGGTTAGCTTTGTAGTGAGTGAGATAACTGTAGTAGAAAGTATCTAAGTTTAATTATATACTATTTAATTAGGAACTTTATACTGACTCACTGCAGACTATTGTGTACTTTTGCTTTCAGGTGTGTATTTTGCCCTAATTTATGGATACATGTGGACATATGCTCTATCTCAGGGGACCTGGTCTATATCTAGGTTTTGGGACTTTGTTAGGAAGTGAATTACCTACAATGGAGTTAGAGAATCCTATGAAAGGAAATGTCTCACCTGAGTAATGAGGCAGAAGGGTTGACATTCCATGCCTGATGTCTCTGGACATAGTCTGAAGTGAAGCATGCTGAAGTGGTACTTGTTGCATTTATTAGGTTGGGATCAGCAGATGCAATACCATTTGGTATGAATTGAGAGAAGCATGCAGGAAAGTGAGCCTCACCCTAGAGGTTCCAGTATTGGGGGAAATATAGGCTCTATTGAAGAAGTGGGAGGTTCCTGCTGTCTTAGGGATTAAGAAGACAATAGATAGTTCTTGCTATAATCACATTATTTAGCAATTGGGTTCACTTTGAAAAATCCCTTTGTTAGGATTTAATGTATCATACACAGCACCACCATAATTATACCTTTTGACATCATTTGTAGATAGCTGTGCCACTTGTTGTTTCTGTTCTCCCTGATCTAGGCTTTTGGGAGAGTCCACATATCAAAGACTAAGCCTATGTATTAAAAAGACTCAGTATGTGCTTTAAAAAATTTGAGACATACAATCAATTTCCCCCTTCTCATATTAATTAAATAGTGATTTGTATGACTACAAATTAATAGGAGTGTACATAACACCATTCCCACCAACAAAAGACTGTCCCATCCTATCCACTAACCCTCCTCCCCCCTCCCGGAAGCCAAACATCCACCCTCATCCTCAACCCAGGGTTTTTACTTTGGTGCCCTACTCCAAATTCAGTCAAATCCTGCTTTGAGTTTCCCTTTCTGTTCTTCTTTCTCAATTTCTATTTATGAGTGGGAACATCCCATACTCACCTTTATCCTTCTAATATAGCTCACTTAACATAATTCCTTCTAACTCCATCCGAGGTGGGTTAGAGAAGGTGGGTTCATTGTTCTTAGTGCTGCATAGTATTCCATTGTGTGCATATATACCACAGCTTTCTCAGCCACTCATCTGTTGTTGTGCACCTGGGTTGCTTCCAGGTTTTAGCTATTATGAATTGTTCTGCTATGAACATAGGTGTACACATATCTTTTTGGTTGGGTGTTATGGAGTCCTTGGGGTATATCCCCAGTAGAGGAATTACTGGGTTGTATGGAAGGTCCGTGTCTACCCTTGTGAGAGTTCTCCAGACTGTTTTCCACATAGGTTGGACCAATCTGCATTCCCACCAGCAGTGCAGAAGGGTTCCTTTGTCCCCACAGTCTCTCCAGCATTTATTGCTGCTGTCTTTTTGATGATATATGCCGTTCTCACAGGGGTGAGGTGGTATCTCAGTGTTGTCTTTATTTGCATTTATCAGACAATCAGTGACCTGGAACAATTTTTCATGTGTTTGTTAGCCTTTTGGATCTCTTCTGTAGTGAATGTTTTGTTCATATCCTCTGCCCATTTTTATATGAGGTCATTTCTTTTTTGTTGCTAAGTTTGCTGAGCTCTTTGTATATTTAGGTGATTAGTCTCTTGTCTGAGGGATGGCATGAGAGATATCCTTGTTTGTGTGAGTTTCTTTGTGCAGAAGCTTTTCAATTTGATATAGTCCCATTGGTTTGTTTCTGCTTTAGTCTTCCTTGCATTTGGATTTGTATCATCAAAGATGTTTTTGAGGTTTAGGTGGGAAAGTGTTCCACCAATGTTTTCCTCTAATTATGTAATAGTTTCTGGTCTAACATCCATTTCCTTGATTCATTTGGAGTTGATATTTGTTCCAGGTGAGATTAGGTGGTTCAGTTTCATTCTTCTACATGTTTCAACCTAGTCTTCCCAGCACCATTTATTGAAGAGAGCTTCCTTTTTCTCTTTAATACTTTGGGCTCCCTTATCAAAGAGTAGATATCCATACATGTGGGCAGTGTTTTTTTTTATAAATAAAAAATTTTTAAAAATCTATTTTCAGCCCCAAATCCTCAATCAGAAAGAAAAATATAATAGGCCCATTTTGAATCATGTATAGTTCTGATCCAATCATCTCTGATCAAGGCAGGAGTAAAATTATCTGGTACAAATCTTATTTCCAGGTGATTACTTGGTTGAGTTGATCAAATCAGTTGGTGGTAAAAATATTCCTTGAAATTATAGGGAAAATACCATTGCTGAAATGAAATCTCCTTGCATTTCATTTGTATATTTATTCACTTATATTATTTATGATTAATCATGGCTTGTAAGGTTGTAATATTACATAGTATAGTACCTAGTTACACCTACTATCAAAGTTCTATGTGCCCACTCTCTCAGTGGTAACTACTACAATTCTTACAAAGTCTTAAAGAACAAGGTATGTGCAAGTGGAGGTGTGATTTTACATTTTTGTACATGTTCAGTATTTCCAGAATCATTTGTTGAAGGGATCTTATTTTTCTTTTTTTCCCATTGGACAGGTTTGCTCCTTTATCATATTAGATGACTATATGTATGTGTGCTTATTTCTGGGAATCACAAAAACTCGAGTAGTTAAAGCATTTCTGAAAATAAATAAATTAATTATTCAATTAATTTAAAAAAGCAGAAGCCAGATTTGGCCACATATTTGCTGGCCTTCATCACAATACTTTTTCAGCCATTTATTGTTTTGTTACTAATTCTGCAAGCTCTTATTATAATTATCCTATCATAGTATCTTAAACTATTATAAATTAACTTGCTTAATTTTACATCTCTCCCAGAAAATAGCATATCACTATGTTCACTGGGCAAAAAGTGTCTGCATATAAAATTGCTTCAAAAAAACATGTTTTACTTGAATTAAGGTTGTCATTCATTCCAACTTTATCTGCTTCTTGTATACATGAATCATGAATATCCTTCATATTACCTATTAAGCTTGACTTTCTTTCCTATTATAGAATACCCTTCTTCATTTATGGCAGATGTTCATATTTAATATTTCACTCAAAAACACTCAGAGACATTTTTGCTATTACTTTACAATTAACATAGATGCTGGAGTGCAGGTACTACTGATTATATATCAATCAACACTTTGCTTGAAATTGAAACATATTTATTAAAAGAAAAAAATCTTTTTTATTTAGTTTTGTTGTTTGTTTCTCTATGAAAACTGTTTCCACTTTAGGCATTTTTTGAAGGATAGGTATAGTATGACTTATTTTTATTCAATTTTCCCAAAACTTAAAACAATAAGTAATGTTTTTAAAAATATAACCAATAAGTATAGAATGACTAGTGCCAATTTTCACTTTTCACTGACTTCTTATTTTTCATTTTTATAAAATGCTAGTACTCAAGCAATGTAGCAATTGAAATTCATGTAGTTACTCTCACTTTTCATTGAGTTAGTGAGTGTAATGGCATGTGAGGATAAGAAACTGTTTCTAGGTTTTTTATTCCATTTATATCCTTTTCAGGCTTGGTAAGTCTCCTATCTAAGCACACAATGGCATTTTAAGTCAGGGTTTCCCATAGGAAGCATTATGCCTTCAAGAGAGGAAAGAAAAAAAAATCATCATGGTATGCCAAGCAGGATGTCACTTACACTCGATTGGCCACATCGTCAAGATTCATTTCCATTAAGCTTTGTGTCAGTTTAGAAACTTTACACATGAGGTTACGTGTAACAGTCTACCAATGCTGACTGCCCTAGGGCTAGCCCAGAGTCCCAATCTTGTCATTGGTTTTCCAGAGTGCCTCTGTGAGAATTAGTTGCATATGCTGGCCGGCCTTACCATTTGAGACAGGAGTGTGGTCTGGTTGTATTTTTATAAATCACTCTTTTACTAAATTCTTACCAGCTTTGACATATTTAGTTATGGGAAAGATGAGGACAAGAAGATTGTGAAAAGAGTCATAGAAAATGATAGACAGAAGGTAGATAGATGCATATAGATGGAATGGGTGCATGACTTCTGCCATTAATAATAGAGAAAAAATGTGAGGAAAGTATTGCTTAAAACTTCTACCAATGTTTTTTTTTTGTGAAATGCCATGTGCATAAAAGAGACATTCAGACCCTGTTCTACTAGTGACCATACTCAACTATCAGTATTAACTTAAAAATAGAGGAAAAACCCTACAAACTCAGAATAATAATAGAGAGAAGTAGGAAGAAGGAGTTCTATGTCCTCTAAATTATGGATTATGTAAATAAAAACGCTATTGAGTAGGAGTATAAGAAAGTTACTTAATGCTTATCTAAATGGTTTTATTTTAAAATTTAATTGTCTTTTGCAAACTTATCTGACTTATTAATAAACAGACTCTCCCAAATCATTAAACACTACTGTGTTAAACAAGAATTTTTATTTTATTAATTTGTCTTCCACTCTAAATTTCTAATCAGTATATTTCTAACCACTTTACTTTTTAAGATCCCATATAGTATCATTCAAATGTTTACTTTTGAATGTTTTAATTTACAAGATTACCTAAAATAAATTTTCTAGCTTCTTCCAACATGAAGACCCCCAAATTTCATCTGCTATATGCCTACCTTTAGGTGCTTAAACAATTTGTTCTGCTTTAGATATAAATGTCTTTCAGCCACCAAGTTGCAGATGCTACCATGATGCCAACCTAAATTCCCTAGGCAGATAACCTCCCCAATGTGTTCTGGAACCTCAGCTCTCCATAGCCTTAATCCACTAGGGAAAGATAGAAACAGACTAGGGGTTTGGACCAACTTGTCAATGCCTATGTCCAGTGGAGATGCAATTACAGAAGTCAAACCTCCCACCTTCTGCACTCCATAAACATCTTTGGTCCATAGTCCCAGAAGGATAAAGAATAGGGAAGCTTCCAATGGAATGAAACTATGGTGGCTCCCAGAGTTTGTGGAATTGTACCCTTCATATCCCAGAATCTTGTCAATCATTATTAAATCACTAATAAAATTTAAAAAATATTATCTCATGCATGCTAGTTCACACAATAAATGTAAAAGACAATGCATTAATTCATGAGTCATTAAAGTCATATTATGAATTTATATGAACTAAGAAAATATGTGGAGAGGAGTTAGGAGGTGGTTTAACCACTAGAGAACACATATCACTATGCACAGGTTCAAGATCATGGTCCCAATCAATGGGTAGAGGGGGAGGCCTTCATAAGTTATGGAACAGTGCTTCAGGTCTACTCTCTGTCTCCTGCTCTATAACTCTCTATATATCTTTCACCTTTTAATCAAAATTCAAGAGTGAAAGAGTAGAATTATGCAGGAACTGAATTATAGCAATAACTCTGATAGAAAGAAATAAATAGCACTATCAAGTGAGCTATTTTACAGGCAAAATTACTAGCTTTTTAAGCAGTCCATTTAACATCAGTCTGACACTATAAATGTTAAAACCAATGTCACTAACATGCGTTAACTCTCTAAGTAACCTGAGTCTGTTTATAGTCCAAAGTAAAAATAGTTAAAAAATAAATATATATTTTAACTAAAATTGGTCTGAATATCCTGTTGTAGAGACTGCTACAGGAGGTCACATTAGATGACCTTTAAACAAAATTATAAAGATACTTAAACTAATTATAATCATTGAGTTATCAATTATAAGTAAACTTCTGACTTGTTAAAAGTTTTTTTTTTCACAAGTAATTGACTACAACTATGTCAAGCCTTCACATGAAGAAGCATCTGCTCATATGGTAAGGTATTAAACTATAAGAAGTTCCTCCATATACAACTTAGGTGAATTAACAACATTCACATATTTTTCTACACTTAACTGATATATCTCATTTTGCCACTATAGGCCTGCCTTTGTCAACCAACAATTTAAATATTTTTCCCTTTATAACATCACCCATGCCACAGACATCCCTTACTACCCCCAAAGACAACTCGTAGTTGAAAAGGCCTGACAAACGCCTAGGCCCAATTAAGTAAATAAAGAAATATGGGGAGATACATCCCCCCAATATTCAGTTGGCTAAGGCACCAAACCTCTTTTTCTATAAAAAATTCAAATCAGATGCCCTGCTAACCATGGGAAGCAGATTGTTTGTGTTTCTTTCACAGGTATCCCCAGAAAAACCATCTGGACCCCTGAACACTCTGACATCGTCCACTAGACAGCATGACTACAGTGACATACCACCAAAACCCATGATATGACCTGACACGGTCTGAAGAACCTGATTCACAGACTCCAAGGACAGAACTTTCTTACTGCCTGTCTGCCTTTCCTGCTTCTGCTTTGCCTGTCACGTTTTTGGCAGTTCCAGCTCACTCTCTACAGAAAAGTGGAATTCCAGTGGCTGACCTTCCCCATGGAGATAGACGTGCAGTTTTTCATCTCCTGGTATTTCTTCCTTTAGTTACCTACTTTGGACTGAGACTTCTATCGGACTTGCTGGTACACCATTTGAACACTTTACACAATTTTACAGCAGCTTCCTTCCCCTCACGCTGCTGGGTTTTCAAAGACTGACTCGCAGTAGTTCATGGACTTTTCAGCCTGTTGCCTTGAGGACTATACAACACCACATAGCCCCTCCACTTGGCAGGCCATGTCCTCCTGCCTTCAGGTCCTGTCCTTTGAGGCATGAAATGAGAATAAATATTTGAGTTCCCTCTTCGCCCTGGATCTCCTATATCTCTCCTCCATGGTGCAGCCCGACACATTTAACTTCTTTAAGACCTAATTTCTTCACCTGTAAAATAGATGTAGTGGTAGTTTCATGGATTATTGCAAGAATTCACCCAGGTAATATATGTGAACCACATTATAGTATTAGGTACTTTCTAAATATTTACACTTTTATATTGTTATTATATATAGATGATTATGATACCAGATTTGATGCAGGACTGCTAGTCATAAAAATCTAGTCTGTATGTTCTGAGGACTGCTAATAATTTACTAATATTGCATTCTTTTAAAAAAATTTCTTTAGTGGGGTATTAGTAGTTTACAGTCAACAGTAAAATA
Source organism: Erinaceus europaeus (assembly GCF_950295315.1). Taxonomy (NCBI): domain Eukaryota; kingdom Metazoa; phylum Chordata; class Mammalia; order Eulipotyphla; family Erinaceidae; genus Erinaceus; species Erinaceus europaeus. The sequence continues at coordinate 94,260,319 of NC_080165.1, read as the reverse complement.
CAATAGTCTGTATATATGCATAACATTTACACATAACAGTACAACCCCCACTAGATCCTCCTCTGCTATCATGTTCCAGGACATGAACCCTCCTCTCAACCCCAGAGTCTTTTACTTTGGTGCAATACTCCAAACTCAGTCTGAGTTCTGCTTTGTGTTTTCCCTTCTGATCTTGTTTTTCAACTTGTCTATGAGAGAGATCATCCCATATTCATCCTTTTGTTTCTGACTTATTTTACTTAGCATGATAACTTCGAGCTCTGTCCAAGATGGGGTAAATAAGGTGAATTCACCATGAACTGTAGACTTTGGAGCTTCAGGGATAATTATCTCTTTGTATAACCATTATGCCATCTACCCCTGTTTACAGTTCTCAGGTTTCCACATAACAATTCAACCACTCTATAGGTCCTCCTCTGCCATCATGCTCCAGGACCTGAAACCTGTCTCACTACCGCACAGTTCTTTACATTGGTACAATACACCAAATCCAGTCCAAGCTTTGCTTTGTGTTTATTGCTTTACTTTTTTTTTATAATTGGATTTGTTTTATTGAAGATGCTTTAAAATGTAGATGAAAAAGAGTTCTACCAATATTTTCCTCTCAATATTTGATAGTTTCTGGCCTAACATACAAAGGGTGTTGAAATTGCCTATTTTTACTGTGTTGCTGTTCATATATTGCTGTAGCTTTTTCAGAAGATGTTTGACGGATTTAGATGACTTATCATTGGGTGTATATATGTGAATAATTGTTAAGTCCTCGTCATTGACTGATCCTCTGGGCATTAAGTTATGTCCATCACTATCTTTTATAATTTTATTTATTTTAAGGTCTATCATGTCAGATTGAGAATCCTGTTCCTACCCCCCCTTTTTTTTTCCTTTGTGGTCCATTGGTTTGTATGGTAGTTTTCCATACTTTCACTGTGAACCTGTGTTTGTCTTGATGAGTTAGGTGGAATTGCTACAGACAACATATGGTTGGGTTTTGTTTTCTGATCCATCTTCCTACTCTATGCCTTTTAATAGGTGAATTCAGGCCATTGACATTTATTGTTATCATAGAATGAAGATATTTTAATGCCATTATTCTAAAATTTTAGAGTGTTCTGATATATGTCATATTTATGATGATGTGATTGTTTATAAGAGACTTTTCAGAACTTTCTGCAGGGTAAGGTTGGTGATAGTTGATTCCTTCAACTGTTGCTTGTCTGAGGAGGATTTCTTTAGCCTCCATCTAGTTTGAATGATAGTACAGTAGTCTTGATTGAAAGCCTTTCTCATTGAGAGCTCGATATATATATCCATTCTCTTTAGTGTTTGTGTGGAGAAATCTGCTGCTAAATCTTATGGGTATTCCTCTGTAGGTAACTATTTGTTGTTCTCTTGCAGTGTTCAAGATTCTTTCTTTATCTTTATTCCTTTTCATTCTAAATATGATGTGTCTTGGTGTCTTTAACTCTGGGTTAATTCTGTTTGGGACCCTCTAAGCCTCTTGAACCTTTATGTTTTTTTGTCTTGTCTAGAATAGAAAAGTTCTTAGATATTATGTTCTGTATAATGCTTACTTCCTCTCTTTCTTCCTCTGGCAAGCCAATAATGTGTATATTACTCCATATATCTCTGTTGTTTTTTTCAGTATCTCTTAATCTCTTTGAGATCTCTTACTTCTTTCTTAGTTTTGTCTATTTCATCCTCAATCTTGCTAATTATACTTATTCTATTCTCTCTGCTATGTGTTGTTTTCTGTAGCTCAGCTATTTTATCACTCTGTCCTGATACTGTATTAGCATGTTCAGCTAGCTGTGCTCTTAGCTCAGCTATTTCAGCTTTCAGCTCTCTAATTACCTGGAGATATTTAGTGTTTTCTTTCAGAGTCTGTAGTTTACCCATTTCTGATGATATTACTTTCAGTCTCTTTCCTCAGTCCTGTGACTAATGTCTCAATTAATGTCTGGATCTTGTCCTCATTCTTCTGTGCTCCTGCCTTTGGGGAGAGAGGGGGTTTATCTGTGATTTTGTCCTGGTTTATTTCTCCAATGTTTCTTCTTGGTTTAACCATTGTATATAGTGTGTTATTGAAATAAAATGTTCACCAATTTTATGGAGGATAGGCAGGTGGGTTCACTGTCCTTCCTATTTAGTAGGGGACAAGAAATGTTAACCAATCAGAATGGATCTTTTCACTAACTAAATTGAATGCATTTGTATTTTGGCAGTCTGGATTGGATGTGGAATGTGGCCAATCCACCCTATCTTTTGTTTTACCTGATTAGTGTATCTTGTAACCAACTTGTAACAAATTGAAATGTATCTTATCTAAAACCACCCTGTAACCTGTTAAGCACACTGCACCCAGCTTGAAGGATATATGTGACTTTCTAAATCTGGTGAGAGATCTGGTGTGGCAGGAGCCCATTGGATTCTGCAGGTGGAATAAAGTATCTCCTTGCCCTCCATGTGGTTTTGGTCTCAGACTCATTTTTTCCCATCTGCTACATCTTGAGCTGTAACACCTGAAACTGTATCACTCATGAGTTGTGACACTCAGAGCTATTACTCTTGAGGTTGTAACATTTAGAGTTGTAACATTTGCAGCCATGGATATATATTTTTTCCTTAACATTATGGGGTCCCTCTCTCAGTACTATTCAGTCCACTAATCACATTTTTCTAGATTGACTTGTGTCTAAGTAAGGTATTTAAAGAGTTCACAATTATGGAAATTAACAGTTATTTCAATGTTGTCTCAATCTTTGAGATAAAGCAGGGTGGTTGTTATACCCTCTTTTGTTCTTTATCTTCCTTATAGGCTATGGGAGCCTGTGGGCTTTTTAAATATAAGTAGATTTTTAAAAATTTTATTTATAAAAAGGAAACAATCATAAAACCACCAAATAATTCCAACTCCACACAATTCCCACCACCAAAACTCTGTATCTGATCCCCTCCCTTGATAGCTTTCCTATTCTTTTACCCTCTGTGAGTATGGATCCAGCTTCATTGTGGAGTGCAGAAGGTGGAAGGTCTAGCTTCTGTAATTGCTTCACTGATGAACATGAGCATTGACAGGTTGATCCATACTCCCAGCCTGCCTCTCTCTTTCTGTAGTTGAGCAGGGCTCTGGGGAAGCAGGGCTTCAGGGCACATTTGTGGGGTTGTCTGTCCAGGGAAGTCTGGTTGGCATCATGCTAGCATCTGGAAGCTGGTGGCTGAAAATAAAGTTAACATACAAAGCCAAACAAATTGTTTACCAATCATGAACCTAAAGTCTGTAATAGTGCAGATGAAGAGTTGAGGGTTGTCTGCCAGGCTGGTGTAGTGCCTCTGCCTGTAGACTCTGAGACAGACAGAAGAGTTGAGGGGTCTCTATTTTGTAGACATCTAGTAAACCTATTTTAGTTATATTCCAAAGGGTCTTTGGCTATACCAGTTTTTTTTTTGTTTTTGTTTGTTTGTTTGTCTTTTCTTTTCCCCTGAGCCTGAAATCTGATATGCAGATGGATCTAAATTATTGTCTGGGGAAATGATGTCATGGCTGAAAAAATGACCAGAAATCTGGATCAGGGAAGAGAGTAGCTTTCAAATATGGGAAAGGTATATAAATATTGTTGACTGTAAACCCCATTGATTTAATGTGATCTGGGGCCCATATTCAGCTTAGGAGGCTATGTGACCTCTGCATCCCTGTAGATGTGAGCTCACATTCTGTGGTCATGAGTAGGAACATTGCAAGCTGCCCCAATATCAGGACCCATCTTCCTTAGGTGCAGCATAGACCCCTTTGTGGGCCCCCATAGGACCTTGCCCTCAACTTGGATCAACAATGGTAGAGAATGTTCTATCCTTAGAAGGGAGGCTAGATAACATGTTCTGTAAGTTGATTTTTTTTTTTTCTTAATTACTCACTCCTAATGTGAAATAAAACAGGGTTGGAGCAAGATAGCACAGTGGTTATACAAAGAGACTCCCATACCCTGATTGTCCAAATTCTCATGCCCAGTTCAGCTTCTCTAACAGAAACCAGAGCCAAGCTGGGTAGCAATCCTTGGCCCTGTGGGTTTCTAAACAAATCCTGTTTCTACTTCATGGGTTCTGAGACAATTATTCAAAGTGCCTCCAAATTCATTAGAACAATGTGGAAAATCTGCCACTATATAGCCCCACTTCCAGACCACTGGGCGTGTATGTCTTCTCCTGAGTTGCATGATTTTCTCTGCCCCTGATGTCAGCACATGGCCTCCCTACTGCTTCTCCAGCCTCCAAGGAGCAATAGCAATGGAGACTCACAGTTGGATTTGGTGAACCTTAGGAGATCCTCTCCTGTCAGCAGTTTATTTGTTGATAAAACTCAGACAGGAGGTGGTGCCTCAACTGGCCAACTGCCAGACTATTATTACCAGTCACTCCTGAGTAAGTACAGGCTTTCAGCCCCAGGAATCTCTCATTAGGCCTCACTCTGTTCACAAGCTATATGTGTTTGCACTCACCTGTGCCATGGAGGATTCCTTAAGTATTCAGATTCTTGTCATGTTGTGTTCTCAGGCGATCTTCTTTGTTATTCTTAGTTTACCAGGGAGAGGAAAGAGACTCAGCTGCTGCAACTCCGTAGCCCAGCCTCTGAAAGATATTATTGCATTCTTAAATCATGGAATGCTTTAGGTGGTAAAACATATCCTTTCTGAAGAGAAGAGAAAGCTTAAAAATCTAGAGTAAATTTTGCTTTTCATTTCTTGTACTTCTTTAATAACTGTCTCTTGTGTGGGTAATGAAATTACCAATGAAAAAGTTAATGAAAACTCAAACTTTATGAATTGCATTTTCACTGAAGAAATAAAAATAAAGGGTTTTTTTTTAAAAAAGACTGTCCTGTTTAAGTGGCAAAATGATAACATACAAACAAGTTTTTATAGAGATTGGATGAGCATAGGAAGTAATGATTTATATATGTACTTATATATCTTAGCTAACCATTTCTTTCTCTTTTTATTGTATTCATGTTTTTATCACCAGGCTTCCCCACTCCAACCGACTTTTTCAGATAGAAAAAGAAGCAGAGAAAGGGAAAGAGATAACACAATATTTTCTTCTAGTGGGTGCATGAGATCCATGAGCACTAATGTTAAGGAAAATTTTGTTACAGCTCTGAGTGTTAAAGCTAAAATGTAGCCTAACAATGATACCCAAGACCAAGGCCTCTAAGATTTCATGTTGATTCCTACCAGGCCTGAAAAACCTCCTGCTTTGACAACCAACTTTTATCCTTTTAAACTGGGTGAAACACAAGCTGATTGGTTACAGACAGGAATGAAAAGGGCCCGGGCAGATTGGTTACAAACTGAATTAAAGGATGCAGTGCTGATTTGTTACAGATAGAGTAGCAAGGTGCAGATATCTGTTACAAACAATCCACCAAAGTGTGGATTAGCTAAGGACAGAATTGGTGAAATTTTCCACTGGGGCCTTGGAATGCAGAATTGAGAGTCCACCACTTGCAGCAGTTTTCTCTGCTTCCTCTTCATTCTTTGCCTGAGGATTTTTCATTTCACTAAGATACCAAATACATACACACATACACAACACACACACACATACATGCACACATACAGAGACAGAGAGAACATAAGTGGATAATATTCTTATAACAATTTTGCATGAAACTGCTCAAGATGTATCAGTCTTTCAAATCCTTATAGTTAACCCAGAGACTCAAAGAGCTTCCCCTACTTTAGGGGGAAAGAAGGCAGTTTCCTGTAAGAGTTATAAAATTGATAATAAGTGTGGGTCAGGCAGGGCTGCATCTGGTTAAATACTCACAGTGTAGTGTGAAAGTACCCAGGTTCACACCCAGTGTTCACCTGTAGGTGGGAAACTTCACAAGTAGTAAAGCAAAACTGCAAGTGTCACTCTCCCTCTCCCTCTCAGTCTGCCCCAGTTTCTCTACCTCTACCCAATAATAAATAAGTACATATTTTTATAAATTGATAATAATTTCATGTTATAAGTTAGCATCTCAATAAAACAGGATAGTTATTTAATTATATACTAAGTAGTATTTTGGAGTGTGATGACTTTTTAGTTAAAAACACAAAATTTAGGTAGTATCATTATTTTCTTGTTTTTGGTGAAAATACAGAACTCTAGCATAGGCTTCCCTGGGGATGAAAAACGTATGTGTGATTGTGTATAAATGAAAAAGCAAAAATAAAGAAAACAACAAAACATTAGTTCAATTCCAGCATATGTTGACATTAACAAAATTATTTTTGTTATATTATTTAAATATTTAATCATCTGATAAAATACAGTCTTTGCTTTTTTAAATTATACTAACATTTTTGTGAAACAACTTTCTTTGCCAAATTCTCTAATATCGTATTGTGTTTTCAAACGCCCACATGGTGTCATTTCTAAAATATCAGAATATTGCTAGTGTCCCACAGTTGCACTTCTGTGAGAATGATACTGAGAATAATGCTTTCACCAAGCAAATTCAGTTGATGAATGGATAGCTAACTATATTTCCATATTCTTATTGTCACCTTCCCTGACCACTGAAGTTACCCTAAAATCTTTTAAACTATTTATGACCTGGTCCAATACCTCCAAGTTCCTATCAGAATCTTTAATTATCATTTTTTCTCTTGCTTATTGGTTGTCACCTTCACAGAAATATATCTTAAAGGCCTCCTCTCTTTTTGGTATTTGATTGATAGGATTCATCATAATGAGTGCTTGGTAATATTTGCAAGAATTAATATTGTCACTGATCATATCTATCCTTACGTAGTGGTGTCTTCAGGTCTGGGTTGATTCTGTTTGGAACTCTCTGGGCCGCTTGAATCTTGATGTCCTTTCTGTTATTCAGGTCTGGGAAGTTTTCTTCTATTATTTCCTCTAGAATGTTTCCTTCCCCTTCCTTTCTTTCTTCCTCTGGCAGGCCAATTTTACGAATATTACTTCTTTGAGATCATCCCATATGTCTCTGCTGTTATTTTCAGTGTCTCTCAATCTCTTTTTGAGCTCTTTCACCTGTTTCTTAGTTTTCTCTAACTCATCCTCTGTCTGACTAATTCTGTTTTCTGCTTCTGTTAGTCTGCTTTCCCTTGCCTCAGCTTCTTTCTTCATTACAGCTATTTCAGCTTTCAGTTCTCTAATTGCTTCAAGATAATTAGTATTTTCCTTGGGGGTCTCAACTGTTGTTTCCCTAATACTGCCATTCCTTTCCTCCAATGTTGTTTTTATTTCTGTGAATAATAAGTTTATTATTGCTTGCATACGTTTTTTTAACTATGGTTACTTCTGAATGAATTGTAGTTTCTTCTGGGTTCTTGTCTTCATTCATTGGAGTAGCAGTTTTATTTGTTTTTGATCTGCCCATTTTTTTGATTAATGTGTTTCTTATTTTTATGTTCCTCGTTTGTTGTGTTTTGAGTACAAGCAACACTGTACTAAATACCTTTATGACAAATGCAATCACCAAATTCAGGAATTACAATAGCAACTGAAGCAAGGATTGAAGCAGTTTAATCACTACCAGTTAGCCAAACAATGTCTCCAGTCCATGAAAAAATAGCAATCAAGTCCAAGTGAAGAAGAAAGAGAAAAGAAAGAAGGGATAGCAAGAATAGACAGTTATGCAAATCTACTATCCACTGTATATTCTAGGGGTAACAATAGGAAAAAGGGAAGTAGAGCAGAGATACACACATAGAGAGTCCACTGAGTCATATTTCTTCCCCAAAATAATTCACAAATTCAGAAAGGCAAAGAAGGAAGGAAGAAGTTTATGACAAGATAAAAAAGAGAGAGAGAGAGAAACAAGAGAGAGAAAAGAGAAACGATGAGAAAAAGAACTGTAATTAAAGAGCAGTAAAAGGAAAGTTTGTTTTAATTAATTAATTTATTTTTTATTTTATTTATTTATTTATTTATTTTTTAATTAGATAGAAGGAGGAAGAAGGGGAGAGTCTGTAGAGGAGTTAGGAGTAATGAGACAAGTTCCTCTCACAGTAGATAAGATGCCCACTACCCTAGCAATGAAAGATACCCTAAGAGTTAATTCTGATCAACCTAAAGGGGGGGGGGAGACATATGCCTTTATATAATATTAATAATAAAATAGATCAGGGTAAAAAACCCTGTCCCAAATTGCCTCAAGCCTCCTGAGCAGAGGCAGCTGATTGTTAAGAAAGAAAAAAAATAAAAACCTCAGCACTAGACAAGGATAGCAGGAATAGACAGTTATGCAAATCTACTATCCACTGTATATTCTGGGGGTAGCTAAAGGAGAAAGGGAAGTTGAGCAGAGATACTCACAGAGAGAGTCCACTCTGAGTCACATTTCTTCCCCAAAATAATTCCCAAACATGTATGAGTGAATTCAGAAAGCTATAGGATTTAGGAAGAAAGGATGACAAGAATGAGAAAGAGAAAAAAAATGAAAGAGAGAGAAAAAAAAGAAAAAGATAAGAACAAGAACAATAATAAAATATCGGTGAAAGGAGTTTTTTATTTATTTATTTTTTATTATATAATTAGCTATGTGGGGCGGAGGGAGGGTAGGAGGGGTACAATTCCACACAATTCCCACCACCCAATCTCCATATCCCAACCCCTCCCCTGAGAGCTTTCCCATTCTCTATCCCTCTGGGAGCATGGACCCAGGGTCACTGTGGGTTGCAGAAGGTAGAAGGTCTGGCTTCTGTAATTGCTTCCCCGCTGAACATGGGCGTTGACTGGTCGGTCCATACTCCCAGTCTGCCTCTCTCTTTCCCTAGTAGGATGGGTCTCTGGGGAAGCAGAGCTCCAGGACACATTGGTGGGGTCTTCAGTCCAGGGAAGCCTGGCTGGCATCCTGATGACATCTGGAACCTGGTGACTGAAAAGAGAGTTAACATACAAAGCCAAACAAATTGTGGAGCAATCATGGACCCAAAGCTTGGAATAGTGGAGAGGAAGTGTTAGGGGGGTACTCACTGCAAACTCTAGTGTACTTCTGCTTTCAGGTATATATTTTGCAGCAGTTTACGGATATATGTGAACATATGCTCTCACAGAAACGGGTGTTTATCTAGGTTTTGGGACTTTGTTAGAAAGTGAACCACCTGAGATGGAATTAGAGTATACTATGAAAGGAAAGGTCTCACCCGAGTAACGAAGCTGAAGGGTTGTCATTCCACACATGAAGTATCCGGACACAGTCTAAAGTGAAGCATGTTGAGGTGGCCATCGTGTTGTTTAGGTTGTGATTGGCAGATGCAATATTATTTGGTTTGGATTGGGAGATGCATACAGGAAAGTGGGCCCTATCCAATGGTTCCAGGACTGGGGGAAATAGAGGCTCTATAGTGGAGATGTGAGGTTTCTGCTGTCTTAGGGTTCCAAAAGACAATCGATAGTTAATGTTATCATCACATTATTTGGTAATTGGGTTAACTTTGAAAAGTCCTTTTGTTAGGGTTTGCTGTACAGTACCCAGTATCTTGTATATAGCTGTGCTATTGGTTGCTTCTGATCTATTTGATCTAGGCTTTTGAGAGAATCTGCATATCAATTACACAGCCTATATATTGAAAAGATTCAGTTTGTGAACAATGAACCCACGTTCTCTGACCCATCTTGGACAGAGCTAGAAGGAATTATGTTAAGTGAGCTAGGTCAGAAAGATAAAGATGAGTATGGGATGATCCCACTCATCAACAGAAGTTGAGGAAGAAGATCTGAAAGGGAAACCAAAAGCAGGACCTGACCGAATTGTAAATAGGGCACCAAAGTAAAAACCCTATGGTGAGGGGTAGACATGCAGCTTCCTGGGACAGTGGGGGTGGGAGTGGGTGGGAAGGATGGGTCATAGTCTTTTGGTGGTGGGAATGGTGTTTATGTACACTCCTATTAAAAAGTAGTCATATAAATCACTAATTAATACGAGAGGGGGAAAATTAATTGTATGTCTCGAAGTTTTTCAAAACACAAACTGAATCTTTTCAATATATAGGCTGTGTAACTTCCAATATTTTCTATGAGGCCAGTAATACTAGTTATTAAAAATAAACTCTTAGTGCTGTTTCTGATAGATATAACTTGATAGTATTTAACCAGTTTGAGAAAAATCACCAGGTGTTCTAGCTAAAAGACTATCTTCTTTCCCCTATGACTACTTAGAGTGGCATTTAACTGTGAAAGCAACTATAAAGTTTTCACATAGGCTGACTAAAGAAAGCATATTGTTTGAATTGGAACTTAAACTTAGGGATACTGGCATATGGAACCTACAACACTCCTTACTCACAAAGTAATAAAAGTATGTATATGTGTAAGTTCACACATAGCTGAGCCAAATACACTTAAATGTTACTGAATGCTCATAGAAAAAAATTGTAACACACAGACACTTAAATGTTATAGAAAGTTCAGCAAACTCTTAAGTGTCTGAAAATGCTTGCATGCTTGCATATGGTATATGCATCCTGATTGACATGAGTCAAGAGGGCTGTGAAAAAAAACTCATTCCATAACCCAATGAGTTTTCCTGTTAAAACCTGAATCATCACTTTCCCCAACTGATATATTAAAACCTACGTCCCCAATATGACTATTTGGTGACAGGATTTTTAGATTACTGAGTCTAACAAAGTCATATGTGTGGCATCCTAATCTGATAGTCTTGGTGGTCTTACAAGGAGAGATAGAGGCATTCCTAAAAATGAACAGTCTTGTAAAAAACCAGAAATAAAAATCAACTCCAAATGGATCAAAGACCTAGATGTCAGACAATCAAATAAATTTCAATTTATTTTATTTTTATTATTCAAATCAATTTCCTCAATCAAATTAGAGGAAAAAATTGGTAAAACACTTTCCCACCTACACCTCAAGGACATCTTTGATGAATCAAACCCAACTGCAAGGAAGACTAAAGCAGAAACAAACCAATGGGACTATATGAAATTGAAAAGCTTCTGCACATCCAAAGAAACTATTAAACAAACAAAGAGATCCCTCACAGAATGGGAGAACATCTTCACATGCCATACATCAGACAAGAAACTAATCACCAAAATATATAAAGAGCTCAGCAAACTTAGCCGCAAAAAAGCAAATGACCCCATCCAAAAATGGGCAGAGGATATGAACAAAACATTCACCTCAGAGGAGATCCAAAAGGCTAACAAACATATGAAAAACTGCTCTAGGTCACTGATTGTCAGAGAAATGCAAATTAAGACAACACTAAGATACCACTTCACTCCTGTAGGAATGGCATACATCAAAAAGGACAGCAGCAACAAATGCTGGAGAGGTTGTGGGGACAGAGGAACCCTTTTACATTGCTGGTGGGAATGTAAATTGGTACAGCCTCTGTGGAGAGCAGTCTGGAAAACTCTCAGAAGGCTAGACATGGACCTTCCATATGATCCAGTAATTCCTCTCCTGGGGTTATACCCCAAGGACTCCATAACACCCAACCAAAATGAGGTCTGTACTCCTATGTTCATAGCAGCACAATTCATAATAGCTAACACCTGGAAGCAACCCAGGTGCCCAACAACAGATGAGTGTTTGAGAAAGCTGTGGTATATATACACAATGGAATACTATGCAGCTATCAAGAACAATGAACCCACATTCTCTGACCCATCTTGGACAGAGCTATAAGGTATTATGTTTTGTGAGCTAATTCAGAAAGATAAAGATGAGTATGGGATGATCCCACTCATCCACAGAAGTTGAGGAAGAAGATCTGAAAGGGAAACCAAAAGCAGGACCTGACCGAATTCTAAGTAGGGCACCAAAGTAAAAACCCTGTGGTGAGGGGTAGACATGCAGCTTCCTGGGACAGTGGGGGGTGGGAGTGGGTAGGAGGGATGGGTCACAGTCTTTTGGTGGTGGGAATGGTGTTTATGTACACTCCTAGTAAAATGTAGTCATATAAATCACTAGTTAATTAATACGAGAGGGGGAAAATTAATTGTATGTCTCGAAGTTTTTCAAAACACAAACTAAATCTTTTCAATATATAGGCTTTTAATTGATATGCAGACTCTCTCAAAAGCCTAGACCAAGTAGATCAGAAGCATCCAATAGCACAGCTATATACAAGATACTGGGTACTGTACAGCAAACCCTAACAAAAGGACTTTTCAAAGTTAACCCAATTACCAAATAATGTGATGATAACATTAACTATCGATTGTCTTTTGGAACCCTAAGACAGCAGGAACCTCACATCTCCACTATAGAGCCTCTATTTCCCCCAGTCCTGGAACCACTGGATAAGGCCCACATTCCCATATGCCTCTCCATATCAAATAATATTGCATCTGCCAATCACAACCTAACCAACACAACGATTGCCACCTCAACATGCTTCGCTTCAGACTGTGTCCAGAGACTTCATGTGTGGAATGACATCCTTTCAGCTTCATTACTCGGGTGAGACCTTTCCTTTCATAGTATACTCTAATTCCATCTCAGGTGGTTCACTTTCTAACAAAGTCCCAAAACCTAGATAAACACCAGTTTCTGCGAGAGAGAGCATATGTTCACACGTATCTGTAAACTACTGCAAAATATATTCCTGAAAGCAGAAGTACACTAGAGTTTGCAGTGAATACCCCACTAACACTTCCTCTCCACTATTCCAAGCTTTGGGTCCATGATTGCTCCACAATTTGTTTGGCTCCATATGTTAACTCTCTTTTCAGTCTCCAGGTTCCAGATGTCATCAGGATGCCAGCTAGGCTTCTCTGGACTGAAGACCCCACCAATGTGTCCTGGAGCTCTGCTTCCCCAGAGACCCATCCTACTAGGGAAAGAGAGAGGCAGACTGGGAGTATGAACTGACCAGTCAACGCCGATGTTCAGCAGGGAAGCAATTACAGAAGCCAGACCTTCTACCTTCTGCAACCCACAGTGACCCTGGGTCCATGCTCCCAGAGGGATAGAGAATGGGAAGGCTATCAGGGGAGGGGATGGGATATAGAGATTGGGTGGTGGGAATTGTGTGGAATTGTACCCCTCCTACCCTATGGTTTTGTTAATTAATCCTTTCTTAAATAATAAAAAGCAACTATTAATTAACTCAGTACAAAAGGAAGAAAGGAATGCAAAATGTGGATTAGGGTGGTAGAGTAGAGAGTTAAGCGCATGTGGCAGGAAGTGCAAGGACCAATGGTTTAAGGATCCTGGTTAGAGCCCCTGGCTTCACCACCTAAAGGGAAGTTGCTTCACAGAAGATGAAGCAGGTCTGCAGGTGTCTGTCTTTCTCTCCTCCTTTCTGCCTTCCCCTCATCTCTCCATTTTTCTCCGTCCTATCCAACAATGACTACAACAGCAATAACTACAACAATAAAACAACAAGGGCAACAAAAGGGAAAATAAATAAAGAAAATCTTAAAAAAGAAAAAAAGAAGGAAGGAAAGAAGGAAGGAAGGGGGAAAGAAAAGAAGAAGGGAAGGAAAGAAATGAAAGAAGGAAAGAAAGGAGGAAGGAAGGAAGGAAGGTGGATGAGAGAAATGGGAGAGAAGGAGAAAAAGAGAAAAAAATATAGAGGAAAGAAGGCCAGGCACCACAGAAAGTCAGACATACCAGGTTATGCATGGAGGTAAAAACTCTTATTTAAATGCTGTTCAAGCCTGCAGTGGAAGCTACAGTTAATACTGAAACCCACTTCCCCAGCTCTCTAAAGAAAGTGATCATTTATGCATGCAGAGGTTGGAGAGGGCATAGAAAACTAGGAGTTGGATTTAGGGACTAGCAGGGAGGGGTCTGATGGCTTTGGATTTTTCCCACCTTTTGAGGATCCTGGTGTAATGGAACTTCTACCTCTAACAAAGTTATAATCAGTTTTAATTATTCTTTATTATTTCAAATGGACAAGATCAGCAGGAACAAGGGTCGGGAAATGAGTTCTTAGTTTTGTTCTTTTATTTTCTAGATTAAAGTGTAATATTAATATGATAATATTAATTGCTCTCAGAGTAGTGATAATTAAATTCAAAGTTACTTGTCAATCTCAGGTCACCTTCTTCCTTCAGAACCATATTAGACACCCTTGCCCTTTTATGGACTTGGTTTCAAAATAATCTCTTCCTCTTTCTTCCTTCTCCATCCTTTTTTAATTAAAAAAATCTTATTTATTTAATATTGAGTAGAGCCAGAGAGAACTTAAGATGGGAGGGAGAGACAGAGAGGGGAGGAGGAGACAGGGGAAGAAACAGAGACACCTGCAGGAGGGCTGAATTCACCACTCATGAAACTTTTCCCCTGAAGGTAGGGGTCAAGGGTTTGAACTCAGGTCCTTGTGCACTGTGAGTGCTTAACCAGGTGTGCCACCACCTTTCCCCTCTCCTACCCCAGATGCTACCATGATGCCAATCTGACTCCAGATGACCCCACCAATATGTCCTAGAACTCTGCCTCCCCAGAGCCCTGTCCTAAGGGATAAATAATAGGAAAGCTTTCAAGGGGTAGGATAGGGAGTTCTTGGGGTGGGAATTACGTGGAATTGTATCCCTCTTATCCTATGGTCTTGCCAATATCTTCATTTTTTAAATAATTTTTTTAAAAAAACCCTTCAATTAAAATTCCAGAAATACTTTAACGAACTTGTATCTCTAAAACAGAACATAAAAAAATAGAAAGATATGTCATGACTTTTTCTGACAACCCAATGTTACTCTTTTGTCATTGTCACTGGGATGTTGTTGCTCTGGGTTGACTTGTGAGTTTTTCAGATAGATACACAGATGATAGAAAATTATGATGATCAATAGATCAATTGATGATAGATAGATGATAGACAGGTATTACAGGAAATTCCTCCAAAGCTGGGAGTGGGGGTGGGGGCTGGGATTGAATCTGAGATGCAGTCATGATAAAGCAAGTGTGATTTTCTCAACCCTACAGCAGATAGGTAGATGCTTATATCAATGAACTGTTGGTTTGTCCTTCACATTTGGGCCAGTAGATTATTTTCCAAGGGAGAAAACAGTTTCACTCTTTTTTCTTGTGCTCTTTTTCAATCTGCAAGGCAATAATCCTTCGAGATTTCTTGAAGCTTCTTCCAAATACTTGTCATTTAGTTTCACTATTCCTACCTTTGATAGCTTCCATTTCTTCCTTGTATAGATTACTTAAATAAAAGGCCTATTGAGTCTATCATTTTAAGAAGATTGGTTTTAGTCCAAGATAGAAAGAATGCCAAAATTTTAAAAAATGAATAATTTATAGTGGACCTGTGTTTTTTAAAATTTATTTATTAACTTTATAAATACTTCAAAGTGCTTTCTTTGAGTAGACATGGTGTTGATCAATAGATATTCCTCAGGGATCAAAAGACAATGTATTTGCTCTTAGAATTAAAATCTTACCTGTGACATAACAAACCAAAGGGGAAAAAAAAGGTCAAAGCTTATGAAAAGAGTAATAAGAGCTAATTCAAGTTGTTGGGTGAGAGGGCTAGGAAGATAGCTAAATGAATAGAAGAAAAAGCTTATATTGTCATGGAAATATCTCAGGTTTGAAGCCCTTGACACCAATTATAAAGTGTCATGGAACCAGGGGAATTTACTATGATTGACAGAGTATTTGACCAACAAAATACTTCGAGGGCCAAACTCTTGTCAGTATAACTGGCTGATAGAAGTTTACATCATTTCTTTAATGTCTGACGACTCTTTAACTTAGAAATTTAAGTACTGGATTTAGGGAGAAAAACCTTAAAGGTGTTAACTTCATCTTGTGTCATAAAGGAGGAGATATTTAATTAAGCCACTGGTAGTTCTGTTATGACACAATCCCACTATTCCATTTCTATAGAGGGTAAGAGACAGAGGGAGGGAAGGAAGGAGAGGGAGAGGGAGAGACCTGCAGTGCTACTCCAGCACTAATAAAATTTCCTCTCTACATATGGGGCCTGGGGGATAAAACCAGGTCCTCATTTATGGCAATGTGTGCTATTATTTAATCACCCAGCCCCCAAAGATGCATTATTTTTTTAAATAAGAAATTTCTCTCTCTCATCTATTGCCTATAGAAAATGAATCAGTTAGCAACTTAAAAAATTCAATAGTAACTTTTTTTTTCTTTAACTATCATCTACTGTACAAGCTCAGTATGGAATTGAATTAAAGTGAAGGAAGGGTTTTGAAGAATTAGTCATCTTAAAGATCAAAACATATTTCCAGTACATAACATCCAGGAAGTTAAAATGTTCTAAGTTCTGTTACTGTAATTTCTTGTTAAAGGAAAAGGTAATATTTGACCAACAAAGTTCGGGGGCCAAACTCATGTTAGTATGACTGGCTGATAGAAGCTAACATCATTTCTTTAATATCTGGTGACTCTTTAACTTAGAAATTTAAGTACTGGATTTAGGGAGAAAAACCTTAAAAGGTGTTAACTTCATCTTGTGCCATAAAAGAGGAGATATTTAATTAAGCCACTGGTAGTTCTTGGGTGGTTTTCAGTTTAGTTTTACATTTTTGAGATGAAAGCACACATGCAAAATTATGTGAAAAGTACCTTTTAGAAACTTTGGAAAGGTCAAGGAGAAAATAGCTGGATTTCAAAAGCTGAACTTTTCAAGGTTTTTCTCTGATTTTTCTAAAACAAGATAGCCTCCTCCTCCTCTTAATAGTTCTTCAAGGCCTTTTTGGTAGCCAAAATCTTTGTTCTTTTTTTAAGCAGCTTTGTAACAGAAGAACTAAAAATTAATTATGGCTATGGAACTTTTACACAGAAGAGTTTAAAAAGCACAAAAGTAAAGAAGGGAAAAAGATGAGGGCCCATTTATCTTATATTGACAGGACTAGCTTCAAACGATGACCTTGAATCATAATCATCCTAATGAGCTCAAAATATTTCACTTTAACAAGTGAAACTATAATCAAATCAGTTTCTGAAAGCTCTACTAATGAGCATTTCCTTTGATGAAAACATGGTTAACTGTCTTAGTCTGCAGGAGGTGCACTACAGTAAGGGGCCAGCTCCTGACAACTCATTAGCTGACCTGGGGAGAGAGTAATTTGAATGCTTTTGATAAAAATTTCAAGGGTTTTTTTTTTTTAGCTTAAATTACAATTTATGCACTTTTATAAATAGTGTAATTTTTCTAAGTTGGGGAAAGTAACAAGAAGACTTCAAAGCTGTGGAACAAAGTTTGTTTACTACCTTTGGTCTGTTGCATCCCTAGAACCAGGAAAGGGAAATATGTTTAATTAGCACCTGCTAATTTGAGGTTAATTCCTATGTTGTATTTATGTAGACTGTATTTTTAGAGGTTGGAATGATGTTAAATTAACATTATGGAAATACTTTTTTTTTTTAAAGTAAAATTTAAGGTTGAAATTTTGAAGCCATTGTTAGTTACCATGAGTCTGAAGGATGTTTTCTGAAACTACACTGTTAAAAAAAAATCACTCAAGTATCCCCTTCTTTAAGTAGAACCGTTCACTAGCCCATTTACTACTCTGTTCTGCTCAGCATCATAAAATGACCTCTCTCTCTCTTCCTCTCTCTCCAGCGTATAACTTTGCCAAAGCAGATCATAAAACAAACAAAAAAAAATTAGTATAACTATTTTGAGAATCACTGGAAGACATATCTCAGTTGCTCTATTGGGCCGATTCCTTGTCTTAGCACTCCCACCTACTCTGTTAAGCTTTATTTTGCCTTTCCACTTTCTCGTTATTTGTCATATTTTATTCCACTTTGTATAAGGCAAATCACTGAGAAAATCTACATCATAGATGCATGATACACTGTTCTGAACTTGCCAAGTGTTTGGGGTCCCTCTCTCTCTCTCTCTCTCTCCCTCTCTTTCTCATTTCTTCTTAATTTTACTTGAGAAACAGTAAGTTTTCCCAATAGTTTGCAAGGCAAGTTCCTGGACAGATGTAAGAATCACATCAAGAAGATGAGAAATTTTTATTTTACCTGTCAATTATCTATTCTGTTCATTATAATTGGATTGTATTTTCTTGCATTTCCAGAAGTGATTCTATCATTCTTCTCCAAAAAAAGTCATGCATAATTCATACCTTACTCTCTCCTCTCTCTCTGTCTCTGTATCTCTGTCTCTCTCTCTGCCTCTCTCTCCCATCTCTATCACTATTAGAAAGAAAGAGGTAGGTAGGGAAAATAGCATAATGGATATGTAAAGATACTATTATGCTTGAGGTTCTGAGGTCTGAAGTTCAATCCCCTATACCACCAGAAACCAGAACTGTGAACAGTACTCTGGTTAAGAAAAAAAAAAAATTAAAAAGCTGATGTTATTTACTTAAAGCGTTAAGTTCTTCAGACGTCTCTCTCTATATATATACATATATGTATATATAATCAATCATTTAATTATGTTTGTAAGTTATCCTAATAGCAAAAAAAAGTTGTGAATTCCAAAATTCACAAACACTGTGCTCAGAAGTTATTCATGTATTTATTTTTAGGTTAATGGAATGCCCAAAAAATGCCCAAAGTATTTATTCCAAGTTGAGGCATTAAAGAGAGTATTCTGTCTTCCATTCCAGTTCTCATACTGTAACCAAGTGTCCTCATTGAGTTCTAGGTAGTGTAATATTTTTCATACATTTGTGATTTTTAAAAATTTATTTTGCTTTTAAATGGCATCCTAGTGTTAAGGAGATCTCAGATGTTCCTAAGGCCAGGAAGGTGTAGTGTCTTTTTTGTTTGCTTTTTCTTTAACTTTACTGGAGGGTTATGCATTACAGTACAGATTTTAACACATGAGCACTATTTCTTATCACCCTATGATATACTTTTTGAGTGTCTGTAAAATACTCTAACCCCCAACTTGTGTCTTTTTATTCCATTATGCACTAGGACTGTCATAATGAGAAAATATATGTGTTAAATGAGCTCTACTTCTGAGTGTTGTGAAAGAGACATTCTTTATCAGCCACAGTACTACATTTTTTCTTTAATATGATCATGAGCTGTTGAGGACTGAAAGTTTGAACCTAGGTCCTTGCACATGGTAATGTGTAAACTCTACTGGATGTGCCACCATCTGGCCCATCACTGGTTTTCTTAATATGTTTCTGTAGTTATAAACAATGGTACCAGTTGAGCAAAAGGACATTTTAGTAATTGTCCTACAGGTGAGACAGAATACTTAAAGATTCTGATAATCTAAAAGTAGAGGTATAAAAGTTTGAGAGCAGATTCTCCTTGTGTTGATGTGATTTGTAAAGCCCTAAGTTACAAACCTTTAGAATAGTGAGTTGTAATGCCTCTTTGACATATGAATAAATACATTATTAATTTTTCTGCAAATAAAAATATATTCTCCTACTTAATAGTTAAAAAAGAAAAGAAAAAAACTCATATGGGGGTCTTGGTAGTGGTGCATATGACTGAGCACACACATTACAGTGCATAAAGACCAGGGTTCACACCCGTGATCCACCTGCAGGAATAAAGCTTTGTGAGGGATGAAGCAATGCTACAGATTTGTCTGTTTCTCTCTTCCTCTATCTTCCCCTCCCCTATCAATTTCTCTCTGTCTCTAACCAAAATAAATAATTAAATAATTTAAAAAATGATAAAATATCATATGTCATGAGAATACACTGTTGTAGAAAATTAAACTTTACTTCCATTTAAAACTTTATAGTGGAATTAACGTGTAGGAAAATGCTATAGAAAAACATTTTGACAAGTTGTCTTGGAGCCCTGCCTTCCTCAGATACCTACCCCACTAGGGAAAGAGAGAGACAGGCTGGGAGTATGGATCAACCTGTCAACGCCCATGTTTAGCTGGGAAGTAATTACTGAAGCCAGACCTTTCACCTTCTGCACCCCATAATGACATGATAGTATACACAGAAAAACCTAAGGAATCCAGCAACAAGATTTTGGAATTCATCAGGAAATACAGTAAGGTGTCAGGCTACAAAATTAACATTCAAAAGTCAGTGGTATTCCTCTATGCAAACACTAAGTTAGAAGAAATTGAAATCCAGAAATCAATTCCTTTTATTATAGCAACAAAAACAATAAAATATCTAGGAGTAAACCTAGTCAAAGAAGTGGAAGACTTGTATACTGAAAATTATGAGTCAGTACTCAAGGAAATTGAAAAAGACACAAAGAAGTGGGAAGATATTCCATGTTCATGGCTTGGAAGAATAAATATCATCAAAATGAATATACTACCCAGAGCCATATACGATTTAATGCTATCCCCATCAAGATCCCAAATGCATTTTTTAGGAGAATAGAACAAATGCTACAAATGTTTCTATGGAACCAAAAAAGACCTAGAATTGCCAAAACAATCTTGAGAAGAAAGAACAGAACCAGAGGCATCACACTCCCAGATCTCAAACTGTATTATAGGGCCATTGTCATCAAAACTGCTTGGTACTGGAACATGAATAGACACACTGACCAGTGGAATAGAATTGAGAATCCAGAAGTAAGCCCCCACACCTATGGACATCTAATCTTTGACAAAGGGGCCCAGGCTATTAAATGGGGAAAGCAGAGTCTCTTCAACAAATGGTGTTGGAAAAAATGGGTTGAAGCATACAGAAGAATGAAACTGAACCACTGTATTTCACCAAATACAAAAGTAAATTCCAACTGGATCAAGGACTTGGATGTTAGACCAGAAACTATCAGATACTTAGAGGAAAATATTGGCAGAACTCTTTTCCACATAAATTTTAAAGACATCTTCAATGAAAGAATCCAATTACAAAGAAGACTAAGGCAAGCATAGACCTACGGGACTGCATGAAATTTAAAAGCTTCTTCACAGCAAAGAAACTACTAGCCAAACCAAGAGACCCCTCACAGAATGTGAGAAGATCTTTACATGCCATACATCAGACAAGAGTTAAATAACCAACATATATAAAGAGCTTGCCAAACTCAACAACAAGACAACAAATAACCCCATCCAAAAACTGGGAGAGGACATGGACAGAATATTAACCACAGAAGAGATCCAAAAGGCCGAGAAACACATGAAAAAATGCTCCAAGTTTCTGATTGTCAGAGAAATGCAAATAAAGACAACAATGAGATACATCAGAAAAGGGAACAGCAGCAAATGCTGGAGAGGGTGTGGGGTCAAAGTAACCCTCCTACACTGCTGGTGGGAATGTCAATTGGTCCAACCTCTGTGGAGAACAGTCTAGAGAACTCTCAGAAGGCTAGAAATGGAACTACCCTATGATCCTGCAATTCCTCTCCTGGGGATATATCCTAAGGAACATGACACACCCACCCAAAATGATCTGTGTACACATATGTTCTTGGCAGCACAATTTGTAATAGCCAAAACCTGGAAGCAACCCAGGTGTCCAACAACAGATGACTGGCTGAGCAAGTTGTGGTATATATACACAATGGAATACTACTCAGCTGTAAAAAATGGTTTCACTGTTTTCAGCCGATCTTGGATGGACTTTGAAAAATTCATGTTAAGTGAAATAAGCCAGAAACAGAAGGATGAATATGGGGTGATATCACTCTCAGGCAGACGTTGAATAACAAGATCAGAAAAAAAAAACACAAGTAGAATCTGAAATGGAATTAGTGTATCACACCAAAGTAAAAGACTCTGCAGTGGGGGTGTGTGGGTGGGGAGAATACAGGTCCAAGAAGGATGACAGAGGACCTAGTGGGGGTTATATTGTTATATGGGAAACTGGGGAATGTTATGCATGTACAAACTATTGTATTTACTGTTGAATGTAAAACATTAATTCCCCAATAAAGAAATTAAAAAAGAAAAAAGTTATGATATATATATATATATATATATATATATATATATATATATATATATATATATATATGGAATACTGCTTTGCAATAAGAAAAGATGATATTGTGTCTTATGGGGCAGAATGGATGAAACTTCAGGTGATTATACTAAGTTAAAAAAATAGTCTCACTCATATGTTGAATCTAGAGATCTGATTTACATGAACTTGTCACTGCCCCCCGCAAAGAAAAAATCCAAACAAAACAGAAGCAAGTAGACTGTTTCTAAGATTTATGAGAACTGTGGTAGTTATCTTTGGGAGGTGAGAAGGTAAGAATACACAACTTTGGTGGTGGGTTTGGTGTGCACTATTGATTATAATCTTACAATCTTTTAACAAACTATTAATCATAAACTAAAAAGTATAAAAATGTAGAACAAAAAGAAAGGGGGGGAGAAAAGGAAAGGAAAGGAAAGGAAAGGAAAGGAAAGGAAAGGAAAGGGAAGGCAAGGCAAGGGAAGGGAAGGGAAGACCTTTCTCATGTGGCGTTTCATCCCCTGCCATTTCTCCCCCTAGTTGCCTACTATGAACTGAGACTTCTATTAGAATTGCTGGTATACCCATTGGACACTTTAGACAATTTTACAGCAGCTTCCTTCCCTTCATGCTGCTGGTTTTTCATAGACTGACCCTGAGTAGTTCATAGACTTTACAGATTGTTGCCTTGAGGACTATACAATGCCAAATAGCCCCTCTGCTTGGTAGGTCATTCCCTCCTGTCTACAGGTCCTGCCCTTTGAGTCAGGAAACACCCCCTCATTATGAACCCTTGCCCCCCCCCAGACAGGGAATGTTCCTTTACGCACCAATCCTTCCCTTGACATCACACTGGCTTTTTCTACTCCCCTACTTGTCCCTTCCTGTTTTATTCTATCATTTAGGTTTATGCCCAAAAGGTTTCTGCTCACCCCTACACTACTATTCCTCTGTCATAGATAGTCTTTTACAGATATTGAACCATCTTATGCGATGACTAGATAGAAAGATAGAAAAAGATGTAAAGATATTGTGAGGAGATGGTTGAGCAGGCAGAGCTTAACCTATGAGATGAGTCCCTCCAGGTTAGTCTCTCTCTCTAAAGAGGGGTTGAGCACAGGAGGAACACATAAATCTCACAAGGTTGGCGGCCATTTAAGCCTTCCCTCCCCCACAGAAATGTCCTACATCTTCCCACCTGAGCACGGCATTCCTTAAAAACATTTAAGCCTGCTCCATTCTATATTTTCTTACTGTGTCCATTTAGATATAAAGGAAAAGGAGGAGATGTTGAGGAATTATACAGATGCTGTCTTTGCCCTCAGGTTTTGCCACTCCCTGCGATATCCTCTCAGTGCCCTTTTCAACCAATCCTGTCCCGACACGTCACTCCTAGTTGTTGCCCAATGAAGCCCTCCCACTTCCGCTCCCCCCACCCCAGTGGTGAGGTAGCAGGGGACAGCCATTTTTTCGGCTGACTCCACGTGGCCTGAGCCACCCTGTTTGATCCATAATAAAGATTTGTGTACCCCATTTGCTCTGGATCTCCTCTCTCTCTTCTCTGCGGCACAGCCCGACATATAAATATAAATAAATATAGATATAGATATAGATATAAATATAAATATGAATATAAATAATATAAATATAAATATGAATATAAATAATATGAACATAAATATGAATATAAATATGAATATGAATATGAATATGAATATAAATATGAATATAAATAATATAAATATATTTATATATATTCCCTTAGTGTTAATCAATATTTTATACTTATATATGTGTATTCTTTCTTGTGGTCTAAATAGTTTTATGGATTTTATATAGATATTTTCTAATCATATATGCAAAAACATTAACAATGATTAAGTCAACCATATGGTGATTTGTGGGACAGGGATTTTGAGAGACAAGAAAATTTTTAATTTTTAGTCAATATTCTCTCAATTATTTGACAAATTTAAATGATCCATTACTATATTAATCATGTAAACTTTTATTTGACATAATTTTCTCATATCAAAAAGGATAATCTGTTTCATCCTGCATTATTTTTAAGATTTTATATTATCTTTTCTCAGCCAAACTTATAAGAATATATCAATCCTTTGACTTCTAATTAATTCAGTTTACTTTTCTCTAGAAGCATACTGTTTTCTCTTTCCACAGTAAAGAAATGAATTCAAAATGTGAACTTACACAAGGTCTGATTATTCTCTTCTCCAGGTTAAATGAGTCCAATTTTTTAACCACTCTGCTTTCCAATCCAGTCTCCCTCTAGGTATAATACACTTTCTTATCAACTCTTGAAATGCAGCCTACATAACTGAATATAATATTCAAGACACAGTCTGAGTAGTTCAGATTATAGTGAAACTATTACCACCCTTGGACTTGACTCTGTAACTACTGACGCAGTTTAATAGTGCATTAACTTTTTAAAGTATATGTTACACCATATTGGCTCATATTGAGCAGGTAATCCAATAAAACCACAGGGATTTGCCATAAATTTCCTTGTCCTGTAAGTGTACCATAAACATGAGTTTGCTGCAACCCAGTAAAATATGCTTTTATTACTTTCAGCCCATAATTCTAACATTGAAAGATCTTATTTCAGGCATACAAGTATTACTAATAAATCAATACTCAACCGTTTCTAGCTCTGTATTAACTGATAATAAAAAAGCATTTCTTCTTTCATCATTCTGAATAAACATCTGAACAAAGATAATCAAGTGAAGAATGATAAATCCATAGGTCACTATAGACATTGACATATTTGTATACTTGGTCAATTAGGATTGACCAATTAGGATTGACCAGTTAGGATTGGTAGATTGCTCACATTTTCATATGATGTCCTTAATATTAAGAGAACTTTTCTGTGGGTTTCATAAATACAGATATACATTTGCATCTCTTCAGCATTTCTCTTCAGCATTTTGCTATTGTCATACAACATATGTGAAATAGGGGCCTACTCTAGTGTACCCAGTTGAGTGCACTTATTACCATAACAAGAACCCAGGTTCAAGCCCCTGGATCCAAGCTGAGGGGGAAAACTTCACAAGTGGTCAAGAAGTGCGGCAAGTGTCTCTCTTTGCCTATTTCTCCTTCTATCTACATTTCTCTTTATCAGTTTAAAAATAATAAATAAATATTCTTAAAATCCCATATTATTATAGAATTATGTAAAACATAGTCTTGGTCATCTGCTGGAGATGTCAATTAAATCCCTGTCTCTGTGGACCCTAATTTCTAAATATCCTTTCACAGCTATAATCAGTGCTGTTTTATCCTTTCAATTATATCTAAACATATACATTTAAGTCCTATGTCCCTCACTTTTAAAGTTTATGATAAATAAACATGTGATGTACAGTAACGTGCATTAAGTAAAATCACAAAGCCTATAACCAGAACTGCTTGGGTTCAAAACCTTGCTCTACCACTTAATATCAAACAAATTATTTGGAACAAATTTTTCAAATATGTTTTCCTTTTATTGCCTTATTTTTGAAATGATGATATTAGTGTGTCTCTAAAAGTGATTATGTGAGCTTATGTATGCAAAATCTGGCATCTATGAAGCTTTTAGTATAATTATTGCTAATAGTATGGAACCTTAAAGGGAAATTTGGTATTTATTAACAGTAATGCAACAGTCATATAATGTTGATTTTTATCTCATTTAGTTCTATCCCTTACAAAGAATTATTTCCTCCAACCTCCTACAGTTGACCTGAAAATTTACCCTTCCCCAGAATGTTTTTACTTTGGTGCAATAATCTGAATTCAGTCAAATTCTGCTTTGAGTCTCCATTTCTGTTTTTCTTTCTCAACTTCTGTATATGGATGGGATCATCCCATACTCATCTTTCTCTTTCTGGCTTATTTCACTTAACATAATTCCTTTTGGCTCCATCCAAGATGGGTTGAAGAAGGTGGGTTCATTATTCTTAATAGATAAGTAGTATTCCACTGTGTATATATACCATACTTTCTCAGCCACTCATCTGTTGTTGAATATCTGGGTTGTTTCCAGGTCTTGGCTATTAGGAATTGTGCTGCTATGAACATAAGTGTACATATATCTTTTTTGGATGGGTGTGTTTGACTGCATAGGATATATCCCTAGGAGAGGAATTACTGGGTCATATGGAAGGTTCATTTCTAGCCCTGTGAGGGTTATCTAGACTTCTTTCCACAGGGGTTGAACCAGTTCTCTGGTGGTGGGAATGGTGTCAATGTATTCTCCTATTAACCTAGAGTCTTATAAATCACTAATCAATGAGAGGGGAAAATAGATCGAATGTCTCAAATTTTTAATGCATAGACTTCAGTTCTGAGTATATATCTCAAAATCTAAGCACTTAAGATTTCAAATGACTAAACTGATTGAATTTTAACATTGGGCTTAAATTGTCAATGCATTTGTTGTTGTTGTTGTTGTTGTTTGTGTATGTTTGTTTTATTTTTTACCAGAGAACTGATCAGCTCTGGCTTATGGTGGTGTGGGGGATTTAACCTGGGACTTGAGAGCCTCAGGCATGAAAGTCTTTGCATAACCATTATGCTATACCCCCACCCACTGTTTTTTTAAAATATTTATTTATTTATTCCCTTTTGTTGCCCTTGTTGTTTTATTGTTGTTGTTATTGATGTCATTGTTGGATAGGACAGAGAAAAATGGAGAGAGGAAGGGAAGACAGAGAGGGGAGAGAAAGATAGACACCTGCAGACCTGTGAATCGACTCCCCTGCAGGTGGGGAGCTGGGGGCTCGAACCAGTATCCTTTTGCCTGCCCTTGGGTCATTGCGCTTTGTGTCTCTTGCGCTTAACCCACTGTGCTACTACCCAACTCCCTTGTTAATACATTTCTAATAACTTTTTTGAAATATTAAATCACCTGTAGTCTAAGACCAAGGAGACCAGAAATAACTGTCCTGTCTGTACATTTGTAGAAAGCATTAAATTGTTGTTATTTAACTTAAAAGGTGTTAGTGTGGTTGCTGTGGCATGTAAAAGTTATCACAGTGGGGAGCCGGGAATGGGTTTAAACAATACAAGGTTTATTAGGGTGAAACAGATAAAAGGCAAAATAAGCAATTGCATTAAAGGTTGAGAGTATGCTAGGTCCATAAAGTCTGAGTATAGTTATTAAAATTTAGTACCATTAGATAAACAATTATCAGCTCTAGTAAAGGTTGCTCGTGGCTGTAGAGGGGTCTAAAAGTTTACCAGCTAGTAGAGTCATACGTGTTCAGTTCCCAGGAGAAGCAGCCGTGGTGAACACCTGGGACATCAAGATGTTTCAGATCAGGAGAAGCAGCAGCCAAAACAGAGAGAACTGCTCAAAGTCCCCTTCTCTGTCTGTCCCACCTCAGGGTGACGTCATTCGTATACTAATAGTCCCAAACTCCCATTGGGGTCACAACAATTCCCCACTTCTGATTATAGACATGGACAAGATGTACAGTCTGTATGAGCATAGGAGAAATTCAACATTAAATGATACAAATCATGGTAAAATCTTGTATAGTACAGTCAGTCTTTATGTCTCTCTTTTTTTTAATAGGTATCAATTGAAGCAGTTCTTAAATGTTTTTCATTATGATTATTCTTATTGTGAAGCTGAAACTTATTACCAGTCTACTCTAATAAGCTCTCGAAAGAAATATTTAGGTCCAGAGAGATGATTCAGCCTGTTATAGCACCTATTTGTATGCCTAAGAATATACATGATGCGGATTCAATTAACAGCACTAACTTATAACAAAGTGGTGTTATTTTCCTCTCTCATAATACAAAAGCAAATCTTTTTTTTTTTTTTTAAGTTTTAAGACTAAGCAGTCATTGGTGAGAAATCTGAGTCTCTGAACACTAAGAGTCAAGTGGAAACCTATACCTCTTATCTACATCTCTATCATATTGATCTATGTCTTTAGCTATATAATCTCCTGTGATTATCTCTGAGTACTATTTTTCTGTACTTTATTTTATTTATTATTTTATTTTTATCCCCAAGTTGTCCTGCTCTGGCCTGACTTTTTGAGTTCAGAAGAGAAAGACAGAGGCAGAGAGAGAGAGAGAAAAAAAAAAAACACCCTACCACCAAAGCTTTCCTAAGTGAGATAGGGACTTGGTTCAGTCTCGATTATACCTTACCATTTTCCCAGGTGAAGTATTTTGTTATCCTTTGCATATGTAAAATCTCTACTCTCTCTTATCTGGCCCAAGTTCTACTACTTTCTCTAGTCTTTGTTTTGGATCACTACATTCCAAACATTTAGAAATGTTAATAGTTCTTTTATTACCAAGATTATACTATGTGGAACACAAGGTGGTTTTCTTTTGTCTCACTTTCAAAACTTTAAAACTTCTTCACCTCACATCAAGATCAACATTGGCTAGTCCATTTACGATTTTATTCCTTAGTAGACTCGTTGAATTTAGACTAGAGTGGGAAAATAAACCTAGAAATATTGTCAGGAAAATGTTTATGTGACATTGAAGGGAGATGGGAGCAGGAATAAAGAGGTAGAAACTAAAAAAAAGATTTTAAATGGACAGAAGTAACCTTTATATACCTATTTTTTATCAAATAATTATTGAAGGGCAAGAACCTAGATTGATAACAGAAACACAAAGCTAAAAATTACTTAGTGCCAATTCACTAAGAGACACTAGCAGTTAAAAAGTATCATAGTGTGATAAATTCTAAATAAAGCTGCAATTAGGTCCTGTCAAGACTATCTTTATATACTAGACTTGATTCTATAGTGGTACAATTAATTTTTTTAGAATTAAAAAATTAATATTTATTTATTTATTTATTCCCTTTTGTTGCCCTTGTTATTGATGTTGTTATTGATGTCATCATTGTTGGATAGAACAGAGAGAAATGGAGAGAGGAGGGGAAGACAGAGAGGGCGAGAGAAAGATAGATACTTGCAGACCTGCTTCACCTCTTGTGAAGCTACTTCCCTGCAGGTGGGGAGCCTGGGCTCTAACTGGGATCCTTTCGCAGGTCCTTGAGCTTTGCTCCACCTGTGCTACAACCCAACTCCCAATTAATTTAAAAGAATCCTATCTATTCTCTAGTTCACAACACCATTTCTCAAAGTGTGATTCCAGGACTACGAGGAAGCATAATGGTTATGCCAAATGATTTTCATCCCTGGTAAGTCCCAGGTTCAATCCCCAGTACCACCATAAGCCAAAACTAAGCAGTGATCTGATAAAACCAAAACAAAAACTAACCAATCAACCAAACAAACAAACAAACAAAAAAACCCCTCATAAACCAACAACATCTGTATTTTAGGGACATTATTATAAATGTAAAATATCATGCCCCACACCAGATGTTCTGAATCAGAATCCAAATGTTAATTAGTTCCCCTGGTGATTCAAGAATGTGATAATTTGAAAAGCACTCACTTAAATTAGCAAATCCTGTCTCTTGCAAGATCCCAGGTCCTACTCCTATCTCCTATCTTCTGGCTCTAGGATAGTGAGTTGGCAATTGTAGGTAAGAAAACTGTGTTCCCAGGAGTGAGGCTATAGTGCAGCAGGTTAAGCGCACGTGGCGCAAAGCGCCAAAGCACCAAGGACCAGCATGAAGACCTAGGTTCGAGGCTCCCCACCTGCAAGGGAGTTGCTTAGGTGAAGCAGGTCTGCAGGTGTCTCTCTTTCTCTCCCTCCTGTCTTCCCCTCCTGTCTCCATTTCTCTCTGTCCTATCTAACAATGACATCTACAACAACAATAAAAAAAAAAAGACTACAAGGGCAACAAAAAGGAAAATAAATAAATAAAAAAAATTTTTAAAAGATACCTGCATTCTCATCTTGTGCCTTAGCATACTGTTTAAGCACTCATAAAACTTTGTTTATTGAACATATGAGTCCATAATGAAAGGAATGAAAAAAACACTAATAAATTATTTCTTTAATGTTGTTGCGGTGGTCTGGTGTCGGGCTGCACCGCGGAGAAGAGAGCAGACGTCCAGAGCAAAGGCGTACACAAATCTTTATTATAGGATGGGGGGGGAGGTTTGGTTCAGACCACGTGGAGCCAGCCGGCAATGGCCGACCACGGGGGGAGAGCAGGGAGTGAGACCTCAGAGAGGGAGAGCCGAGAGCCCAGAGAGCGCGAGGAGAGGGGTGAGGGGGCTTTTTATTAGGAGACAACCAGGGGTGCCGTGTAGGGCCAGGATTGGTTGAAAGGGGGCACTCTAGGATTTTGCGGGGCATAGAAAAACCTGGGGGCGGAGACTGCATCAGAATAACTCCTCAGCAACATCTCCTCCTATCCCTTTATATCTAAATGGACACAGTAAAGAAAAATGGAATGGAGCAGGCTTAAATGTTTTAGAGGAATGCCATGTTCAGGTGGGAAGATGTAGGACTTTCTGTGGAGGAGGGAAGGCTTAAATGGCTACGAACCTTGTGAGATTTATGCGTCCTCCTGTGCTCAACCCCTCTTTAGAGAGAGAGACTTACCTGGAGAGACTCATCTCATAGGTTTAAGCACAGCCTGCTCAACCATCTCTTCACAATATCTCTACATCTTTTCTATCTTTCTATCTAGTAATTGCATAAGATGTACAAAGTCTATAAAAGACTATCATAGGGCAGAAACCTTATGGGCATAAGCCTAAATGATATAACAAAATAGGAAGGGACAAGTAGGGGAGTAGTAAAAGCCAGTGTGGTGTGAAGGGAAGGATTGGTGTGTAAAGGAACATTCCCTGCTTGGGTGGCGAAAGGGGCAAGGGTACATAATGAGGGGGAGGCGGGAGGCATGACCCACCAAACAGAGGGGCTATTTGGCATTGTATAGTCCTCAAGGCAACAGTCTGTAAAGTCTATGAATTACTCAGGATCAGTCTATGAAAAACCAGCAGTGTGAAGGGAAATAAGCTGCTTCAAAATTGTGTAAAATGTATATAGGGTATGTCAGAAAGTCCGATACAAGTCTCAGTCCGAAGTAGATGGCTAGGGGAAGAATTGGCAGGGGATGCAATGCTGCATGAGGGAGGTCAGGCGCTGGAATGTTGCTTTTCTGTAGATAGCTAGCTGGAACTGCCAACACATGACAAGCAGGTCAGAAGCAGGAACGGTAACCAGGCATGAAGAAAGTTCTGTCCTTGGAGTCTGTGTATCAGGTTCTTCAGATCGTGTTGAGTGACATCTAGGGTTTCGGGGGATGTGCCACTGTAGTCGTGCCATCTAGTGGGTGACATCAGGGTGTGCAGGGGTTCAGATGGTTTTTCCGGGATTCCTGTGAAAGAAACACAAACAATCTGCTTCTCGTGGTTAATTTGAACTTGTAACAAGTTATAGGTTTGTTATAGTTGATACCTCGATGATTATAATTGGTTTAGAATCTCTTTATGATTTTATTTAAAGGTCATCTAATGTGACCTCCTGTAGCAGCCTCTACTGCAGGATCTTGAGACCAATTTTAGCTAAAATATGTATTTTAAACAGACTCAAATTGCTTAGAGAGTTAACGCATATTCGTGACAATGATTTCAATGTTTATAGTGCCAGATTGATGCCAGATCTGTTGTGGATTAGTTTCCACAAGATAGTTTACAGGGCACCTTTGGGGGCCCTTCAAAGGTGTCCTGTATATAAAATTTATATAGTTTAGTTTTGGGAATGAATAGTCACGTTGAACATTTAGACTTTTACCTAAATAGTAAGTTACCTTAACAATTAACTTTTACCTTGTCTGGTAAAAGTGTAGCTGTAGGGTTACACTTTTGACCATTAAGTTAGTGTTACCAAACTTGAGACATACCCATAAACATTTAGTTATAACAAACTGGAGGAAAAAGAACTTTTGTTATAAAAACACATTATTTAAAAACAAATTTAAATCTGTCATTAGTCACACAGTTTAAGACTAAACACTTACATATATACCAAAACTATATATAAAATTCAAAAGAGGGAGAAAGAAAAAAAATTTTGGAATGTTTCTGGATGTCTCCAGAACTTTGGCTGCGTCCAGCATTTTTATATAAGGCCAATTACCTTTTAGAGTACTCCAAGCAGATTGTTCCTGAATAAAGAAATACAACTTCCCTACCCAGCCGTTGTCTCCGCGTCTCTGTTACCCGCCGTGAAGCTAGCCCGGCTAGCCAGAGCCTGCCGAATTTTAACAACAAATGCCCGTCGAGGCAAGTAGCCCCCCAGAGGCAAGAAATGTTTTTTTTTAAGCTGATAAAGTTTAGTTTGTGCCAGTTTCTTTTTTAAAAAATGCCTGTACGATATAGGTTCCTGTTCACCCCACACCCTTGATACTATAGTCATTTAGTTAAAAAGAAAAGGGGGAATTGTCGTATGCTTTACATTGGTTTGTTCTAGCCCTCCCCCGCCAAGAGAATTAGATCAGTCCAGTTAATTTCGCGGGCCCGCTTGGCCCCTCCCCAAGGAACCCCGGGAGAGGGTTCCTGAGTTCGAGAGTGCCAGAGTTTGAGAGGGTTCCCCAATACGAAAGTTCCAGAGTTCCAGGGTAAGAGAGAGTTCCTGAGTTCGAGAGTAAGAGAGAGTGTGCTTGCGCCACCGCAAAGAGACAGCAGAGTTCTGTTTGGTGATTAGTTTGTCTTAGTTTATGAATCGTTGTTCCTGAATAAAGAAATACAGCTTCCCTGCCCAGCCGTTGTCTCCGCGTCTCTGTTACCCGCCGTGAAGCTAGCCCGGCCAGCCAGAGCCCGCCGAATTTTAACAACACTTTAATATTATTTTTGACCAGTAAATTGTGAATGAGTGGTCTGGGAGGTGGCACAGTGGATAAAGCACTGGACTTTCAAGCATGAGGTCCCAAGTTCAGTCCCTGGCAGCACATGTACCCGAGTGATATCTGGCTCTTTGTCTCTCTCCTCCTATCATTCTCATGAATAAATAAAATATTTAAAAAGAGTGAAGTGATAATAAATGGAAAATAATGCAGTGTGTTATGTAAGTCACTGTAAATAATAGTTTGAGTATTTTTAAATTTTTTAAATTGACAAGTAGAAGACATTATAAAGGGGTAAGTTAACTTGGTATTAAGTTTTAGCTTATTTTAAAGTGAGGGAAAGCTGGAATATTGGGGCTTTATTACCTTTACATTTAACTATTTTAAGCTGAGTTTATGCTAAAATCAGACTTGATTATTGCTAAATTTCTAGTCATATAGGTCTACAGCACATGATATTAGGGCCCAAAAATAATGCTGAGTACTCAGATTGTTCTAACACTACAATGTTAGCAAGTTATGAAAAAATCACAAGAAATCTCATTAAATTAATAAATCTTTATAAGCAACAAGCAACTTCAGAATAAGTCAAAGAATAATTTATTTTATTTCATATGCTAAAAAGAACAATGGGAGAGGATTTAAAGTTTTTGGTACAGAAGAGTTATACTTTCAGAACAATATAGGACAATTTTAGAATAACTGTTCAACTTTAATTTACAGAATATAACTTTTAGAAGCAGAATGACTATTGAAGCTATAGTTTTATTAGCATACATTAGAATATATGACGGCAAACACTAGAAGAAGACTATATGACAACTGAATTTACAAATAAGGGCTATTCTGTGGTCCTAAAATACGCAATATTTTAAATATTTCAATTGCATGTTCAAACAACTTTATTATCAATCAGTTAAATTTTCTTAATGTTAAAGCTACTTGGGGGCCAGGCAGTGGCACACCAGGTTTAAGGGCACATAATACAAAACGTAAGGACCCACTCAAGGATCCTGGTTTGAGTCCCTAGATCCCCAATTGCGGGGGGTGAGGGGTTCAAAAGTGGTGAAACAGGTCTGCAGATGTCTATCTCTCTCCCTCTCTATCTTCCCTTCCCCCTCTCAATTTCTTTTTGTCCTGTCCAAAAAACTCGAAAAAATTGGCCATAGGAGCAGTGGGCAGTGGATTTGTAGTGTAATAGTGTAAGCACCGAGCCCCAGGGATAACCCTGGAGACCAAAAAAAAAAAGAAAAGCTGCATAAAACGGCCAAGACACTTCATAATACTAGCACTAAAAGCCATTTAAAACTAGAAAAGTGCAGTGGTCTACATATAAGCATGATATATAAATGAATTTCTAATCTGTCAGCAGCATAACTAGTGTCATCTGCATCACTGAATCTTAGTTACAAGTTGAGGAATGACACACAGTTTCAGAGAATGGCATGCTATGAGATATAAATAGAGTTATTTCTTTTAGGTGAAAGGCAGTGGGCAAAAATTATAAAAGAGTAAAATGTTTACTTATCAAGAAAATAACTTTATAAAAGTTAGTCATTTAAAAATACGGTTTACTTTTAATCTTAGAAAACACATTTTTGAGAAGATAACAACAAGTTTATGCTGAAATGTGAAGTATTTTTGTGTAACCTTGTAGATTTTCCCATGAGTATGCAAAAAATGCATTTTGAGAAAAGTTCAATTTTAATGTACTTTAGAAACTAAGAGAGCATACTAAATCACTTGCAAGATTACTTTGAAATGTATACACATAAGCTAAATTTTAGATTTTCCCCTCGTTTTTATTTTTTTCCTCTTCTTCTCCTCCTTCTTTTTTAGAAATGTATAGTAATACCATTCCCACCACCAAAGGTCTGTTCCCTCCACCCTTGCAAAGAGGCTGAACATCTACCCTCACCCTCTACCCAGAGATTTTTACTTTGGTGCCCTATTTCAAACTCAGTCAGATTCTGCTTTGAGTTTCCCTTTCAATTTTAGATTTTTATGTAGGTGAGGAGTGAGTGGGTAGAAAGTCACTTAGTACAGCATATACTTTACAATGTTTGCAGAACTATTTTTGAGCTGCCAATACTATAAGGGAATAAATACCATGCATGTTGATGCTACGGTGTCTCTTCTGTCCCTTTTTCTCCCTCTCTGTAAAATAAAACATTAGGTGATATATAATAGACTTAAATGAATCTAACCTTAAATTGGAATTTTCCAGAAAGAAAGAAATCTATAAGACAAATCAATTTATTAAGAGTATTTTTCCTTTTTTTTTTATTGAGAGGGTTAATGCTTTGCAGTGCAATCGTATGCATACAATTTCATTATGTACCAGGCCCCAAAGAATAAGAGATTTTCTATCCTTAGCACTTTGTCCTAGAAATAACATTACTTTATAGAACTCCCCCTCCCCAGTTTTTAAAGAGTCTCAAGATAGACAAAATAAAAGCAATTAAAATACTTAAGAATTTTAATGCAAACAAAATAGTATTTTATTGAAGTAAGCAAGATGCTGAGCTTCAGCACAAATGAAAAAATGGGTTCAGTAAGGAGGTGCTGGTAGAGAAAATTTTCACACTAAAACAAGTTATCTTGGACTTATTAACATGTTGGCTAGTGTTTTTCTCAGTACAATTGAGAAGCATATATCCTCTCAAATTTTATGATGACATTATAAATGAAAAAATTCATGAACTCTTCCTGTGGCTGGTGTCAGATTAATTTTGACTATTCACTGTTCTAACTTGAAAAAATATTTACATTCACTAAGTTGCATTTTACTCATGTTAAATGAATTAATAAAACTTAACATACAATTCTGTTGAAAATTAAATAGGGCAGTATAGACAAATCTGACATGGTGTCTGCCACATTGTAGATGGTTGAGAAATATCAGTTCTCTCCATTTTATATTAATCCTTTGTTGACAGCTAAGATTTCAAAGACAATATGGAAGGAAATTCTTTATACTTTTGACATCCAGCATGACAGAACTAGGGATTCATCACTATGGTGCTATCCATTTGCTAAAAAGATCTCATAGGATATATATAATGAAAATGTTTATCTTTTGCCCTTGTCAAGCTGGCATTAGGTAAAGAGTAATTCAGAGACAGTGTGACTCAAATAACTATTTTTCAATTAAGATATAATATCCATCATCAACTAAAGTAACCTGGTTAACACGGTGCATTGGTTGACAATCAATTTAATGCTGTTGGTGGTTGATTTTGAAATCAAAATGTTCCACCATTAAATAGAAACCACAGTTACACATGTGGTCTGTAAAAACTCTAATATAGATATTTGGAGAGAATAGTTAATATATCATTATTTCCCAGTTAAATTGAATGAAAATTCCCTATTGACTTAATGTACAAGTTTTTGAAAAGTGTGTTCTAATTTTTGAAAGGACATTTATCTTACCCATAACAAGGTTAATGTAATATGACTTGAAATTTAGGCAACTGACTCTTGCACCTTGCTCTAATTAAAAATATATAGTGTTTATAATCTAAGTTGATTGAGAAAGCAAGTGAACTACTTTAACTGGAAATCCAATAACCCATCAAGTATAATGAGAAATGAAACTAATAAATTTCATGTAATACATTTGTTTGCAATTAGACTAAGACCTGAGGCTTTGATAAACACATTTTCCTGTCCTCCATTAAAAAAAGTTTAGCCTCTAGGATTAGGTCTCCTCCTGTTAAAAAGTGTTAAAGCTGCAAACTACAGTATTTTTGTTGGCAAAGAGGTACAATTTAATAATAAAAAAGATGGATGTGCTAGCCTATCCCACTATTATTACAACATTTCTTTTTTGTAATATTTTGCACAATCATTAAAAACAAGGGAAGAATAACACTTTAGCCATCTCAATACCTAGAAAATTTCTGTTCCTTTGGCTAGGGACGTTTTCCTTGGATGATTGGTTGACAATATCCAAAGTATAATTTTAGGTCCTGAAGAATTAAGCACAGGTCTATTTTTATGAGGTGGGACAGATTGGAAACCATTCTTTCTGCTTATTCTTTTGAAATTGGAAATGAAGAGTGTGTGTCATATGAGGGACAAGTGTCATGAAGCCCATCTGAATTATATTTCATGCCCTCTTTATGGCCTAATGTTCAACTATATCCATTTTCTTAGTAGTATTGCACCCATCAAGAACAAGTTATTGACACTTATATCTCATATATAAATCAAATCAGGCAGACTAAGCAGACAGTGGTTTCAGAGCGATCGGATGATAGAGTCAGAATTCAATAATGTATTTGTTTTTCACCACTAGGATATCACTTTAATACTATCCTGAAACAATGGCACAAAATCATTCCAATTAAATGATCTTAAAATAAGATATAAGGTAAATTCAGGTGATCTCATTCTGTCGAGTGTGTCAAAAGTTGACAGCACAAAACTGAGCAGAAATAGCTTAAATTTAGCAGTCTTAACATATGTGTACAAGGGCTGTGAATAGAAATTGGATTTGCTTCAGTGGAGTCAATTAAGAAAGACTCAACAAGAAAGGGTTGAAGTGCACTGACAGGGCACTGGGAATTCTCTGAATATTGACTGGCACTGGCTAGGGTACAAATTAAGCAAGGTATTCAGTTTTTGACATTAATTTTCTTCACTTGAGAAATTATATTACTGAATAAATAATGATGTAGTAATAATGACAATAATAATAGTAAAGATAACTATAATGAAAAGATATATTCGCCAGTGTTCAGCCACCAAGGAGACAAGTCAGTTCCACTCTCTGGCCATGTAGTTTATTTCACAAGTCTTCTGCTGGTACTCTTGTCATCATACTTGATTTCACTTATTGATACCATTCACATGGATGTTCTGTTCTAAATCAGATAAGAATAAAGCAAACTATTTTCCCTTTAATCATATCTACATTAGATTATTTAGCCTACTGAAACTTTGTTAGCATATCATTTATTTTTTTTCTTTCTCTATCATCTTAGAGATTTCAAATGCTAGACAGGAATCACTTCTGTCATTAGCAAATGTTTACCATAAAATGAAAAACTGAGAAGTTGTAGTGAAGATGTATTTATAATATATATATATATATATATATATAATCACTCAAAGATTGCTTTCTGATGCTTATTTAATCAGGAGTGCTAATGCAGTGGTTTGTACATTAGATTTTATTCCTGTTTTCCTGGATTTAATCCCCAAAACTACCATAAACCAGTACAGAGAGGTTTCTGGGTTTTTTTTTGTTTGTTTGTTTTCTCTCTCTCTCTCTCTCTCTCTCTCTATCTCTATCTCTGTGTGTGTTTTCTGGTTAGCAAAGATAAATTTGCATTTTTAAAGAACCACAGAAATTTAGAACATTTTCAAATTCTATATTGTCTGAAAAGAAACTGGGGGTCAGGCGGTAGCACAGCGGGTTAAGCACACATGGCGCAAAGTGCAAGGACCTGCTAAGGATCATGTTCCAGCCCCCAGGCTCCCCACCTTGCAGGGGAGTCGCTTCACAGGCCATGAAGCAGGTCTGCAGGTGTCTGTCTTTCTCTCCCCTCTCTGTCTTCTCATCCTCTCTCCATTTCTCTCTATCCTATCCAAGAACGAACGACATCATCAACAACAACAATAAACACAACAAGGCTGCAACAAAAGGGGGAAAAATGGCTTCCAGGAGCAGCGGATTCATGGAGCAGGCACCGTGCCCCAGCAATAACCTGGAGGCCAAAAAAAAAAAAAAAAAGGAAAGAAACTAATAAAAGTGAAAAATTGTATTTTAAATTCCTGATTCATACATTTTTGCTTTCCTTCCTATGAGCAAAATATTTAATATGAGCATATTAGTAAGACATTATTTGGGAAAGTGATTAAATGTGAAAAATATGAAAAAGCTTTCTTATAGGTAACTGATAGTTTATATCTGATTACAAAATAGCATTTCACAAATTTATTTTTTCTTCTTTCTTTGTTACACAACTTGTAGCCACTTTAGAAGAAATAAATACTGCCACTCACTTAGCAAATATAGACAGCTTGTGTTGGTGAAAAACAAGTAAAATTAAACTATGTAGGTCAGGAACTAGCTGGGCAAAACTTGATTAAAAATCTATTAGGTGTCAAACCTTGAAGTAACTCTATAAATACCTTACAGTGAAATTTTCAGAAATACTTGAATCTTTTTCTTTCATTCTTTCATCTCCTTCTCAGAATTTTCATTGACTATATCTAAGAAAACTGCCGTGCATGTTTTTGCCCTTTAGGCATGAAATAGAAGAGAGAAGAACAAATAATGGCTCTGAAAGGGCAAACTGAGTAGCCAACAGATGGATTAATAGGTGAATAGACAGACATGATGAAATAATGGTGATATGAATATGAACTTTCATATTAAAAGTCTTTTCATAGTTACATTTTAGCTATATAACTTTCTAATGTGTCTTTGATGGGCTTCTCAATCTGTAAAAAAAAAATGATGGAAAATCCACATCAAAGCATAATTAAACATTATAGAAAGAATGCTCTTTAATACATGTGTAACATGTCACATGGATATTTTTTTTACTATGAACTATTACTACTTGTTCTGGTTAATTTTTTCAAATATCTCAGAGAAAGTAGACTTGTATCCCATACTTAGATTTACATTTTTAATATCTTAATATTTTTAATATCTCCATCTAGAAGATCTACTATAATGCTTATCTAGATTTACTGAAGGTGTAATCATTTGAACCAAAAAAGCCCTTGAATCTGGAAATTATAGCCATTAAGATCAATATCACTGTGCCTATGGCTGGCTAATATAAAATAAGGTAGTATTAAGCACAAAGTCTATCTTTATAGATACTAAAGAGCCTGAAGAGACAATTCAACAAATGCTACCCAAGTTGGTAGAGTGCATAAATACTGAACCAACTGCAGATTATCTTTGTGTACTTTCAGGACAGTGTATAGGAATGGTAAAATCTTTAGGGGTCAGACGGTGGTACATTTGGTTAAGTGCACACATTGCAGTGCCCAAGGACCCAGGTGCAAGCCCCTGGTCCCCACCTACAGGGGGAAAGCTTCACAAGTGGTGAAGCAGGGCTTCAGGCATCTCTCTGTCTCTCCCCCTTTCTATCTCCCCCTTACCTTTCAATTTCTCTCTATACCAATAATAAATAAATAAACAATAAAAATATTAAAAAAGAAAAGTAAAACCTTTCCAATCAATAGTGTTATCCATGCATGAATGTGTAATATATTGACAAAAATACTGACAAAACAAAATAAGTCACAGAATAAACAGAAGACTGCTATAGAGTTCAATAATTGTATTTCTAATGTACAGAAATATTATATATTTTACTCAGCATTTGACTATTCTCAACTCTTGTTTTTGAATTTTAATTCTTAATTTTAAATTTTAAATATATATATATATTTATAATAGAGACAGAGAAATTGAGAGGGGATGAAGAATTTAGAGGAAGGGAGGGTGTGTGAGAGAGTCCTGCAACACTGCTACACTACTCATAAAATATTCCTTCTGCAGGTGGCTGCCAGGGGCTTAAAACTGAGTCCTTGAGCATTCTAAAGTGTGCAATCAGGTGCACCATCACCCAGTCCCTGAAATTTATTAAGATTCCACCCAGGGGCTGGAAAGACAGTTCACTGGGGATGTTTCCTTTGTTATATGTCACCCAGGCTTATGTCTTGATACCATATAGGGGTATCATGGCACTAAGAAAGATCTTTAGGTATGATATATAGTAGTCTTCCTATCTCTCTAGTGATCAGGTAGAGGCATACCTGGTTAAGTGCACATAGTACTAACGACAAAACCCTATCAAAGATCCAAATTTGAGCCCCTGGCTCCTCACCTGCAAGGGACTGCCTTACAAGCAGCCAAGCAGGTCTGCAGGTGTCTAACTCTCTCTCCCTCGCTGTCTTGCCCTTCTCTCTCAATTTCTCTCTTCTATCCAATAAAATGGAAAAAAAATGGCCACCAAGAGCAGCAAATTCATAATTGTGCAGGCACAGGGCACACAGTTACAAACTAAAGAAAACAAGAAAATCTCAGGTATATTACAATATGGAAAACAGGCATAAGGAGACAACTGATTTAACTGATCTCTCTTTAGCATCTCAGACCACCCCTTATATGATGTTAGTCATATAACTTGAGTCTGAAGAATATGTTTTATAAACATCTATTGGTAGGTAAATAAGTCTTCTGTGTAACTTCTAGCAGTGTATCTTAGCGTGTTCAATGCCCACTAGAATTGACTGGGATATGAAATCGGAATAATGGCAGAATTTCACTGCAGATCAATACAATCAAAACCTGTGGTGGCAGAATTCAAGAATACCTTTTAGTATCCTTGTGTTATTATGATATGTAACTCAAGTCAACACCCATCAAAATGTCTTAACCACACAAGTCTTTGCATCATCTTGTTCACAGTATGCTTAAAGGTATATGGCTTTTTTTTTTTTTACAGGAGTTAACAAAACTTACTGTAATGGATGGCAAGGACTTTACAAATAAAACTTTATTAAAAATGAAATGTTTCTTTGAACCATCAAATTCTAAAGTTAGAAGAAATGAAAAGGACTGATGAGAAATAATAGACCAATATGAGATGAAGCTATTTTAAAAACCCTTCACTCAGTACACCCCTACTAAGCAATTATAAACGTAAGAAAACTGGTGCATAGTGAGGGAAGATAAGAAGACTAAACTCGTGTAGTTAAAAAAAAAAAAGAGGTAGGATTGCAGTTGAAATGTCTTGACAATGATATCAGTTTTCTTACCTTCTCTTACTGTGTGTGTGTGTGTGTGTGTGTAACACAAAAACTTCGTTATATGCAGTTCCACTGTTTCTGGGAAAAATCATTCACTTTTAAAAGAATTATTTCAGATGGAGAGAGAGATTGAACTGTATAGAAGAAGTGAAAAAAGAATATTTCTCCACCATCCAATGAATTTCCCCTGGTGCTCTGATACTCTCATACAGTACCAGGGCCAAAATGCTGGACAAAAACTGAAGGCTTTAACCCCAGTGCCTCAGATAGGGTAAGACACATGTTCTATCAGGGGAGCTATCTCTTAGTTCCTGCTCTACATCTATGATAACAGTGTTTGATGTATTCATGTCTGGTTGGGATGTAGTGGTAGTGGATTATTCTGTTATCATTTGATTACATTAGATAAAATGCTTCCCAGAATCTCTTTCTCTGTATTAGTCTAGAATAAAGTTGTCCAAAAGAGTTGTATCAAGTCAGGTTGGCTAGAGCAAAACAGCAGCAGGTACTAGTCAGATTTAAGGGTCAGATGTTGTGACAAGTAGATGCACGAATACTACAGTATTCTGCTTCTTTATTTAATTTTAGATTTACTATTGATTTAATAGTTATTTTCAAGATTATAAGATAGTAGGGGAATAACTCTACAATATTATCACCATGAAATTGCTGCCCCTATCTCTCAATGGTAATCACTATGGTTCTCCCAGGATCTTAGAAAGAGGTTGACTTTTCTTTTTATTTTTTTTTTAATAATTTATTTCTTTATTGGGGAATTAATGTTTTACATTCAAGAGTAAAGACAATAGTTTGTACATGCATAACATTCCCCAGATTTCCATTTAACAGTACAACCCCCACTATTCATCATCTTTCATGGACCTGTATTCTCCTCACCCACCCACCCACCCCAGAGTCTTTTACCTTGGTGTAATACTCCAATACTTTTCTTTTTTAAAGTTCTCATGTTTTAGTTCTCTAAATTCTATATATGAATGAAATCATCTAGTGGATGTCCTTTACTTCCTTCTTATTTCACTAAGCGTAATCAATTCCATCTATTTTGTCCCAAAGGGCATAATATTAACTATTTTATTGCTGATGAGTATTCCAGTGAGTGCATATGCTTAACTTCTTTATCCAGTCATGTTTGGCTGCATTTCATATAAATAATGCAGCTATGGATATATGGGTGCATTTGTCTCTATATAAGTGTTTTTATGTCTTTTGGATAAATTCCTAGGAGTGGTATTGCTAGATCATAAAGTAATTCTGTTTTTATTTCTTTAAGGATTCTCAGTACTGTAATCCAAAATTACTGTACCAGTTTGCATTCCCACCAGCAGTGTAATAGAGTTCCTCTTTTTCTACATCCTCAATAGTAGTTATTCTTTCCTGTTTTTTTTTTTTTTTTATGGAGGTGAGCGAGATTGGACTTTTATTCTCGGGCATGAGAGTTTCTTTGCATAACCATTATGTTATCTCCCCTGGCCTCAATATAGTTTTAATTTGCATTTCTCTAATGACTGAAATGAGCACTTCCACATATGTTTGTGGGCTATGTGTATCTCTTCATTAGAAAACTTTATATTTTTGTCTAAATTTTTAGTTATTTTTCTTTTTATTAAGCTCTATGAGTTCTTTATACATGTTAGACATCAACTGCTTGTTAGGTGTGTGGTATGCAAATGTCTTTCCCAGTTGCTAGGTGTCTTGTCTTCCCTTGTAGAATTTTCTTTTTGTGTGTAGAAACTCTTTAATTTGATGTAAAGGGGCCTAGGTGGTGGTATACTTGGTAGAACATACGTGTTTCCACTCCTTTCCTTCTTATACAGTTTTCTTTCTGACTTAAAGGAACACAGAGCCATAACCAACAGTGCCTACAGTCTCATTACTGGATTCTTAGCTGTGAACTCACAGAGACAGTAAGTGACCAGCCTTATGTGAGATTCCCCCATAAGTTTCCACCACTGGTCTTACCCTAACCACAAAGACTTGTGGACCTTTTATCCGTACTCTAAGTGTGCTGGCAAGATGCATCCTTACATTTTTTTTATCTTTTAAAAAAATTATTTAGTAGAGACACCAGGAAATTGAGAAGGAAGGAAGTCATAGAGAAGGAGAGAGACAGAGAGACACCTGCAGCCCTGCTTCACCACTTGCAAAGCTTTCCCTCTTCAGGTGGGGACTGAGGGCTTGAAGCCAGGTCCTCATGCATTGTAACATGTTCATTCAACCAGCCAGCTACGTTCTTTAACAATTATTTAACTTTATTTGTTTATTTATTTATTTATTTATTTATTTATTTGATTAGATAGTGAGAAAGAGAGAGGGAGAGGGAGTAAGAGGGGAGAGAGAGAGAGAAAGAGAGAGAATAGTGGGAGAGATCAGAGCACTAAAGATTCCTTCTGTGTGTGTGTGTGGGGGGGGGTCTCCGACATGCCAAAACAGCACACTATCCAAATGAACTACTTGACCAGTGCTCATTTAGCTTATCCATAAACACTTACATTTCTGTTATTCACCACAAAAGAAAAGGATCCTATAGCAAGACTCTTAGTCATTTCTCTTTCATTCCCCTTTGACCCTGCTTTCATGAGAGGAATGAAATGAAAGGGACATGCTAATAAAGTCAGATTTTTTACTTCTCTGGTGTACTTATAAACCCAAGGTGATGGTGATATTTATTTGCTCAACATTTACAAAGTGACTCATTACAATTTCTAATCAATTTTTTATAAAGGGGGGATCATGTTCAATTCAGAAATAAAGCATCCTC
Source organism: Erinaceus europaeus (assembly GCF_950295315.1). Lineage (NCBI taxonomy): Eukaryota > Metazoa > Chordata > Mammalia > Eulipotyphla > Erinaceidae > Erinaceus > Erinaceus europaeus. Next base: position 94,216,200 of record NC_080165.1, on the reverse strand, counting down.
AATTCAGATAAATGCAGGTAACTCTACCAATTCATTGCTGCCTAAGGCTTCCACCTCAGGCTCCTCTGACTCCCCTACAGACAGTTCTCAGATGAATGCTGACACCATTGTGAAATTCTGCTAATTATACAAGTCACTTTTGAAATATTCATTTGGATTACTTTACAGAGTTGGATATTAATGGCTTGCTAGCTTTGAAAAAAAGAAAGAAATTTCTTTGATCTTTGAGGGTTGGGTACTTTTCTTTTTAGTAAAGAAAAGTGGAATAGAGGGAAAGAAGTATGTGCATTTCCTATACATCTAAGTAATTATGGGTAAAGTAAGTTTTCTTTAATATCAATGGTTGAATTTAAAGATACAGAGTAAGTAGTTGTAATCATCTTTCAAGAGTTACTATGGGACCAGGTGGTGGCGCCCCTGCTTGAGCGCACATGTGACAATGCGCAAAGACCCAGGTTCAAGGCCCCAGTCCCCACATGCAGGGGGAAAACTCCACAAGTGGTGAAGCAGTGCTGCAGGTGTCTCTCTGTCTCTCATCCTCTCTACCCCTCCCTTCCCTCTCCATTTCTGTCTTTATCCAATAAATAAATAAATATAATTAATTTTTTTAAAAAAAGAGTCACTCTGAGGATCATATTGTTATGAATGTCTAAACATAACCCATCCACAATGGTTCTATTCCCAAAAATTTGGTCTGAGAAACACAGAGTATTTGTTTCAAATATAATTTAAGAAGCCTATAGGCAGAAAAATGATTGCTTTGGGACAAAAACTGGAATTATTTGCATGGGTATCAGGGATATTTAGTAGTGAATTACTGAAGAATGGAAACCTATTCAGAGTTTTGCAAAATGAAAGAACACAGTTCTCTAATGTTTATACGCAAATGCACCCACCATCATCTTATGTTGCGTCCTAGCAGGAAATTTCCCATGTCATACTATTTGAATACTAGGATCAGTAGGAATATATTAATATTTATATTTTGTTATCTGTTTCTAAGAATAAACTACTTTCAAAATTAGTGGTAGTTATTATTTCAGTTTCTGAGGTCAGAAATCTACCGTTGCATTGGTAGGACAGTTCTGGTTTAAGGTCTCTCAATAATATCTACTAGCTGAAGATTTATCACTGAAAGAATCAGTCTACAGCCATACCAACCTGAACATACCCGATCTCGTTTGATCTCAGAAGAATTGAATAGAGCTGGAAGAACTTTTTCCAAAATATTACAGATGTGGCTGTTGGCAAGTGGCTTCAGATCTCCCTAGCTGTTTCTGGAATGCCTTAGTTTCTTATCATGTGGGATTTTTCATTTTTCAATGTCAGATGACTATTTTTTTTGAGAGAGGGACTAAGTGACCAAGATGGTTTTCTAGTGTTTTATATATTCTTATTTAAGAAATAACTTCTTGTCACTTTTGGAAAATCTATTGTTCATGAAAATCAGTTTTTATTAGTGATTTAATATTGATTTACACAATTACAAGATAATACAATATGGTTCCTACCACCAGACTTCTGAATCCCCAATCCCTACATTGTAAGCTACAACAGTTTTCCTAAGGTTTCATATATGGGTTAACTATTATTTCTTTTTTTTTAATTGGGGTATAAATGTTTTACAGTCAACAGTAAAATATAGTACAGTTGTCCCTTGCCATGTTGTATGTCAACTTTCAAGGCTTCACTCTATTGTGTTTTTTTTTCAAATATATTAATTAAAAAGTTGATCGAGACAGTGAAAATGATACAGCATGCACTCGGTTGTCTGAGTCAATTATACATCCTTGTATTATAATTAAAGTTAAAATTCCTGTATGCGTGGACTGTAAGTCTATGTATCTGAGCACCCCAGAAAGTCCTTCAGTGCCAGGTGCAGCTGCTCAACCACTCTTTGTGTGTTTTGAAATCAGGTGTGGTGAAACCAAGCCAATCAGAGATGTTTTTCTCATACGTGCTTCTACATTGATAGACATTGGAAACATCTTTGCTCTTGTGTTTGCGGTTTTTGAGAACCTTTTTTTTTTTTGTGTGTGCCTCCAGGGTTTCTGGGGCTCAGTGCCTGCACTATAAACCCACTGATCCTGTGGCCACTTTTTATTTTTTTAATTTTTCTGGATAGGATAGAGAGAAACTGAGAGGGGGCGAGAAGATAGAGAGTTGGAGTTCAGAGTCATCTGGTCATTTTTTCCTTGCTGGAAGGATGGATTAAAATTATTTTTTGAGGTGCAGAAGATGGGAGTTCTGGCTTCTGTAACTGCTTCTCTACTAGACATGGATGTTGACAGATCAACCCATACCCACAGCTTGTTTCTGTCTTTCTCTACTGAGGTAGGGCTTTGGAGAGGTGAGTTTCTGGGACACATTGGTGAGGTTGTCTGCCCAGGGAAATCAGGATGGAATCTTAATAGCATCTGCAACTTGGTGGCTGAAAGGCAGCAAGTGGGACAAAATAATTAATGAATAAGAACCAAAAAGTAGGAACAGAGCAGATGAGAAGAGGAATCTTAGTGTGGGAAGAAGCAATGAAGTCCATTTTAGGAATGTTCCTAGGGGCCCTCAAAATTGAGATAGTTTGATGTCATAAAGTTCAATGTAATTTCTCTGTTTTTCAAAAATTCTTTTTCTTTCTTTCTTTCTTTCTTTCTTTCTTTCTTTCTTTCTTTCTTTCTTTCTTTCTATTTTTTTGCCACCAGGGTCATTTCTGTACCTCACTGCCTACTGCCTATTGAATGAATTCACTGTTTCAAGTGTCCATTTCTTTCTCATTCTCTCTCTTTTCTCTCTCTCTCTCTCTCTTTCTCTCTCTCTCTCTTATAGGACAGATATAAATTGGGAGAGGCTAAAAGGGAGAAAGAGAGATGCTCACAGCACTACCTCACCAATCATGAAGCCTAACACCACCCCCTACTTGTAGTGGGAACCAGGGCTTAAAACCTGGTCATCATGCCTGGTAATGTGTGAACTCAACCAGGCCCCTCTGTGTCATTTCTTCTTCTTTTTTTAATGTTTATTTAAATGAGAAATAGATACAGAGAGAAAGACCAGAATACTGCACAGATCTGGCTGATGGTAGTGCTGGAGATTGAACCTGAGACCTAGGAACCTCAGGCCTGAAAGTCTTTTACAGAACCTTTATGCTATCTCCCCAGTCCCTCAGTGTCATTTCTAGCCCTCAAGTCCCATTCGTCTAATTTATTTGTTATTTAACTACCAATAATATTGGAGAGCTCAATTTCTCAAAATTATTTTATCTTTATAATTCTTATGATGTAGGAAAATTTGTTTCTGGACTTCCAACCCTAGTTGTTGTTGTTTTTTCCTAGAAGAAGTTTATTAGTGATTTAATAATGATTAACAAGACTGTAGGATAAGAGAGGTACAATTCCATATAATTCCCACCACCAGAGTTCCGTATCTCATTCCCTTCATTAGAAGTTTTCCTATTATTTATCCTTCTGGAAGTATGGACTAAAATATTTTATGAGGTGCAGAAGGTAGAAGGTTTGTCTTCTGTTATTGCTTCTCCACTGAGCATGGACATTGACAAATCGACCCATACTCCCAGCCTGTTTCTATCTTTCCCAAGTGGGATAGGGCTTAGGGGAGGGGAAGTTGGAGACATCTTCCACCCAGGGAATTCAGGATGGTGTCATGGTAGTATCTGCAATTTGGTGTTTGAAAAGCATTAAGATATAAAGTGGGACAAATTGTTTAATAGTCAGGAACCTTAAGGTAAGAATAGAGAAGATGGAACTAAGGGTCTTCATGTGGAAAGAAGCTAGAAAGTCTATTTTAGGTATATTCCAAGGGGCCCATGACTTGAGTAGTTTTTGCCTGAGCCTGACAACTAACATTCAGGCAGGCTAAAAATGTTGTTTTGGAATGTGGTATCTGAGTTGAGAGTAGGAATAGAGAGCTGGATCAAGGCAGAGTGTAGCTCCCTAACATAAAGAAAGTGTAGAAATACTGTTAACTATAAACCCCACTGATATGGCCTAGGTCCCCATATCAATTCATATTTAGCACAGGAGCCTATGTGACCTCTGCATCCCTGCCAGTATGAGCTCACAGTCCATGGTCACAGCTAGGAACATTATAGGCTGTATTGGTTTGAAGACCAGTCTTCTTATAGTGGCAGAGTAGGTTGACCCAGCCTCCCTTCAGAAAGTGGGGGATTCCCTACCATTGCTGTTGTACACTGAGGGTATTCAGCACTGTTTTTATCTTTGCAAGTAAACTTAAAGTGAACTTTAACATACATAATTTGAAAAGTTGTATTTTACCAAAAACACTAATTTTACTTTACTTTTCTTATTATAGTCCCCAGTATTTTACTGCTCCAGACCAACATTTAAATATAGAAAGAGACAAACAGAGGCAAGAAAAAAACAGCAAGACAGAGAAGGAAAGTGTCAAAGGCACCAATGTTTCTTCCAGTGCAGTGAGCGGAACCTGGATTGTACTTAAGACAAAGCAGACACACTATCTAGTAAACTATTTTGACTGCCCAATATTCTATTCTATTCTATTCTATTCTATTCTATTCTATTCTATTCTATTCTATTCTATTCTATTCTATTCTATTCTATTCTATTCTATTCTATTCTTCTTCTTTTCCCTCCTTTCTTCTTCTTTTTTTTAATCTTTTTTTTTCTTTGTCTCCAGGGTTATTGCTAGGGCTCAGTGCCTACACTATGAATCCACTGCTCCTGGAGGCTATTTTTTCCCTTTGGTTGCCCTTGTTTGTTATCTTTGTTGTTATTACTGTCATTGTTGTTGGATAGGAGAGAGAGAAGTAGAGAGGAAAGTAAGACAGAGAGGAGGAGAGGAAGATAGACACTTGAAAACCTGTTTCACCACCTGTGAAGCAACACCCGTGCAGGTGGAGAGTCGGGGACTCCAACCTGGATCCTTATGCTGGTCCATGTGCTTTGCACCATGTGTGTTTAATCCCCTGTGCAACTGCTCAGCTCTGAATTATGGTGATGCTGGATTTGAACCTGATAACTTTGGTGCCTCAGGCATGAAAGCCTTTTTGGCATAGTCATTATGCCAACTCCCCAGCTCCCAATGTTTATTCTTTTTTTTTTTTTTACTTTTAAAAAATATTTTATTTATGTATTTAATGGGAGAGATACAGAGAGGAGAAAGGGAGGTGGTGGGAGAGAAGGAGACCATAGCACCGATCAGCTCTAACTTAAAGTAGTGCTGGGAATTAAACTTGGCACCTTTGGTGCCTCAGGCATCAAAGCTTTTCTTATTCTAAGGTTTTTTTTTTAAATTTTTTATTTATAAAAAGGAAACATTGACAAAACCATAGGATAAGAGGAGTACAGCTTCACACAATTCCCACCACCAGAGCTCAGTATACCAACCCCTCCACTGATAGCTTTCCTACTCTTTGACCTTCTGGGAGTGTGGACCCAAGATCCTTGTGGGATGCAGAAGGTTGAATGTCTGGCTGCAGTAATTGCTTCCCTGCTTAATATGGGCGTTGACAGGTTGATCCATACTCCCAGCCTGTCTCTCTCTTTCCCTAGTGGGGAAGGGCTCTGGGGAAGCAGAGCTCCAAGGCACATTGGTGGGGTTATCTGTTGTTTGTCCAGGGAAGTCTGGTTGCATGCTGCTAGCATGTGGAACCTGGTAGCTGAAAAGACAGTTAATATATAAAGCCAAACAAATTGTTGAACAATCATGGACCTAAAGGCTGGAATACTGCAGATGAAGTGTTAGGGGGTCCTTCATTTTGTAGATAGCTAGTAGACATATTTTAGTTATATTGCAAAGGGCCTGTAGCTATACTACTGGGGTTTTTTTGTTTGGTTTTTTGTTTGTTTGTTTGCTTGCTTTTTTTTTTCTTTTTGCCTGAGCCTGAAATCTGATATGCAGGTGAATCCTAATTATTGCTGGGGAGATGATGTCATGGCTGGGAAAAGGACCAGAAAACTGGATCAGGGAAGAGATTAGCTCCCTAATATGGGAAAGGGGTATAGGGTATAAATATTGTTGACTATAAACCCCATCGATTTGATGTGATCTATGGCCCGTAACTAGCTTATGAGCCTGTATGATCTCTACATCCCTCTAGATCTGAGCTCACATTCTGTGGTCATGAAGGAACATTCCATGATGCCCCAGTGTCGACCCATCTTCCTCAGGTATAGCATAAAGTATGTTGTCCATCCTCCCTTCGGAGGATGGAACATTCTCTACCATTGTTGATACAGGTTGAGGACAAGGTTCTATGGGGGCCCACAAAGGGGTATATATATTTTATGTCCTTTGACATTATTTGTATATAGCTTTGCCACCAGTTGCTTTTGTTCTACCTGGACTAAGCTTTTAAGAGAGTCAACATATCAAAGACTCAGCCTATGTATTAAAAAGACTCAGTCTGTGCTTTAAAACGTTTGAGACATTTAATCATTTTCCCCTCTCATATTAATTAAATAGTAATTTATAAACTAAAAATTGATAGGAGTGTACATAAACACCATTCCCACCACCAAAAGACTGTGTCCCATCCCCCAACCCATGCCTCATGAAGCTGAACATCCACCCTCACTCTATACCCAGGGTTTTTACTTTGGTGCCCTACTCCAAATTCAGTCAACTCCTGCTTTGAATTTCCCTTTCGGTTCCTCTTTTTCAACTTCTGTTTATGAATGACGTCATCCCATACTAGTCTTTATCTTTCTGACTTAGCTTTCTTAACATAATTTCTTCTAGCTCCATCCAAGATAGGTCAGATAAGGTGGGTTCATTGTTCTTAATAGCTGCATAGTATTCCATTGTGTATATATACCACAGTTTCATAGCCACTCATCTGTTGTTGGGCACCTGGGTTGCCTCCAGGTTTTAGCTATTACAAATTGTACTGCTATGAACATGGGTTTACACATATATTTTTGGTTAGGCATTATGGAATCCTTGGGGTACATCCCCAGGAGAGGAATTACTGGGTCATGTGGAAGGTCCATGTCTAGCCTTGTGAGAGTTCTCCAGAATGCTCTCCACAGAGGCTGACCAATTTACATTCCCACAGCAGTGCAAAAGGATTCCACTGTCCCCACAGCCTCTCCATCTTTTGTTACTTCTGTCCTTTTTCATGTATGCCATTCTCACAGGAGTGAGGTGGTATCTCAATGTTGTCTTTATCTGCATTTCTCTGACAATCAGTGACTTGGAACAATTTTTCATATGTTTGTTAGCCTTTTGGATATCCTCTGTAGTGAATGTTTTGTTCATAAACTCTGCCCATTTTTGGAAGGGGTCATTTGCTTCTTTGTATATTTTGTTTATTAGTCTCTTGTCTGAGGTATGGCATGTGAAGATCTTTTTTCATTCTGTGAAAAGTCTCTTTGTTTGTGAGATATTTACTTTGGCTGTGCAGAAGCTTTTCAATTTTATGTAGTCCCATTGATTTGTTTTTGTTTTAGTCTTCCTTGCTGTTGGGTTTGTATCATCAAAGATGTCCTTGAGGTTTAGATGAGAAAATGTTCCACCAATGTTTTCCTCTAAGTATTTGATGGTTTCTGGTCTAACATCCAGGTCCTTGATCCATTTGGAGTTGATTTTTATTTCTGGTGAGATAAGGTGGTTCAGTTTCATTCTTCTGCATGTTACAACCCAGTTTTCCCAGCACTATTTATTGAAGAGAGCCTCCTTCTTCCATTTAGTACTTTAGGGCCCCTTATAAAAGATTAGATGTCCATAGGAGTGGGTGTTAGTTCTGGGCTTTCAGTTCTGTTCCACTGGTCTGTGTGCCTATTTTTGTTCCAGTACCATGCTGTTTTGATGATGATGGCTTTATAATATAGTTTGAGATCTGTCAGGGTGATGCCTCCATTTCTGTTTCTTTTCCTCAAGATGGTTTTTGGGCAATTCTAGGTGTTTTCTGGTTTCAGATAAATGATTGTAGTTTTTGTTCTATTCTCTTAAAGAAGCTTGATGGAACTTTGATGGGTATCACATTAAATTTGTATATGGCTCTGGGGAGAATATTCATTTTGATGATATTTATTCTTCCAATCTATGAGCATGGGATATCTTTCCATTTCTTGGTATCAGTTTCTATTTCCTTGAATAGTGACTCATAGTTTTCAGTATAGAAGTCTTTCATTTCTTTGGTCAGCTTTATTCCTAGGTATTTTATGAATTTTGCTGCAAGAGTGAATGGGAGTAATTTTTGGATGTCTTCTTCTTCAGATTTAGTGTTTGCATAAAAAAAAATGCCACTGATTTTGGAAGAACTCTGAAAATATCTAGGAGGTCTAGTCTGTCCATCTCTTCATTTAATTCTCTTGTTTTTTGTTGTGTCTTTGCTTTGTTGATCTGTCTAAGTGTGAGAGTGGGGTGTTAAAGCCTCCCACTATTATTGTATTACTATTGGTACATTTTTGTAATTCTTTTAGTAGGTGTTTGTTGTATTTAGATGGTCCCTCATTGGGTGCAGATATGTTAATAAGTGTTAAATCTTCTTGGTTGAGTGGTCCTCTAATCATTATGTAATGGCTTTGCCTATCTTTTATTACTTCATTGAATTTAAAGTCTATTGTTTCATAGATGAGAATGGCTGTTCCTGCCCTTTTTGTGGTCCATTAGACTGTATGATAGTTTTCTATCCTTTCACTTTAAGTCTTTTTTTGTCTTGTTGGGTCAAATGGGATTCTTGCAAGCAGCATATGGTTGGGTTGTGTTTTCTGATCCATCCGCCCATTCTGTGACTTTTAATGGATGAATTTAAGCCATTGACATTTATTGATATTATAGATTTAATGTATTGTAGTGCCATTATTCAACATTTTTAATTTTCTCTGATATATGCTAAGTATTATGGTTATGCTCTTGTTTATAAGAGGTCTTTTAGAACCTCTTTCAGGGAAGGTTTGGTGATGGTTGCCTCCTTTATCTGTTGTTTGTCTGAGAAGGTTTTGATCTCTCCATCTAGTTTGAATGACAGTCTAGCAGGATATATTATCGTTAGTTGAAACCCTTTTTCATTCAGGGATTGATAGATATCTTGCCATTCTCTTCTGGCTTTTAGAGTTTGAGTGGAGGAGTCTGCTGATAATCTTATTAGTTTTCCCCTTTATGTGACTTTTTGTTTTTCTCTTGCAGCCTTTAGGATCCTTTCTTTATCCTTACTTCTTTTCATTGTAACTTGGTGTGTCTTGGTGTCTTCACATCTGGGTTGATTCTATTTGGGACTTTCTGGGCCTCTTGAATCTTAATGTCCTTTCTATTGTTTAGGTCTGGGAATGTTTTCTTTTATTATTTCTTCTAGAATGTTTACTTCCCCTTCCTCTCTTTCTTCCTCTGGTAGGCCAATTATATGAATGTTACTTCTTTTGAGATCACCCCATATGTCTCTGTTGTTGTTTTCAGTGTCTCTCAATCTCTTTTTGAGCTTTTTTACCTCTTTCTTAGTTTTCTCTAGCTCATTATCTGTCTGGCTAATTCTGCTTTCTACTCATGTTTGTCTGCTTTCCCTTGCCTCAGCTTCTTTCTTCAGTTCAGTTATAGAATTAGCTTTTTTTGCTAATTGACCTTTTAGTTCAGCTATTTCAGCTTTCAGTTCTCTAATTACCTCGAGTTAGCTAGTATTTTCCTTGAGGGTTTCATCTGTTGTTTCCATAATTTTTAATAGCCCTTTACTCCATAGTTGTCTTCATTTCTGTGATTATTAGGTTTGCTATTGCTTATATACCTTTCTTATCTGTGGTTACTTCTGACTGATTTGGAGTTCCTTCTGGGATCCTGTCTTGATTGATTGTGATTGCAGTTTTATTTGCTCTTGATATAATTTTTTTCACTGATGTGTTTTTTATTTTTCTGTTCTGTTATTCTTTAGCTGCTGTGTTTTAAGTACAAGTCACACTATGCTAAATACCTTTATGACAAATGCAAGTCACCAACCTCAGAAATTACAACAATAGTAACTGAAGCAAGGATTGATACAAGTTAACCAATACCAGTTACCCAAACAACACCTCCAGTCCAAGAAAAAATTGCAACCAAATCCAAATGAATGAGAAAGAAAAAGGAAAAAAGGGAAGGCAAGAATAGACAATTATGCAAATGTACTGTCCACTGTAAATTCTAGGGATATCAAGAGGTGAAAGGGTTGTAAAGAAGAAAGACATACACACAGAGTTCACTCTGAGTCAGATTTCTTCCCCAAAATAGTTCAAAAGCGAGTATCAGTGAATTCAGAAAGCATAAGGAAGAAGGAAGAAAAGAAGACAATAACATGAAAAAAGAGCAGTGAAAGGAAAGAGTTTTTTTTTTTTTTTTAATTAGCTAGGAGGAGGAAAAAAGGCGAGAGTGGATGGGATAGGTAGAATGAAACAAGTTTCTCTCACAATGGATAAGGCATCCAGTCACCTAGCAATGGAATAAATATTAACAGTTTATTTTGGTCAACCTGAAGAAGGAGGGGGGAAAGGGACACATGTATATATAAAAGTAAGAATAAAATAGGATAGAGTAAAAAATCCTAACAGTCATTCTGCAGCTTGGCGGGCTTAGGATTAACTCAGGCAGCCTGAGCAAAGACAGTCAATAAAAAAAATTAAAAAATTAAAAAACCTGCAGGTAGTCTTTCCCAGGGAAGGGTGAGGCTCTGATTGGTCAGATATTTTGTCACTCAGAGAAAAAAAAGAGAGAGAGAAGGAAATAAAATAGGAAAATAATTGGAATGACACCCTTGTTGAGCCAGGAGTCTTGGTAAAGAAAAAAGGTCAGTGGAGAGCCTGCTAGTAGCAGCTCTCCAGTCCCTGGGGTCTGGTTATGGTGTGGGGAGGAGGGATGCACTTCAGAAATAATCAGAAGATTTCCTTTATTTTTCCTCCGTTTTCTAATCTAAGATTGAGGTATAGTTACCTCCTTGGTGTCACACTTAGGACCCCTTATTCACTGTCCTTCTGACAATCTAGTGTCCTACCTTATCCAGCCACTGTTGTCTGAGCTACCACCAGCAGCTGCCTCCAAGTTGCCATCTTGGCTCTGGCTTCCCAATGTTTATTCTTAGTGAAAAAAGTTGGGCAAAATGACCATCATTTATCATTAAAGAGGAATACTTTCTTCTTTAATTAACAAATTGAGCCTACCTCTCAATTTACACTGAGTTTATAGACTTAGTTATTAGCATAACAACTATGTACATAAATGCCTTATAAAACCTAAATTTTTCTTTAAAAAAGTATATTCTCAGCTATGTAATCCTTCTGTGTTTTAATTTTACATAGTTAAGCATGTGTTTGTGTTATTAGCAATTACTATTGTTATATAACTATTACTGAAATATTTCAAATAGTCAAAAATTTATTTCACAATCTGTCTTCCATTCTTGACACCAATTTTCCTAGAGTTGCATGATGATGAATGTGATGAATATCCATTTTCTAGCTGAATATTATTAAATCATCAACTAGAACTTTGAACATGATTTCTCATTAAATTTCAGTACATTTCTCTTATAATCTAGAAGCAATTCTAATATGCTTACTAAATACTTTTAGCAAACATTATTATTTCAAGATTATGGGTTTGATACTGATATACATATAAATATATAGCACTGATATACATATAAATATCTAATGCAGCAATGCAGTGAGTCATTTGTCCACATTTTACTCAACTCTACATTCAATGATAGGACATTGATAGGTTAAATTATTAATGGTGGGATTATATTGAGTATATACCAAAGTATCAGACATTTCAATAATTTTTTCCTAAAGAGTCAGTTTTTAGTTTTTTCCTAAAGAGTCAGTTCTCCTAAAGAATCAGTATATACCGGTAGGAGGTAAGATGGCGACGGCCTGAGAAGTCGCTAACAGCCAGTGCTCTGATAGCATCGTCGGCAAAGGTAGGATTTTCTGCCTTTAGCAGGCCAGTCAACAAGGGGGGAGCACCAAAGAAGTGATTACAGTTTAATTTGGGTTAACAATTAGAGCAAAGGGGACACGGACTAGCGGGGCTCCAGAATTCCCAGGCGGCGCCAGGCAAGGCGAGTGCGCCGGGCATTGTCCTCCGCCCGCCCGGGAAGGCGGCTCCTCCGCCGGTTGCAGAGCGCAGCGGGCAGAGGACCCGGAGAGAGCACTTTAGCTCGGGGGCTGCCTCTTGGGAGTCGCTAGGGTCCACCGCGACCCTGAGGGTGGATCCAAAGACTTCTTGAGTATAGCTCTCATTGGATCAAAGGACTTGGAGCTAGTTTTCATTTTTGAGAAATCCTTTAAAAAAGTCTGGAGGGCGGGGTTTCCCGGAAGATGGCACCCGGAGAAGCAGAAGCGGCTAGCCTTTGAGCTCCGGACACATCTCTTGTAAACAATAGGATTTTCTGCCTTTAGCAAGCCAGCCAATAAGGGGCCATAACGGTCATACCAAGGATGTTTCTATAACTTAATTTGGGTTAAGAATTAGAGTAGGGGAAAAAATTCTTTTTTCTTCCTTTTAATTTTCAAGCATACATCCTTCACGCCGCCCCCCCCCCCCCATAAGCAGTGCCTGGGACCAGCTACTAGCAGGATACCCCATACCACCAAACAGGTTTTTTTTTTTTTTTTTTTCCTCTTTCCTTTTTTTTTTTTTTTTTTTTAATTCACTGATACACATTTGGGAAGTTCCTCCCACTGCTCTTTAATTACAACTCTACTTCTTATCTTCTCCCTTTTCTCTCTCTTATCTCTCTCTATCTCTCTCTCTTTTTTTTTTTTTTTAAATCTTGTCATACACTTCTTTCTTCTTTGCCTTTCTGAATTTGTGAATTACTTTGGGGAAGAAATCTGACCCAGAGTGGACTCTCTATGTGTGTATCTCTGCTCTAGTTCCCTTTACACTCTTGTTACCCTTAGAATATACACTGGATAGTAGATTTGCATAACTGTCTATTCTTGCTATCCTCTCTTCCTTTTCTCTTTCTTCACTGGGATTTGGTTACTATTTTTTCACGGACTGGAGAAATTGTTTGGCTAACTGGTAACGATTAAACTCCTTCAATACTTACTTCAATTGCTACGGTTATTCCGGAGGTTGGTGAGTGCAATTGTCATAAAGGTATTTAGTACAGTGTTACTTGTGCTCAAAACACAACAACTGAGGAACAACAGAGCATTAAAAAAAAAAAAAAAAGAGAGAAACACATAAATTTAAAAAAAAATGGGTAGATTAAAAACAAATAAAACTGCTACCCCAATGAATGAAGACAAGAGCCCAGAAGAAACCACAAATCAGTCAGAAGTAACCATAAATAAGAAAAGTATGCAAGCAATAATAAACTTATTAATCACAGAAATGAAAACAACATTGGAGGAAAGAAATGGCAGTATTAGGGAAACAACAGTTGAGACCCCCAAGGAAAATACCGATTATCTTGAGACAATTAGAAAACTGAAAGCTGAAATAGCTGTAATGAAGAAAGAAGCTGAGGCAAGGGAAAGCAGACTAACAGAAGCAGAAAACAGAATTAGTCAGACAGAGGATGAGTTAGAGAAAACTAAGAAAGAGGTGAAAGAGCTTAAAAAGAGATTGAGAGACACTGAAAACAACAACAGAGACATATGGGATGATCTCAAAAGAAGTAACATTCGTATAATTGGCCTGCCAGAGGAAGAAAGAGAGGAAGGGGAAGCAAACATCCTAGAGGAAATAATACAAGAAAATTTCCCAGACCTGAATAACAGAAAGGATATCAAGGTGCAAGAGGCCCAGAGAGTACCAAACAGAATCAACCCAGACCTGAAAACACCAAGACACATCATAGTCACAATGAGAAGAAGTAAGGATAAAGAAAGGATCCTAAAGGCTGCAAGAGAGAAACAAAAAGTCACATACAGGGGAAAACCCATAAGACTTTCTGCAGATTTTTCAACTCAAACTCTAAAAGCCAGAAGGGAGTGGCAAGATATCTATCGAGCCCTGAATGAAAAAGGGTTTCAACCAAGGGTTATATATCCTGCTAGACTTTCATTCAAGCTAGATGGAGGGATCAAAACCTTCTTAGACAAACAACAGTTAAAGGAGGCAACTATCACCAAGCCGGCCCTGAAAGAGGTACTAAAAGACCTCTTATAAACAAGAACATCACTATAATACTTGTAATATATCAGAGTAAACAAATTGTTTTTTAGAACAATGGCACTACAATACATTAAATCCATAATATCAATAAATGTCAATGGCTTAAACTCACCCATCAAAAGGCACAGGGTGGGGGGATGGATCAGAAAACATAACCCAACCATATGCTGCTTGCAAGAATCCCATCTGCCACAACAAGATAAACACAGACTTAAAGTGAAAGGATGGAAAACTATCATACAGGCTAACGGTCCACAAAAAAGGGCAGGAACAGCCATTCTCATCTCAGACACGATAGATTTTAAATTAAATAAAGTAATAAAAGATAGGCAAGGACATTACATAATGATTAGAGGATCAATCAGCCAAGAAGACTTAACAATTATTAACATCTATGCACCCAACGAGGGACCATCTAAATACATTAAACACCTATTGAAAGAATTTCAAAAATACATCAATAGTAATACAATAATAGTGGGAGACTTCAATACCCCACTCTCACACTTAGACAGATCAACAAAGCAGAGAACCAATAAAGATACAAGAGAATTGAATGAAGAGATTGACAGACTAGACCTCTTGGTCATTTTCAGACTCCTCCACCCCAAAAAACTGGAATACACCTTCTTTTCAAATCCACACAACACATACTCAAGGATAGACCACATGTTAGGCCACAAAGACAACATCAATAAATTCAAGAGCATTGAAATCATCCCAAGTATCTTCTCAGACCACAGTGGAGTAAAACTAACTTTTAACAACAAACGGAAAATTATTAAAAGACATAGAATTTGGAAACTAAACAACATGCTCCTTAAGAACCACTGGGTCAGACACTCACTCAAACAGGAAATTCAAATGTTCCTGGAAACTAATGAAAATGAAGACACAACCTATCAAAATATTTGGGAAACAGCTAAAGCAGTACTGAGAGGGAAACTTATAGCTATACAATCACATATTAAACACCAAGAAGAAGCCCAAATGAACGAACTTACTACACACCTCAAGGACTTAGAGGAAGAGGAACAAAGGAACCCTAAAGCAACCAGAAGGACAGAAATCACTAAAGTTAGAGCAGAAATAAACAACATCGAAAATAAAAGAACCATACAAAAGATCAATGAAGCCAAATGTTGGTTCTTTGAAAGATTAAACAAAATTGACAAACCCCTAGCCAGACTCACCAAACAAAAAAGAGAGAAGACTCAAATTAATAGAATTGTAAACGATACAGGAGATATCACAACTGACACCACAGAAATCCAGAGAATTCTGCGAAACTTCTATGAAGAACTATATGCCACCAAGCTAGAGAATCTGGAAGAAATGGAACAATTCCTAGAAACCTATGCACTTCCAAAACTGAACCAAGAAGAACTACAAAATCTAAATGCACCAATCACAGACAAAGAAATTGAAACCGTTATTAAGAATCTCCCCAACAACAAAAGTCCTGGACCAGATGGCTTCACAAACGAATTCTACAAAACTTTCAGGAAACAGTTAATACCCATACTTCTTAAGCTATTCCATAAGATTGAAGAAACAGGAATACTCCCTTCCACCTTCTATGAAGCCAACATCACCCTGATACCAAAAGCTGATAGGGACAGAACAAAAAAGGAAAACTACAGACCAATATCTCTGATGAACATAGATGCCAAAATATTAAACAAGATCTTGGCCAACCGGATACAGCAACACATCAAAAAGATTGTTCATCATGACCAAGTGGGATTCATCCCAGGAATGCAAGGCTGGTTCAACATCCGTAAATCAATCAATGTCATTCATCACATCAATAAAAGCAAAGCCAAAAACCACATGATTATCTCAATAGATGCAGAGAAAGCCTTTGATAAAATCCAACACCCATTCATGCTCAAAACTCTACAAAAAATGGGAATAGATGGGAAATTCCTCAAGATAGTGGAGTCTATATATAGCAAACCTACAGCCAACATCATACTCAATGGAGAGAAGCTGAAAGCATTCCCCCTCAGATCAGGGACTAGACAGGGCTGCCCACTGTCACCGTTACTCTTCAACATAGTATTGGAAGTTCTTGCCATAGCAATCAGGCAAGAGAAAGAAATCAAAGGGATACAGATTGGAAGGGAAGAAGTCAAGCTCTCACTATTTGCAGATGATATGATAGTATACATAGAAAGACCTAAAGAATCCAGTAGAAAATTACTGGAAGTTGTTAGGCAATATAGCAAGGTATCAGGCTACAAAATCAATGTACAAAAATCAGTGGCATTTCTTTATGCAAACACTAAATCTGAAGAAGAAGACATCCAGAAATCACTCCCATTTACTGTTTCAGCAAAATCAATCAAATACCTAGGAATAAAGTTGACCAAAGAAGTGAAAGACTTGTATGCTGAAAACTATGAGTCGCTACTCAAGGAGATAGAAACTGATACCAAGAAATGGAAAGATATCCCATGCTCATGGATTGGAAGAATAAATATCATCAAAATGAACATTCTCCCCAGAGCCATATACAAATTCAATGCAATACCCATCAAAGTTCCACCAAGCTTCTTTAAGAGAATAGAACAAACACTACAATCATTTATCTGGAACCTGAAAACACCTAGAATTGCCAAAACCATCCTAAGGAAAAGAAACAGAAATGGAGGCATCACACTCCCAGACCTTAAACTATATTATAAAGCCATCATCATCAAAACAGCATGGTACTGGAACAAAAATAGGCACACAGACCAGTGGAACAGAATTGAAAGCCCAGAAGTAAATCCCAACACCTATGGGCATCTAATCTTTGATAAGGGGGCCCAAAGGATTAAATGGAAGAAGGAGGCTCTCTTCAATAAATGGTGCTGGGAAAACTGGGTTGAAACATGCAGAAGAATGAAATTGAACCACTTTATCTCACCAGAAACAAAAATCAATTCCAAATGGATCAAAGACCTAGATGTCAGACCAGAAACAATCAAATACTTAGAGGAAAACATTGGTAAAACACTTTCCCATCTACACCTCAAGGATATCTTTGATGAATCAAACCCAATTGCAAGGAAGACCAAAGCAGAAACAAACCAATGGGACTACATCAAATTGAAAAGCTTCTGCACATCCAAAGAAACTATTAAACAAACAGAGAGACCCCTCACAGAATGGGAGAAGATCTTCACATGCCAGACATCAGACAAGAAACTAATCACCAAAATATATAAAGAGCTCAGCAAACTTAGCCGCAAAAAAGCAAATGACCCCATCCAAAAATGGGCAGAGGAAATGAACAAAACATTCACCACAGAGGAGATTCAAAAGGCTAACAAACATATGAAAAACTGCTCTAGGTCACTGATTGTCAGAGAAATGCAAATTAAGACAACACTAAGATACCACCTCACTCCTGTAAGAATGGCATACATCAAAAAGGACAGCAGCAACAAATGCTGGAGAGGATGTGGGGACAGAGGAACCCTTTTACATTGCTGGTGGGAATGTAAATTGGTACAGCCTCTGTGGAGAGCAGTCTGGAAAACTCTCAGAAGGCTAGACATGGACCTTCCATATGACCCAATAATTCCTCTCCTGGGGTTATACCCCAAGGACTCCATAACACCCAACCAAAAAGAGGTGTGTACTCCTATGTTCATAGCAGCACAATTCATAATAGCTAAAACCTGGAAGCAACCCAGGTGCCCAACAACAGATGAATGGCTGAGAAAGCTGTGGTATATATACACAATGGAATACTATGCAGCTATCAAGAACAATGAACTCACCTTCTCTGACCCATCTTGGACAGAGCTAGAAGGAATTATGTTAAGTGGACTAAGTCAGAAAGTTAAAGATGAGTATGGGATGATCCCACTCATCAACAGAAGCTGACTTAGAAGATCTGAAAGGGAAACTAAAAGCAGGACCTGATCAAATTGTAAGTAGGGCACCAAAGTAAAAACCCAGTGGTGAGGGGTAGACATGTAGCTTCCTGGGCCAGTGGGGGGTGGGAATGGGCGGGAGGGATGGGTCACGGTCCTTTGGTGATGGGAATGGTGTTTATGTACACTCCTAGCAAAATGTAGACATATAAATCAGTAGTTAATTAATATGAGAGGGGGAAATCAATTGTATGTCTCAAAGGTTCTCAAAAGACAAACTGAATCTTTTTAATAGATAGGCAACGTATTTGATATGCGGACTCTCTCAAAAGCCTAGACCAAGTAGATTAGAAGTTTCCAATAGCACAGCTATATACAAGATACTGGGTACTGTACAGCAAACCATAACAAAGGGACTTTTCAAAGTTAACCCAATTAACAAATAATGTGATGATAATATTAACTATTGATTGTCTTTTTGAAGCCTAAGACAGCAGGAACCTCACGTCTTCACTATAGAGCCCCTACTTCCCCCAGTCCTGGCACCCTTGGATAGGGCTCACTTTCCCGTATGCTTCTCCCAATCCATACCAAATAATATTGCATCCGTCGATCACAACCTAACCAAAGCAACGATTGCCATCTCAACATGCTTCACCTCAGAGTGTATCCAGAGACTTCACGTGTGGAATGACAACCCTTCAGCTTCATTACTCGGGTGAGACCTTTCCTTTTATAGTACACTCTAATTTCATCTCAGGTAGTTCACTTTCTAACAAAGTCCCATAACCTAGACATACACCAGTTTCTGTGAGAGAGAGCGTATGCGCACACGTATCCATAAACTACTGCAAAATATATACCTGAAAGCAGGATTACACTAGAGTTTGCAGTGAGTACCTCCCGAACACTTCCTCTCCACTATTCCAATCTTGGGATCCATGTTTGCTCAACAAATTGTTTGGCTTTGTATGTTAACTCTCTTTTCAATCACCAGGTTCCAGATGCCACCAGGATGCTGGCTAGGCTTCCCTGGATTGAAGACCCCACCAATGTGTCCTGGAGCTCAGCTTCCCCAGAGACACACCTTACTAGGGAAAGAGAGAGGCAGACTGGGAGTATGGACCGACCAGTCAACGCCCATGTTCAGCGGGGAAGCAATTACAGAAGCCAGACCCTCTACCTTCTGCAACCCTCAATGACCCTGGGTCCATGCTCCCAGAGGGCTAGAGAATGGGAAGGCTATCATGGGAGAGGGTGGGTTATGGGGATTGGGTGGTGGGAATTGTGTGGAGTTGTACCCCTCCTACCTTATGCTTTTGTTCACTAATCCTTTCTTAAATTAAAAATTTAAATTAAAAAAAAAAAAAAAAAAAAAAAAGAATCAGTATATACCAAAGTGTCAGACAATTCAATAATTTTTTTCCTAAAGAGTCAGTTTTAGACTGACTGTTCAGCATACCACTATTCCAAGGACACACACTTATTAAGAAGAAGAACTAGGTCTTACTCCATATCTCAATTTTTAGTCTTTCTAATATACCATACTACATTTCAGCAATAATATTCTAACAGTTAGTAAGCTGCAGAGATTATTAATTTTATGACTGGTCTAGGAGGTGGCGCAGTGGCTAAGACACTAGACACTCAAGCATGAGGTCCTGAGTTCAGTCCCCGGCATCACATGTACCAGAGTGATGTCTGGTTCTTTCTTTCCTCCTATCTTTTTCAATAATAAATAAATAACTCTTAAAAAATAATTAATTTTATGAGAGAATACCTTTACTGAGTTATTACTAAAAGGGGTAACTTTGGAAGATAGAGATATTGAGAACCACTGAATAAACACTTCACCTATGTCTTATTTACTTTCTTTTTAGTTAAAACTAACTAATTTATGGTCATTTTTCATTCATTATCAATGAGTAATTTTAAACCATTTTTCTTTTTATTTATTTGCAACCAGACCCAGACCTTTGGAAATAGTATTTAATCATCATGTCCTTAAACATATCAACACACCTTTATGTCCACTAAGTATAAATTCATTTTGTTTCCAGAACTGATCACAAATCTATATAGTTCTCTGTTTTTCATTTGGCTATTTCAGATTTAAATTGCATTTATGATACTCCAAAAAGTTTCGAAGATTTGCCCAGTGGAAAATAAGTAGAATTATTTGACATGGCATGAAAAGCATTGATGCTGACTCTTTTGGACAGGGTGTTCTCCACGGTATGTTTTATAGGAATGAAAATGTGGTGTGAGACACTACAAAGAGGTGTTCTACATGCTGGGAAATAATTCTGACAAGTAAAACTTTTTAAAGGTAATCATAGCTCTAATTTTCTAACTTGACAACAGAATATCTAGGTTTTGTAATGCCTGGGGAGAGAGGGACTGAAAACTAAAATACAGTCTTCTTGTTGTCTTAAAAATATCTTCCAGGGAAAAGAACTCAGCTCTCACCTTTAAATGCTAATGTTTCTCCTTCTTCCCCTTTCTCTCTCTACTGTACTGCTGAACTATTCTCTATTTGACAGATATCAACAATATGACAGTACTGTTCTCCTAGCAGTATGAAATCTTTGTTTCCACTGGAGAGGCCCAGTAGGCACAATTTTGGACTTGTTATTAGAGACAAACTAATGTCCCCCAAAGATTTTCAAAATACCTTATGCCAGAATGTGGTATTTAAAGGATTCCCACTTCCCATAATTGAATGCTTATGGCATAGGGAGAAAAGTTCAACAAATAAAAGAATTAGTAAGAATTAGTACAACTTATTCTAAAAAGTCTCCAAGGAAATATATAGGCTTTATGCATAATTTTGGAAAAGATACAGATGTGCAAAACACACAGAGCTCAGCTTAAGACCGTTGACCCAAGAAAGAGTGTAAAGCAGAAAAGACATTTGAAAGGGAGCAAAGTATTCTATTCATACTCATCTTGTACTTAAATGGAGTATAATTTTCATCACTGGGATTATGTGCCCTATTGTTATAGTTTCTTGGGATGCTTGATCAAGTTTTTAGTAAATCCTGTCAGATTTCCACATAAATTGAAATAACCCTTTACATTCAAATAAGTTCTTATAAACTAAATGCATGTTGAAAACTCACCATCAACAGTGTATCATGCTTTAAATGATTATGTTTATAATTATCTAAAAAAAGTTAAAAGAAAATTATCATAGCATACAAGTATGCAACTCCTGTGCATAATAATCCTCTTTAATCATTTAAGTTTGGATGTGATTTTTCACACAAATTTTAGAGTTTTAAAAACTGAAAGAGAAAATATCTAGTAGTGATATCAATAATATTAACACATAAATTTATATGACACCTGCTTAAAATAGGGATTATATCTAAAAGAAGTTTTCATATAATGGTCCTTTACTCATTACTCTTCAGAATCAAGACTGCTGGTATGCTCAGACCTCCTCAATTGTAGACATCAGTACTAGTCTTTATGGGAAAAACCTGTGTTTGTTCATGCCACATGAACAAATGCCACATGCCACAAAGATATTCTTTTTTTTTTTTCCTTTTTTTACCCTGAGCCAGAAATCTGATATACAGGGGGGTCCAAGTTTTGTCTGGGGAGATAATGCTATGGCTGGAAAAAGGACCAGAAAGCTGGATCAGGGGAGAAAGTAGCTCCCAAATATGGGAAAGGTGTGTAAATATTGTTGACTGTAAATCCCATTGATTTGATGTGATTTGGGCCCCATATTCAGGTTAGGAGCCTATATGACCTCTGCATCCCTGTAGATCTGAGCTCACATTTCTGTGGTCATGAGTAGGAACATTCCAAGCTGCCCCATGTTCTGATGGTGGAATTTGTGTGGATTTGTACCCCTCTTATCCTATAGCTTTGTCAATGTTTCCTTTTTATAATTTTTTAATTTCAAAGTTGACAAAAAAGTTGACATGATTTACAATCTTATATCAAAAGAATAGTTCATATATTCTACATATAACTCATTTCACCTTTCCATGTTAATTTATTGCACACGGTAGTAATAAATTATGAGAATATTTTGGGTAATGGGACTGTGTGTTAGTGTTCCACTTTAGAACTCTCTTACGAAGAAATAACATGAACTGTATTATTCTGGAATTAAACTTATGAGTGCAGAAGCAGATGAAAATATCACTCAGTCAGAAAGATAGCTGAGAATATTTCTTTAACCTCTGGATTCTCTCTCTCTCTATCTCTGCCCTCTCTCATATTAAATATAAATAATTTTTAAAATAAATAATTCTGCTGTGAAATAAAATTTTATTTTTTACACCAACAAACCTTAACTCTCCTAGGTGGTAAAAATAAAAAGGGAAAAGTGTTTATATCTGAAAGTTACTAAAGTCACCACAGGTCTAATCAACTTACAAAGTCCAATTAACTTCAAAGAGTTCACCTTTGCAGAGACTGGCTCACTTCAATGATGGCCTTTTTTTTTTTGGTCAATACCATGCCACCCCATCACCTGGGACTCTAGAAAAGGAATCCTTGGATTTCCACATAAATATAATGGGCCTAGTCCTCTTGTAGATCCCTATCTCCACTATCACTTGTTACTTCCATTAGGAGCATCATCATAAACCTTCCTGTGGACCTTTCTAGGACTTCCTAACTTTTTTCCACCTTAATTTAGTCTGTTCTTTTCCTCCCTTTGGGTTCTTGTTTATTAAACAATTTGTCCTACTTTATATCTTACATTTCAGCCACCAAATTGCAGATGCTACTATGATGCCATCCTGACTTCCTTGGGCGCAGGACTTTTTTTTTTACTCACTCCTAAGACCGTGTTTTCACTTCCTTTATAAGCCACATTTACACCTATTATAATTTATTTTTTAATTCTTAAAAAAATTGTATTAACTGTATTTATTTATTCGATAGAGACAACCAGAAACCAAAGGGGAAGGAGGTGATAAAGAGGGAAAGAAACAGAGAGACACCTACAGCCTTGCTTCACCACTTGCAAAGCTTTCCCACTTCAGGTGGGGACCAGGGATTTGAACTTATGTCCTTATGCCTTATAACAAGTGTGCTCAAACAGGTGTGCCACCACCAAGCCCCATCTATTAAAATTTTTGAATGTGCTTCTTTTTTCTTTCTCCTTTTCAGATAAGGAAACAGTCCTAACTTCCTCAGGTGTTCTTCAGAATCTCTTCCCTCTCAGTGATGATGCAAAAACAAAGATACCTTGTCACAAAATTTCCATGTTCAAGTGTAACTAGGGTTCAGTGCCCTTTGCTCATTTTCCTTTAACATTTACCCACTGGGAATAAAGACAAAAATTCTTCAATTTCATCAACTACAAAAGGAGACCATATGATTCTAAAAGTACGAATACATCTGAAATTCGGTTTATCATGATTCCATGTGTGTTTTCTTAAATTGACACTATTCCATATAGTTGTAATACATTTCACTTTAAATGTCACCATATGCATTTTCCCGCAATCTCACTGTCATCAATAAATATGCATATTGAACTGATAAAGACAAATATGACACTTTATTATAGCCAAGAGGCTCAGACTGGCTTTGGGGTATTGCACTAAAGCAAAGGACTCTGGGGAAAGAGAAGAAAGGAAGGTTCTTGGGAAGCATTGGGATACTGGTGCATGACAGTGGGAAAGGACAGTGGGAAATGTTTTACAGACACCTATCACAGGGAGATGAGAAATTGTACCCATGTGTCAGCAACTGTACAGTACTCCACTAAAATCCTAAGAAGGAAAGAAATATTAGTTATTCAATGACATAATTCAAGTTGTAGTGTATGTAGTTTATGTCAGTTTTCCAATTTTAAGATAAAATTATTTTCCACTTGGACTTTTATCAGTGAGACAGTGTTTTAGATACAAGTATGCTTTTCTCCAATCACAGCTCATTCTATAGAAACCAAACCTTGAGCCCTTCTATAAATGATACCTGTTTGGAAGAATTACTGAACTCCCAGACAACAGAGCAGTCAAACTATGGAGTAGACATTAGTCTGTGGGGTTTCTGAAAAGACTTCCTTTAATTTTTTATTTTCTTTTTTTAATGTCTTTATTTATTTTTAAATATTTTTATTTATTTATTATTGGATAGAGACAGAAAAATTGAGGGAATTGAGAGGGGATGGAGAGAAATAGAGGTAGAGAGACATAGAGACACCTAGAGCCTTTCTTCACCTCCTCTGAAGCTTCCCCCCTGCATGTGGGGACATAGGCTCATTGAACCCAGGTCCTTATGCACTATAATGTATGTGCTTAACCAGGTGAGCCAATGCCTCGAACCTGTATCTTTATTGATTGATTGAATAGAGACAGCCAGAAATTGAGAGAGAAAGAAGTGACAGAGAGTAAGAGAGACAGAGAGACCCTGAAGCACTGTTTCACCATTTGTAAAGCTTGCTTCCTGCAGGTGAAGACCCATGTCCCTGCAAATTGTTACATGTGCACTCAATCAGATGTGCTGCCAGCAGCCCCCTCATTTTTTATTTTCTTCAAGCATGTATATTAAAGACATTCAAAGATATTGGAAACCAGATACAGAAAAAAGGTAATAAACAGAATTTAGAAACAGTAGTTATGAGAAAGTGACAAAATAAAGGCTCATAGTAAGAGTTATAAGTATGGATAAACAAAGATAAAGAGCTAGTGAAAACTGTGTTTTATGTGGTCTGAGAGTTGGCACAGTGGATATAGCACTGGACTCTCAAGCATGAGGTCCTGTGTTCAATCTCCAGCAGCACATGTACCTCCTATACTTCTCAATAATAAATAAATGAATTGTTGGATAGTATGCCAGCTCCCCCCGGCTTAAACACCAGTATGCCTGTATAGGGATTGGTTTGATCCCACTCAAAGCTTCGGTCTATTTACATAAATCACTTTTTATATTTACATAAAGCACCACCCTCCCTCCATGGCATTGGTGGTTCAGTGGTAGAATTCTCACCTGCTTCGCCCCCTCTCCTTGTCACACCCTGATTTTCACCAGTCGCTTTTCTCTCTACCCTCTCTACCTCTCTACGTCACATCCTGTTCACACCCTACTTGGAAAGTATATAAGGACAGCATTGTTCGTTTTAGTTGGTTGTAGTTGTAGTTTAGTCTAGCTCGGCTGAGATTGTGCTGCGTCCTGCGTGAATAAAGAGATACTGCGTACAGCTCAACTATGAGTCCCAGGTCATCTGTCTCCCGTCAGTGAAGCTCAGCCCGACAATGAATAATTGTTTAAAGTGTGCTCTGAGTGGAGTAAGTAATAGGCACATGCTGCTTTAGATGGGACAAGATGATGCTCTTGGAGGAACTTCAACGTATTCCTAATGACATCCCGTATATCCTTCTAAATTGTGTATCATTCTCAATTAAGGGTGGATAACTAATTCTTTCAGTTTTCTTTATATAACTTCTCTGACTTTACAGCAAACCCGTACAGGTAAACTTGTAGCTGTTTTGTATAAAGGGGAAAAAATCACTAAAATAAAACTATTATATACTCTCACCTAATCTGTGATTATACTATTAAAATTGTTTCAGAAACATAATATATTGGTATATGGGTTAAATTAAAAAATGGGGAGGAATATCAAAGGAGACCACCTGGGGCCACAACAAGGCAGGATTAGAAGGACTTTAGGAACCCAACAAACCACCAATGAGTGCAAACATGTGTGGCTTGTGGACAGGGAGGAGCCCAAGGAGAGATTGAGCAGCTGGTAACAGTCTGGCAGTTGAGGCACTACCTCTAGTCTGTTTTACCAACAAAAAGACTGCTAAAGGGAGGAGAGGATCCCCTGAGACTCACTATGCAACTCTGAGTCTCCATTGCTACCACCCTCAGAGGCTGGAGCAGCAGGGGGGAGGCCCTGTGCTGACATCTGGGAACAGAGAACTGACCAGGAAACTCAGGAGAAGAGCTACACCTCGGTTGCCTCACGGTGGGGCTGTATAGTGAGAGCCTTTCCACATTGTTCTCCTTATGAGAACATGGTGAATATTTGCCTCAGAACCCACAGACTATAAACAGAATTGTTTAGAAACTCACAGGGCCCAGCAGAGCTGCCTGTATTGGCAGAGAACCTGAATTGATCCTGGGGCTTTGGATCCTTGGAGTGTAAGATTCTCTTAGCATAAGCACTGTATTACCTCTCCCCCACCCTGTTTTACCTCTTGGTCAGGAGTGAGAAATTAAGCTAGGAACCCTACTTAGAGTTTAAAAGCCCTCAGGCTCCCATGGCCTACAGGGAAGAAAAGAGTAAAAGAGACTTTTAATAGCCTCTGTACTCCAACTCAGGGATTGAAATAATATTGAAACAACTGTTAATATCCATGACTGAGAACGCTATAAGCACCTTACTTAGGCACAAGTCTATCCAGGCAAAAGTGATCAGTAACTTGAAAAATACTGAGAGAGGGACCTCATAACATACTATATAGAATGGTTAAAGCAATAAGAATAAATATCTTAGGAATGAACCAAGATAAGAGTCCAGCTAAAAGGCCAACAAAAGTTGAACTGCCAAATAATGAGGTCAATATTGAAATGCTTGTTCAGGAAATAGTCACAGGAGTGAGTAAAGAGTTTGAAAGAATTGTTGTCAAAAATGCAGAAACAACAAATGAGACTCCGGAAGAAAACACTAATTATCTTAATGTTATTAGAGAGCTGAAAGCTGAAATAGCTGAGCTAAGAACACAACTAGCTGAACAAGCTAAAACAGTTTCAGAACAGGGTAACAAAATAGATGAACTTCAGAAAACAGTAGAGGGGAGAGAGAATAGAATAAATGAGGCTGAAGACAGAATTATCAAGATCAAGAATTAATTAAAGACAACTAAAAAAGTAGTAAGAGATCTTAAAAAGAGTTTAAGAGTTACTGAAAACAACAACAGAGACCTATGAGACGACTTCAAATGAAATAATATACACACTATGGCTTACCAGAGGAAGAAAGAGAGGGAGGGGAAGAAAGATATTCTTCAGGAAATAATAGCAGAGAACTTCTCTAGTCTAGACAACATCAAAGACATAAAGGTTCAGGAAGCACAGAGGATCTCAAACAGAATTAACTCATGCTTAAAGACAAGACACCTCATATTTGGAATGTAAAGGAATAAGGAGAAGGAAAGGATCCTGAAGGCTGCAAGAGAAAATCCAAGAGTCTCCTACAGAGAAAAATCCATAAGATTAGCATCAGACTTCTCCACACAAACACTACAGGGCATAAGAGAATGTCAAGATATATATTGCATGTTCAATGAGAAAGGTTTTCAACTAAAACTACTGCATCCTGCTGGAATGTCATTCAGACTAGATGGAGGCATAAAAACCTTCTCAGACAAGCAACAGTTGAATCTGCTATCACCAATCCTTCCCTGAAAGAAGTCCTGAAAGTCTCCTATAAGGAGTTAGACTACCATAAATATGCCATATATCAGAACACTCTAAAAATCTACGATAATAGCATTAAAATATCTTCAGTCTCCCGAACTGCCCCTACAGCTACAGACATACTATGACCCACATAGTCAACGACTGCCACCTCTCCAGATTCAAAGGAGGTCTCGAAACTACATCAGGCTCAACCTGACGCTGTTGACTGGCTATGGAAGAAGGGCAAACACTAGAAGAAGAAGTCTTTGATATCAGTAAGTGTCAATGGCCTTAATTCACTTATTAAAAGGCTCAGAGTAGGAAGATTGATCAGAAAACAGAACCCAACAATATGTTGTCTATAGGAAACCCAACTAACTCGACAAAACAAACACAGACTCAAAGTGAAAGGATGGAAAACTATCTTCTGATTTCAGACAAGATTGGGCGTGTTCAGGGTGGTATAGCTGTAGACAGAATGGAAAACTATCATACAAGTAAATGACCCACAAAAAGGGGCAGGAACAGCTATTCTTATATCTGACATGATATATTTTAAAATAAATAAAATTTTAAAAACTGGGGATGTATTCTACTTAATGTTCAGAGGATTAGTCAATCAAGAGGACTTGAATACACACTCTACTGGAATACACATTCTACTCAAGTCCACAAGGGTCATTTTCAAAGATAGACCACATGTTAGGACACAAAGATAGCATCAGCAAATTCAAGAGCATTGAAATCATCTCAAGCATCTTCTCAGACCACAGTGGAATTGAACTAACACTTAACTGTCAACAAAAGATTAGTAATAGTCCCAAAATGTGGAAGCCAAACAGTACACTACTTAACAACTACTGGGTCAAAGAGGAAATAAAGGGAGAAATCAAAATGTTTCAAGAGTTCAATGAAAATGAAAACACAAGCTATCAAAATATTTGGGACATAGCTAAGGGAGTACTGAAGGGGAGTTCACAGCCATACAAGCACACATTAGGAAACAAGAAAAAGCACAAATAAAGAATCTGATTGCACACCTTCAAGACCTAGAAGAAAAAGGACAAAGAAAGCCTAAATTAACCAGAATGGCAGAAATAACTAAAGTCAGAGCAGAAATAAATAATATTGAAAAGAAGAAAACCATACAAAAGATCAAGGAAGGTAATATCAGTTCTTTGAAAGAGTGAATAAAATCGACAAAACTTTAGGCACACTCACAATACAAAAAAAGGGAGAAGACCCAAATATATCAGATCATAAATGAAAGAGGAGATATCACAACAGACACAAAAGAAATTCAACATATCATGTGATACTTCTATGGACAACTATATGCCATCAAGCTTATAGAACCTGGAAGAACTGGATGAGTTCCTAGATACCTACGAACTTCCAAAATTAAATAAAGAGGAACTATATAACAAGAACAGGCCTGTCACAGCCAATGAAGTTAATCAGTTATCAAAAACCTTCCCAAAAATAAAAGTCCTGGACCAGATGGTTTTACAAATGAATTCTACAACACTTCAAAGGAAAACTAATACCTCTACTTTTAAAAGTCTTCCAGAAGATTGAAGACACTGGGATACTCCCTTCAAGCTTCTATGAAGCCAACATCACTTTGATACCAAAAGAAGACAGGGACACAACCAAAAAAGAAAACTACAGAACAATATATCTGATGAACATAGATACTAAAATATTGGAAAAAATTCTAACCAACTGATACAGCAGTATATTAAAAAGATTGTTCATGATGACCAAGTAGGGTTTATCCCAGGGATGCAATGTTGGTTTAATATACATAAATCAATCAGCATGATCTACCACATCAACAAAAGGAAGTCCAAAAACCACATGGTCATATCAATAGATGCAGAGAAAGCCTTTGACAAAATACAACATCCCTTTATTATCAAAATGCTACAAAAGTGGGAATAGATGAAAAATTCCTCAAGATAGTGGAGTCTATATATAGCAGACCTACAGCCAACATAATACTCAATGGTGAAAATACTCATTTCCCTCAGATCAGCTACTAGACAGGGCTTCCCACTATCACCATTGCTATTCAACATAGTGTTGGAAGTTCTTACCATAGCAATCAGGCAGGAGCAAGGAATTAAAGGGATACAGATTGGAAGAGAAGTCAAACTCATCCTGTTTGCAGGTGACATGATATTATACATAGAAAAACGAAAAGAAACCATCAAGAAGCTTTTGGAAATCATCAGGAAATACAGTAAGGTGTCAGGCTACAAGATTAACATTCAGAAGACAATGGCATTCCTCTATGCAAACACTATATTAGAAGAAGTTGAAATCCAGAAATCAATTCCTTTTACTATAGCAACAAAAACAATAAAATATCTAGTAGTAAACCTAACCAAAGAAGTGAAAGACTTGTACACTGAAAATTATGAGTCACTACTCAAAGAAATTAAAAAAGACACAAAGAACTAGAAAGATATTCCATGTTCATGGGTTGGAAGAATTAACATCATTAAAATGAATATAATACCCAGAACCATATATAAATTCAATGCTATATCCCTCAAGATCCCAACCACATTTTTAAGGAGAATAGAACAAATGCTACAAATGTTTCTCTGGAACTAGAAAAAACCTAGAATTGCCAAAACAATCTTGAGAAGAAAGAACAGAACTGGAGGCATCACACTTTCAGATCTCAAATTGTATTATAATATTGTATTATATTGTATTATCAAAACTGCTTGGGACTGGAATATGAATAGACACACTGACTAGTGGAATATAATTGAGATCCCATTTCAAAGTTAACCCAATTACCAAATAATGTGATGATAACAATAACTATCCATTGTCTTCTTGAACCCTAAGACAGCAGGAACCTCACATTTCCACTATAGAGCCTATATTTCCCCAGTCCTGGAACCTTAGGGTGGGGTGTACTTTTCTGCATGTTTCTCTCAATTCATATCAAATAATATTGCCGATCACAACCTAATCAACGCAGCGAGTGTCACCTCAGCATGCTTCACTTCAGACTGTATCCAGAGACTTCAGATGTGGAATGCCAACCCTTCAGTTTCATTACTTGGGTGAGGCCTTTCCTTTCATAGTATTCTCTAATTCCATTCCAGGTGGTTCACTTCCTAACAAAGTCCCAAAACCTAGATATAGACCAGGTCCACTGAGATAGAGCATATGTTCACACATATCCACAAGCTAGGGCAAAATATATACCTGAAAGTAAAAGTACACAATAGTCTGCAGTGAGTACCCCCCAACACTTCATCTGCACTATTCCATCCTTTAGGTCCATAATGGTTCAACTATTTGTTTGGCTTTATATATTAACTCTCTTTTCAGCCACCAGATTCCAGATGCCAGCATGATGCTGACCAGACTTCCTTGGACAGACGACCCCACCAATGTGTCCTGGAGCTCTGCTTCCCCAGAAACCCACCCTACTAGGGAAAGAGAGAGGCATACTGGGAGTATGGACAGACCAGTCAACGGCCATGTTCTGCAGGCAATTACAGAAGTCTTCTGCATCCCACAATGACCTCGGGTCCATACTCCCAGAGGGATAAAGAATAGGAAAGCTATCAGGGGAGGGGATGGGATATAGAGATCTGGTGGTGGGAATTGTGTAGAGTTGTACCCCTCCTATCCTATGGTTTTGTTAATGTCTCCCTTTTTTAATAAATAAATAAATAAATAAAAAGGAATATGGGTTATAGCCCTGGGCTCCCCACCTGCATGGGGGTCACTTCACAGCATTGAAGAGGCCTGCAGGTGTCTATCTTTCTCTCTCCCTCTCTGTCTTCCCCTCCTTTATTGATTTCTCTTTGTTCTATTGAACAACAAAGACAGCAATAACAATAGCAAAGATAAACAACAAGGGCAACAAAAAAGGGAAATAGCCTCAAGGAGCAGTGCATTCATAGTGCAGGTACTAAGCCCCAGCATAACCCTGGAGGCAAAAGAGAGAGAGAGAGAGAGAAGATTACCTAAATGGGGATAGGAAACTTTTGAAAGACAGTAATTTGATAATTTGTCATTTTTCCTAGGCAGTCTTAAATAATAAAATGAGTCATTTATCACATCCTATGTAAAATTCTGAAGCTAGAAGTGTATTTGAATATCAGGCACAAGTTGATAGGCATCCAGTCTAAATAAATGAAGTAGTAAACTAAGTTTTATACTAGTAGTAGAAAAATCATTATTATTTGGAAAATTATTGATCTTATTTTTCATGATGTAAAAGAACACAGAATGTGTAAGCATAGTCAAATATGAAAGTGACTATATTTTATATTCATGTTAGACTATCTGGATAATGGTTATTCAGTACCATTGCCTTTTCCTAGAATGAGGAGGCTATTTTGAATTTTAATTTATTTTTTGGACTAAACATTTCTAATTATGTGATTCTTCCCAGTGTAAGCGAGATTAGGTAATCTTTACTATATTATTTTGTAATTATGAGCCTTAGACAGTCCATTTAATAAATTATTATATCCTTCATAAATCCTATACCTCCACATTGGTTTTATAGTGTACTCTATGAACATTTCAAATATTATATTATAGAGACACCATAGAGTACAATATGTCAGTAAATGGGAGACCAAAGCTGAACTCTTGGATGCTCACCTTTACGCCAATCTTCTTCTTTTTTATCTGTGAAGGAGGATTTGCATTAAATCATTCTCATTCCTTCTCCTAGTACCATTATAATGAGATGACCTGAACGTAAGTGTATTAAGTGGCCATAGAAGATAAAGACACTAATTAGTCCACTTGGGGATCGAATCCATGATAACGGATTTATTCATGATTTCCTTTATCCCCAAAACCATTCAGATGAAAGAAAGAGGAAAATAAATCTATCATGTACATGACAATGTTCAAAAACAAACCCTTTAAATTTCAGATATGATCTGGTTGAGCCTGTCACCAGAAAATCAATCTTATCACTACGTATGAATAAATACTAATTCAGTTTGGACCCACAACATCTAATATTTTACAGCAACTGAAATGCTGTAAAAGACTTAATAAACATTTTTTTAAAACTCAGCCTCTCCAACAATGGTAGGGGCTGTTCCATTCTCTGAAGGGAGGTTAGGCAACATCCTCTACCACTTTTCCTAGGAAGATGGGTCCTGAAATTAGTACAGCCTGGAATGTTCCTAGCCGACCACAGAATGTGAACTCAGACCTGTAGGGATACAGAGGTTACATAGGCTCCTGTGCTGAATATGGGCCCCAGATCAAATTGATGGGGTTTACAGTTGACAAAATTTATATACTTTTCTCATACTTGAAATCTACTCTCTTCCCTGATCAGCTTTCTAGTCCTTTTTCCAACTATGACACCATCTCCCCAGACAACACCTTTGATCCACCTGCTTGTTAGATGTCAGACTCAGGCAAAAACTAGTAAAGTCATGGGTCCCTTGGAATATATCTAAAATAGACCTACTAGCTTTTTCCAAAACGGAGGCCCCAAATCTTCATCTGCAATACTCTTGTCTTTAGGTTCATGATTAGTCAACAATTTGTTTTGCTGTATATCTTAGCTCTTTTCAGCCACCAGGTTCCAGATGTTACCATAATGCTAGCCTGTCTGACTTCCCTGTGAAGATGACCCCACCAATGTGTCCTGGATCCCCACCTCCCCATACCTGTGCCTCACTAGGAAAAGAGACAGGCTGGGAGTATGGATCAACCTGCCAACACCCATGTTCACTGGGGAAGCAATTACAGTAGCCAAAACTTCCACCTTCTGCATTCCATAATGATCCAGGGACCATACTCCCAGAGGAATAAAGTATAGGACAGTTTCACCAGTGTGTCTGGAAGCCCCACTTCCCCAGCGCCCTGCCCCACTAAGGAAAAAGAGACAGGCTGGGAGTATGGATCAACCTGTCAACACCCATGTTCAGCAGGGAAACAGTTTCAGAAGCGAGGCCTTCCACTTTCTGCATCCCATAATGATCTTGGGTCCATACTCCCAGAGGAATAAAGAATAGGAAAGTTATCAGAGGAGGGGGTAGGATATGGAGTTCTGGTAGTGGGAATTGTGTGGAGTTGTTTATGGTCTTATTTTATGGTCTTGTCAAAATTCCCATTTTATAAATTATTGTAATTAAAACAACATTATAAACCACCCTTTTAACTTTATAATCAATACATTTTTTAAAAAATTACAATGATGGAGAAAACTAATATCCTTTCTTCACGTAGCGTTGGTGGCAGTACAACGCAGTAAAGTATTTCTAGATAGCAATTAGGATTCTTACAGTATTTTATTTTATTTTATTTTACTTTAATCTTCCCTCCAGGGTTATTACTGGGGTTTGGTGTTGGCACTATGAATCCACAACTCCCTTTTCCTTTCTCCCTCCATTTTATTGGGTAGGACAGAGGGAAACTGAAAGGGGACTGGAAGATAGAAATGGAAGACAGAATGACACCTGCAGACCTTCTTCACCACTTGTGAAGCATCCCCTCTGCAGGTGGGGAGCAGGAGGCTTGAACCCCAATCTGTATGTGGGTCTTTGAACTTATTGCTATGTGCGCTTAACCGGGTGCACCACTGCCTGGCCACCACACTTAATTTTTCAAATTGCCATTAGAGTTATTACTGGGGCTTGGTATCTACACAAAGAAATCTTTTTAAATTTCTTTTTTGCTTCTTTTTTTTCCTAATTGATAGAGAGAAATTGATAGGGAAAAGTGAAATAAAGAGGGAAATAGAGAAAGACAACGACAGCACTGCTTCACCACCTATGAAGCTTCCGCACTGCCGGTGAGTTTCTTGCACATGTTAATACGTGTACTCTACTATACTGTCTAGTGCCACCTTATTCTTTCAAAAAGTTTTTTTTCTGAAGATATGGATGTTTATTTAGTTACTTATTATCAAAAGAAAGAGAAAATGAAAAAATTAGTCTGGCATTTTGGTGCTAGTAGACCTGGGGATAACATACATATAAGTACTACAACAAGCTATCTTCCCTTTTTTTCTCTTTCTTTCTTCTTTTTTTTTAAATTTTCTTTACTGGGGGATTAAGGTTTTTGTTTTTTTTTACATTCAGTAGTAAATACAGTAGTTTGTACATGCATAACATTTCCCAGTTTTTCACTAACAATACAACCCCCACTAGGTCTGCTGTCATCCTTTTCCAAGACCTGTACTCTCCCTCCCCCACAACAACCCACCCAAGAGTCTTTTAATTTGGTGCAATACACCAACTCCAGTTCAAGTTCAAGTATAACTTGAACTTGTGTTTTCTCTTCTGATCTTGTTTTTCAACTTCTGCCTGAGAGTGAGATCATCCCATATTCATCCTTCTGTTTCTGATTTATTTCACTTAACATGATTTCTTCAAGCTCTATCCAAGTTCAGCTGAAAATGGTGAAGTCAACATTTTTAATAGCTGAGTAGTATTCCATTATGTATGTATACCACAACTTTTTCAGCCACTCATCTGTTGTTGGACACCTGGGTGGATTCCAGGTTGTGGTTATTACAAATTGTGCTGCTATGAACATAGGTATACACAAATCTTTTTGGGTGGGTGTGTTGGATTCTTTAGGATATATCCCCAAGAGAGGAATTTCAAGAATGTAGGGTAGGTCATTTCTAGCCTTCTGTGAGTTCTCCATACTGTTCTCCACAGAGATTGGACCAATTTACATTCCCACTGGCAGTGTTGGAGGGTTCCTTTGTCCCCATAACATCTTCAGCATTTGTTGTTGCTATCTTTTCTGATGTATGATATTCTCACAGGAGTGAAGTGGTATCTCATTGTTGTCTATCTCATTGTTTATTTGCATTTCTCTGACAATCAAAGACTTGGAGCATTTTTTCATGTGTTTCTCTGCCTTTTGGGTCTCTTCTGTGGTGAATATTCTGTCCATGTCCTCTCTCCATTTTTGGATGGGGTTATTTGTTTTCTTGTTGCTGAGTTTGGTAAGCTTTTTATATATTTTGGTTATTAGCCTCTTGTCTAATGTACGGCATATAAAGATCTCCCATTCTGTGAGGGGTCTCTTGGTTTGGTAATGGTTTCTTTTGCAGTGCAGAAGCTTTTTAATTTGATGTAGTCCCATAGGTTTATACTTGCCTTAGTCTTCTTTGTAATTAGATTTATTTCATTGAAGATGACTTCAAAATTTACGCGGAAAAGAATTCTGCCAGTATTTTCCTCTAAGTATCTGATAGTTTCTGGTATAACATCTAAGTCATTGATCCACTTGGAATTTACTTTTGTCTTTAGTGAAATA
The DNA here is from genome assembly GCF_950295315.1 of Erinaceus europaeus. NCBI lineage: Eukaryota > Metazoa > Chordata > Mammalia > Eulipotyphla > Erinaceidae > Erinaceus > Erinaceus europaeus. The sequence continues at coordinate 94,180,567 of NC_080165.1, read as the reverse complement.
TAGTGGTTCAGTTTCATTCTTCTACATGATTCAACCCATTTATTCCAACACCATTTGTTGAAGAGAATCTGCTTTCCCCATTTAACAGTCTGGGAACCTTTGTCAAAGATTAGATGTCCACAGGAATGGGGTTTACTTCTGGTATCTCAATTCTTTTTTAAAATTAATTAATTAATTTTAAAAAGAAGACATTAACAAAACAGTAGAATAGGAGGGGTACAACTCCACATAATTCCCACCACTAGATCTCTATATCCCATCCCCACCCCTGATAGCTTTCCTATTCTTCATCCCTCTGGGAGTATGGACCCAAGGTCATTGTGGTTTGCAGAAGGTGGAAGGTCTGGCTTCTGAAATTGCTTCCCCACAGAACATGGGTGTTGACTGGTCTGTCCATACTCCCAGTATGCCTCTCTCTTTCCCTAGTAGGGTGGGTTTCTGGGGAAGCAGAGCTCCAGTACACATTGGTGGGGTCGTCTGTCCAAGGAAGTCTGGTCGGCATCATGCTGGCATCTGGAACCTGGTGGCTGAAAAGAGAGTTAACATACAAAGCCAAACAAATTGTTGAACGGTTATGGACCTAAAGGCTGGAATAGTGCAGATGAAGCATTGGGGGGTACTCACTGCAGACTATTGTGTATTTTTGCTTTCAGTTACATATTTTGCCCTAGTTTATGGATACGTGTAAACATATGCTGTATCTCAGGGGACCTTCTAACCCACATTCTTATGCCAGTCCTTACACTTTGCTCCATGTGTGCTTAGCCTGCTGTGCTACTGCCCATTCCCCGTAATCTTCAAATTCCTTCTCAGCCTCATTACTTTCAAGTTTTGAATCCTTCTATTGAATTAAGACAGGCTCACTTTGCGGGAGTGGGAGACATTTATATCAATTTATAACTTCAGGCTAGTGATCTGAAAATTCCTGAAAGATATTGTCTTGGTATGTGAGTTACTGAATGAACAGCTCCTGGACACAAAAAGTCTCAACATTACACATGGAAAAAGACTATAAGTAAGCTGGTAAACATCAGTCATTCATATGCTGAATTTAAACTGATTATCTTTAGATTCAGTTAACACACCTTACATTTTTAAGATGTTTAGTCATTTACTCCACTGTGTTCTGCGTCCCTCAGGAATCTACCTCTTTGTATATGGAATTCCTGATGTTTTCTAAACCTTATTAATAAAAAGATCCTTCACTTAAAAAACAAGCATTTCCTCCAGACTTCCCAGGTGGCGCCGGGCAAGGCAAGTGCGCTGGGCATTGTCCTCCGCCCGGGAAGGCGGCTCCTCTGCCAGCTGGTTGCAGAGCGCTGCTGGGCGGCCGGCAGAGGACCCGGAAAGAGCACTTTAGCTCGGGGGCTTTCTCTTGAGAGTCTCCAGGGACCACCGTGACCCTGAGGGCGGATCCAAAGACTTCTTGAGTATAGCTCTCATTGGATCAAAGGACTTGGAGCTAGTTTTCATTTTCGAGAAATCCTTTAAAAAAGTCTGGAGGGGGGGGTTTCCTGGAAGATGGCAGACAGAGAAGCTGCTAGCCGCTAAGCTCCAAAAACATTCCCTGGAAACAATAGGATTTTCTGCCTTTAGCAGGTCAGCCAATAAGAGGACATAGCGGTGACAAAGAGGTGACTATAACTTAATTTGGGTTAAGAATTAGAGTAGGGGAAAAAATTCTTTTTTCTTCCTTTTAATTTTCAAGTATACATCCTTCCCGCCCCCCCCCCATAAGCAGTCCCTGGGGACCAGCTCCTAGCAGGATACCCCATACCACCAAACAGGGTGTTTTTTTTGAATTCACTGATACACATTTGGGAAGTTCCTTGCACTGTTCTTTAATTACAACTCTTTTTCTTATCTTCTCCCTTTTCTCTCTCTTGTCTCTCTCTCTCTCTCTTTTTTTAATCTTGTCATACACTTCTTCTTTCTTCTTTGCCTTTCTGAATTTGTGAATTACTTTGGGGAAGAAATCTGACTCGGAGTGGACTCTCTATGTGTGTATCTCTGCTCTAGTTCCCTTTCCCCTCTTGTTACCCCTAGAATATACAGTGGGTAGTAGATTTGCATAACTGTCTATTCCTGCTATCCTTTCTTTCTTTTCTCTTTCTTCACTGGGATTTGGTTACTATTTTTTCACGGACTGGAGAAATTGTTTGGCTAACTGGTAATGATTAAACTACTTCAATACTTACTTCAGTTGCTACTGTAATTCCGGAGGTTGGTGAGTGCAATTGTCATAAAGGTATTTAGTACAGTGTTACTTGTACTCAAGACACAACAACTGAGGAACAACAGAGCATAAAAAAAAGAGAAACACATAATAAAAAAAATGGGTAGATTAAAAACAAATAAAACTGCTACTCCAATGAATGAAGACAAGAGCCCAGAAGAAACTACAAATCAGCCAGAAGTAACCATAGATAAGAAGAGTATGCAAGCAATAATAAACTTATTAATCACAGAAATGAAAACAACATTGGAGGAAAGGAATGGCAGTATTAGGGAAGCAAGATTTGAGACCCCCAAGGAAAATACTGATTATCTTGAGGCAATTAGAGAACTGAAAGCTGAAATAGCTGTAATGAAGAAAGAAGCTGAGGCAAGGGAAAGCAGACTAACAGAAGCAGAAAACAGAATTAGTCAGACAGAGGATGAGTTAGAGAAAACAAAGAAAGAGGTGAAAGAGCTTAAAAAGAGATTGAGAGACACTGAAAACAACAACAGAGACATATGGGATGATCTCAAAAGAAGTAACATTCATATAATTGGCCTGCCAGAGGAAGAAAGAGAGGAAGGGGAAGCAAACATTCTAGAGGAAATAATAGAAGAAAACTTCCCGGACCTGAATAACAGAAAGGATATCAAGGTTCAAGAGGCCCAGAGAGTACCAAACAGAATCAACCCAGACCTGAAGGCACCAAGACACATCATAGTAACAATGAGAAGACGTAAGGATAAAGAAAGGATCCTAAAGGTTGCAAGAGAGAAACAAAAAGTCACATACAAGGGAAAACCCATAAGATTATCTGCAGACTTCTCCACTCAAACTCTAAAAGCCAGAAGGGAGTGGCAAGATATCTTGATATCAAAATATCTTGAAAAAGGGTTTCAACCAAGGATAATATATCCTGCTAGACTTTCATTCAAACTAGATGGAGGGATCAAAACCTTCTTAGATAAACAACAGTTAAAGGAGGCAACCATCACCAAGCCGGCCCTGAAAGAGGTACTAAAAGACCTCTTATAAACAAGAACATCACTATAATACTTGCAATATATCAGAGTAAACAAATTGTTTTATAGAACAATGGCACTACAATACATTAAATCCATAATATCAATAAATGTCAATGGCTTAAACTCACCCATCAAAAGGCACAGGGTGGGGGGATGGATCAGAAAATATAACCCAACCATATGCTGCTTGCAAGAATCTCATCTGTCACAACAAGATAAACACAGACTTAAAGTGAAAGGATGGAAAACAATCATACAGGCTAACGGTCCACAAAAAAGGGCAGGAACAGCCATTCTCATCTCAGACACGATAGATTTTAAATTAAATAAAGTAATAAAAGATAGGCAAGGACATTACATAATGATTAGAGGATCAATCAGCCAAGAAGACTTAACAATTATTAACATCTATGCACCCAACGAGGGACCATCTAAATACATTAAGCATCTACTGAAAGAATTTCAAAAATACATCAATAGTAATACAATAATAATGGGAGACTTCAATACCCCACTGTCACACTTAGACAGATCAACAAAGCAGAGAACCAATAAAGATACAAGAGAATTGAATGAAGAGATTGACAGACTAGACCTCTTGGTCATTTTCAGACTCCTCCACCCCAAAAAACTGGAATACACCTTCTTTTCAAATCCACATAACACAGACTCAAGGATAGACCACATGTTAGGCCACAAAGACAGCATCAATAAATTCAAGAGCATTGAAATCATCCCAAGTATCTTCTCAGACCACAGTGGAGTAAAACTAATATTTAACAACAAATAGAAAATTATTAAAAGACACAGAATTTGGAAAATAAACAACATGCTCCTTATGAACCACTGGGTCAGAGACCCACTCAAACAGGAAATTCAAATGTTCCTGGAAACTAATGAAAATGAAGACACAACCTATCAAAATATTTGGGACACAGCTAAAGCAGTACTGAGAGGGAAACTTATAGCCATACAATCACATATTAAACACCAAGAAGAAGCCCAAATGAATGACCTTACTGCACACCTCAAGGACTTAGAGGAAGAAGAACAAAGGAACCCTAAAGCAACCAGAAGGACAGAAATCACTAAAGTTAGAGCAGAAATAAACAACATTGAAAATAAAAGAACCATACAAAAGATCAATGAAGCCAAATGTTGGTTCTTTGAAAGATTAAACAAAATTGACAAACCCCTAGCCAGACTCACCAAACAAAAAAGAGAGAAGACTCAAATTAATAGAATTGTAAACGATGCAGGAGATATCACAACTGACACCACTGATATCCAGAGAATCCTGCAAAACTTCTATAAAGAACTATATGCCACCAAGCTAGAGAATCTGGAAGAAATGGAACAATTCCTAGAAACCTATGCACTTCCAAAACTGAACCAAGAAGAACTACAAAATCTAAATGCACCAATCACAGACAAAGAAATTGAAACCGTTATTAAGAATCTCCCCAACAACAAAAGTCCTGGACCAGATGGCTTCACAAACGAATTCTACAAAACTTTCAGGAAACAGTTAATACCCATACTTGTTAAGCTATTCCATAAGATTGAAGAAACAGGAATACTCCCTTCCACCTTTTATGAAGCCAACATCACCCTGATACCAAAAGCTGATAGGGACAGAACAAAAAAGGGAAACTACAGACCAATATCTCTGATGAACATAGATGCCAAAATATTAAACAAGATCCTGGCCAACCGGACACAGCAACACATCAAAAAGATTGTTCACCATGACCAAGTGGGATTCATCCCAGGAATGCAAGGCTGGTTCAACATCCGTAAGTCAATCAATGTCATTCATCACATCAATAAAAGCAAAGCCAAAAACCACATGATTATCTCAATAGATGCAGAGAAAGCCTTTGACAAAATCCAACACCCATTCATGCTCAAAACTCTACAAAAAATGTGAATAGATGGGAAATTCCTCAAGATGGTGGAGTCTATATATAGCAAACCTACAGCCAACATCATACTCAATGGACAGGAGCTGAAAGCATTCCCCCTCAGATCGGGGACTAGACAGGGCTGTCCACTGTCACCGTTACTCTTCAACATAGTATTGGAAGTTCTGGCCATAGCAATCAGGCAAGAGAAAGAAATCAAAGGGATACAGATTGGAAGGGAAAAAGTCAAGCTCTCACTATTTGCAGATGATATGATAGTATACATAGAAAGACCTAAAGAATCCAGTAGAAAATTACTGGAAGTTATTAGGCAATATAGCAAGGTATCAGGCTACAAAATCAATGTACAAAAATCAGTGGCATTTCTTTATGCAAACACTAAATCTGAAGAAGAAGACATCCAGAAATCACTCCCATTTACTGTTTCAGCAAAATCAATCAAATACCTAGGAATAAAGTTGACCAAAGAAGTGAAAGACTTGTATGCTGAAAACTATGAGTCGCTACTCAAGGAAATAGAAACTGATACCAAGAAATGGAAAGATATCCCATGCTCATGGATTGGAAGAATAAATATCATCAAAATGAATATTCTCCCCAGAGCCATATACAAATTTAATGCAATACCCATCAAAGTTCCACCAAGCTTCTTTAAGAGAATAGAACAAACACTACAATCATTTATCTGGAACCTGAAATCACCTAGAATTTCCAAAACCATCTTAAGGAAAAGAAACAGAAATGGAGGCATCACACTCCCAGACCTTAAACTATATTATAAAGCCATCATCATCAAAACAGCATGGTACTGGAACAAAAATAGGCACACAGACCAGTGGAACAGAATTGAAAGCCCAGAAATAAATCCACACACCTAGGGACATCTAATCTTTGAAAAGGGGGCCCAAAGGATTAAATGAAAAAAGGAGGCTCTCTTCAATAAATGGTACTGGGAAAACTGGGTTGAAACATGCAGAAGAATGAAATTGAACCAATTTATCTCACCAGAAACAAAAATCAACTCCAAATGGATCAAAGACCTAGATGTCAGACCAGAAACAATCAAATACTTAGAGGAAACCATTGGTAAAACACTTTCCCACCTACACCTCAAGGACATCTTTGATGAATCAAACCCAATTGCAAGGAAGACTAAAGCAGAAACAAACCAATGGGAATACATCAAATTGAAAAGCTTCTGCACATCCAAAGAAACTATTAAACAAAGAGAGAGACCCCTCACAGAATGGGAGAAGATCTTCACATGCCAGACATCAGACAAGAAACTAATCACCAAAATATATAAAGAGCCCAGCAAACTTAGCCGCAAAAAAGCAAATGACCCCATCCAAAAATGGGCAGAGGAAATGAACAAAACATTCACCTCAGAGGAGATCCAAGAGGCTAACAAACATGAAAAACTGCTCTAGGTCACTGATTGTCAGAGAAATGCAAATTAAGACAACATTAAGATACCACCTCACTCCTGTAAGAATGGCATACATCAAAAAGGACAGCAGCAACAAACGCTGGAGAGGATGTGGGGACAGAGGAACCCTTTTACATTGCTGGTGGGAATGTAAATTGGTCCAGCCTCTGTGGAGAGCAGTCTGGAAAGCTCTCAGAAGGCTAGACATGGACCTTCCATATGATCCAGTAATTCCTCTCCTGGGGTTATACCCCAAGGACTCCATAACACCCAACCAAAAAGAGGTGTGTACTCCTATGTTCATAGCAGCACAATTCATAATAGCTAAAACCTGGAAGCAACCCAGGTGCCCAACACCAGATGAGTGGCTGAGAAAGCTGTGGTATATATACACAATGGAATACTATGCAGCTATCAAGAACAATGAACCCACCTTCTCTGACCCATCTTGGACAGAGCTAGAAGGAATTATGTTAAGTGAACTAAGTCAAAAAGATAAAGATGAGTTGGGATGATCCCACTCATCAACAGAAGCTGACTAAGAAGATCTGAAAGGGAAACTAAAATCAGGACCTGATCAAATTGTAAGTAGGGCACCAAAGAAAAAACCCAGTGGTGAGGGGTAGACATGCAGCTTCCTGGGCCAGTGGGGGGTGGGAATGGGCGGGAGGGATGGGTCACAGTCCTTTGGTGGTGGGAATGGTGTTTATGTACACTCCTAGCAAAATGTAGACATATAAATCAGTAGTTAATTAATATGAGAGGGGGAAAATCAATTCTATGTCTCAAAGTTTCTCAAAAGACAAACTGAATCTTTTTAATATATAGGCTATGTATTTGATATGCGGACTCTCTCAAAAGCCTAGACCAAGTAGATTAGAAGCATCCAATAGCACAGCTATATACAAGATACTGGATACTGTACAGTAAACCATAACAAAGGGACTTTTCAAAGTTAACCCAATTACCAAATAATGTGATAACATTAACTATCGATTGTCTTTTTGAACCCTCAGACAGCAGGAACCTCACATCTCCACTATAGAGCCCCTACTTCCCCCAGTCCTGGAACCCTTGGATAGGGCCCACATTCCCATATGCCTCTCCCAATCCAAACCAAATAATATTGCATCTGCCGATCACAACCTAACCAACGCAACGATTGCCACCTCAACATGCTTCGCCTCAGACTGTGTCCAGAGACTTCACGTGTGGAATGACAACCCTTCAGCTTCATTACTCGGGTGAGACCTTTCCTTTTATAGTACACTCTAATTTCATCTCAGGTAGTTCACTTTCTAACAAAGTCCCATAACCTAGATATACACCAGTTTCTGTGAGAGAGAGCTTATGTGCACAAGTATCCACAAACTACTGCAAAATATATACCTGAAAGCAGAAGTACACTAGAGTTTGCAGTGAGTACCTCCCTAACACTTCCTCTCCACTATTCCATGCTTGGGATCCATGATTGCTCAACAAATTGTTTGACTTCATATGTTAACTCTCTTTTCAATCACCAGGTTCCAGATGCCACCAGGATGCTGGCTAGGCTTCCCTGGATTGAAGACCCCACCAATGTGTCCTAGAGCTCAGCTTCCTCAGAGACACACCTTACTAGGGAAAGAGAGAGGCAGACTGGGAGTATGGACCAACCAGTCAACGCCCATATTCAGCGGGGAAGCAATTACAGAAGCCAGACCTTCTACCTTCTGCAACCCTCAATGACCCTGGGTCCATGCTCCCAGAGGGCTAGAGAATGGGAAAGCTATCATGAGAGGGTGTGGGTTATAGGGATTGGGTGGTGGGAATTGTGTGTACCCCTCCTACCTTATGTTTTTGTTCATTAATCCTTTCTTTAATAAAAATTTAAAAAAAAAAACAAGCATTTCCCCCTAGACTATAGTAACTCCTATAGTGGTGCATGTTCAGGGAAAAGTCAATTCCAGGCTTTCAGTTGTAGAACTCATCTTTCTGAGTACTCTTTTGGGTATCCTGCATCCCTAGCCCTGACAAAGCAACCAATCTTCTCTGGACAAGGTCTCAACACACAATCCTTTACTAATCTCCCAGCTATACCTGAAACATGTTTTTTTCATGACTCATTCTCTTGAAAATATAAGGAGAATTAGTAGTCAAATGAACACTCAAAAAACTACATCCACATTCAAAATAAAATATGAATTTAAAGTATTGTTTCATTTCATTAATATAATACTTTTCATTTCTTTCTTTTTAACTTTTTATTTATAAAAAGGAAACATTGACTATACCATAGGATAAGAGGGGTACCACTCCACACAATTCCCACCACCAAAACTATTTCTACTTTTCATTTATTTGATAACCATCTGTTGAAAGCCTTTCATGTTCTAGTTGATATTAGTGTGACAACTACACAACAACATTGTTCTCGAAAACAGAGTCAAATGGAAGATACAGACTAGTACATAGGTGGTCTCAGTATAGAATGTGTAGTTCAGTTCTGGGAAAATTTAAAAGTCACATATACATTGTGAACTAGTATGACACAAAATTTGGAAATTAGGAAAATCATCCCATATAGTTAATATGTAAGAAGAAAGCCACAGGATGTGACCAGAAATTCAAATATTATAAATTCCCTAAATCCAGATCTAAGCCTGTCATTCATTAGTTTTGTGACTACCCTTACCCACAAAGAAACATACACAGTTGTTAGAAAGGGATAAGAAAGTCTTAAATTACAGACTGACTTTTCTTTCCAGAAAAACTTGTTTAGAAACAAGCCTAAAAGGGATCAAACTAAGCCAGGTCTCAGAATAATGCCTTAAGTGGTAAAAGAATTAAAAGAAAGATCTAGGGGCCAGGTGGTGGTGCACATGGTTAAGTGCACACATTACAATGCACAAGAACTCAGGTTCAAGCCTCTGGTCCTGACCTGCAGGGATAAAGCTTCACAAGTGGTGAAGCAGGTCTCCAGGTGTCTTTGTCTCTCTCCTACTCTATCTCCCCCCTCTCAGTTTCTCTCTGATTCTATCCAATAAAAAGTAAATAAAAATATAAACAAAATGAAAATAGAAACATCTAGTACTTATTAATGTAAAGTATAACATCTTAAAATCAATTATAATTGAATATACATGCAAATAAATATAAAATTAACATACATAGACAGGTGTCAATCAGTTAAAAGAAAAACATTATCAAATAAACTTTAAAATAACTGTTATAAAAAATATATGTTATATATCCTAGGTGTTAGGAGACAGCATTGAATGGGTACTAATATTAAAAAAAAATAATAACCTCTAGGGATATGAAATACAGCACTTATCTAAAAATTACGAATTAAAATAATAGTATATTCTACATATAGAAAAAAATAATAGTTTTGAAACTCTGACAATGTAAACTATCCATAATGAAATATACAGATGGAGGAAATGCAGTATTTCAGTATAGTTATAACAAAAACAGTGAGAGAAAATCAGAACAGAGAAGAACTAGAAAAAGTACAGAAGACATCTCAAACAAGAACGAGTAAGCCCCATTAATTATCCCTACAGTGCATGTGTTAAACCAGAGGGAATATTTCAGCAAGGAATTTCAGTCAGCATGGAAGATTATGATGAAAAGTAAATTTTGACAGAAGAGTTCTCTTGTGATACTTCAAAAGTTACCACTTAAAAATTTCTTTACATTATGGCATATAGTTTACCTAGTAGTATGTGAGCCTTGTTACATGCATAGTCCATCTTTAAGTCAAGATATAAATACATGGTTTTGCCTATATGTGGAGTAAATATGGCTAAAGGAAATGAACTTGCATTAAAAGGGTAAAAGAGTCTATTGAACTTGGTGAGAATTTTGATGTTCATATGGGGTTGAGGAAGCACAGAAATTGGTAAAAGGTATGTTGACGTATATACATGGTATGGGTGTAAAATTATACTCCTGAGTTCTTAAAATTTTGTGAATACATTAAACTATTAGTAAAATTAGTTAAATATAACAAATAGTAGTAAGTCATGGGGAATCCATGGTCCCAGGGATACGTTCTGGAACTGCTGTGCCTCTCTATTTCTCTCTCTCCCTGTCTTTCTCTCTCTCTCTCTCTCTCTCTCTCTCTCTCTCTCTCTCTCTCTCTCCTTCTCTCCCTGAGAAAAGTCATTTCACAGTGACCAGAAAGGTTCCATTACCCATAAAGCTGCAAGAATAAGTAAGTGATGGCATATTCGCAGCACAATACCATTAAATTACACTAGAGGAATAAAAGTTATAATTCTACAAGTACAGGTGTAAAACAGATGAACATATATCTGAACACTGAGGAAACTGGTAGTCTTGGTTGTCAGATTCAGGGCTCACAAGGAAACTGTTTAATAATATGTTGCATGATCTCAATCACAATTGCATGGAAAGAGTTCAGTTAATAAAAATTAATTGACCTCATTCCAATATGTGTCTCTTCTATATATTTATTACTCTGCAGTGAACTGTTTCTGAAGTATACCACTATAAAGGCTGACAATGAGTTTGAGTTTATTGGAGCAACTTAGGATGGGAGAAGAGCAAATGGATAATTCAAAGCTCACAGGGTGTTCAGATTGGCATGGTAGTACTGAGAAAGTTGGCAGAGATGTGTTATTGTGTTGTGTTGTTTTAATTTGATTTAGTTTTTCACAGTCAGAATGTATGGATTCCAAAAACATGACCTATGTAACTTTCACTAGGAGTACCTCAATCAGTCCCTAAGGCTGTCAGACAGTTCCCTGAGGCACATTTTTGGAGAATTTGGTGGGGGGAGTGGTGTGTCTCTGTTTTCACTCATTCCTTGATGAAAATGTCAGAGCCCAGGACACAAGGAGAATTCAAGTGAATAATAACTTTAGCAAATGCTTCATCTTTTAGTCCTTCTTTTCCCATTTTGCTTACAGTCAGACATATCCTAAAGGTATGTGAACTTTCTTTTACAGAGCATTTACTGTGTGTCATAGAGCACAGTCCCTTGATATGAGAAAAGAATAACTAACTTATTTAACATTTAAAGGAAGCTTTTGACAGTTATTTGAAACTTGGTTATAAATTCTATTGAATTATGAACATTTTCTTCTCTTTTTAGCAACCTGCTTCATCCATATATGTTTAATAGTACCAATGTAATAGTTGAAATGTCTCCTCCAATAATAAGGATATGCTTTTCTCTAATATATTTTTCTTTAGCATACTAACATCCTGGAACATGGTGATACTTTTTATAATTATTTAATATGAATAATAATAAAACTTCTACATATATAGCAATTAAACACAAGTACAAATACAGTGATTAGATAGTCAATAGTTGGAAATAATGATGATGGGGGCTAAGTAGTTAGTAGACTCTATTTATTTACCAAGTAAAATGGCATAGGTGACAACTCTGTGAGTAGGAGCAAATATAGAATGGCTAATTTATTTACATTTAGAATAAAAAATCCTAAAGAATTTTTCAAAGTAAATCTTATAACCAAGTGCTTATTTTCATTAAAATGTTTAGTCTTTAATAAAACTTGTGCAAGCTTTCCAATAAAAGCCGAATTCTGCTCATACATGCTAACCAATGCCACACTCCACAAATGAAATACATTTATACATTTGTTAGAACTCTATCACTAGCTATATCCTTATGCACGGTGGAAATTAAAAATTTCAAATAACTTTAACATAACTCTGTGTGTGTGTGTGTGTGTGTGTGTGTGTGATCTTTTTGCTTATGAAAATAATAACAGACTCAGTGCCAGCTTCTAATTGGCTTTCAAATGATATGTACAAAGGTGTCACATAAAACTGTAGCTCTCTCCAAGGGCCTATTGACTCGTGTGAACCACTTTCTTTTAAAGGAACAATAATCAAAACCCTCAACAAAATAAAACAAACAAAACACTCTCCAGTCTCTTTTAAAAGAATCATTTTTCTAGACTGTGTTAAATGTGGTCATTCTAGACTCAAGCTCCATATTCTGCCTTGTGTTATACCCAACATTTAAAGTTTACTTTTCTCCTTTCTTTTAACTTTGAACATTCTTTTTCTGGCAGATAAAGATTCACTCTAAATGTATTTCCTTCAGATTTTAGACCTTGAATAAACGAAGACAATTTGAACCTAAAAATGCCTGACTAGGATATTCAATAAATGATTGTCAAATGACTAAATGAAATTATTTCATTGCGTTGCTTCATTTCACAACTTAACATGTGTGTTAAAAAACCAAAAAACAACAACAACAAAACTTGCCCATCAGGGGGTAGCGCAGCAGGTTAAGCGCACATGGCCCAAAGCCCAATGACCAGAGTAAGGGCATCAGTTAGAGCCCCTAGCTCCGCACCTCAGGGGGGTCGCTACACTGGCAGCGAAGCAAGTCTAAGGTGTCTTTCTTTCCCCCTCTCTGTCTTCCCCTCCTCTTTCCATTTCTCTCTGTTCTATCTAACAACGAACGACATCAACAACAACAATAATAACCACAACAAGGCAACAACAACAAGGGCAACAAAAGGGGGAGAAAATGGCCTCCAGGAGCAGTGAATTCATGGTGCAGGCACTGAGCCCCAGCAATAACCCTGGAGGCAAAAAAAAAAAAAAAACTTGCTGAAACTCAGTTACCTGAAGAATCATGAAAAATTAAATTTCCTGGACTATTCAATTCAATAGTATTAAGCTTAATAATGTAGCATGAACATACCGTAAAACATTGTATATTTCTGTGGCCAAGATAATTAAGCTTTCATTTATTTTTTCCTTAGCAATTAGAAGTTCAAATTTCCTTAGCAATTGGATTGTTTTGGTCTTTCCATGAGTCATTTATACCCATCATTAGGTTTTTCCTTCACTTACTATATCTCTATAATGGGTATTGCCAAATTTTACAATCTTGTTTACATTCCTAGTAGGTTATAATTTTCCAGAGAATAAAACTCTTATCATTATTACAATTATAACATTGATGGTTTGTGTATGTATACATGAATGCATGGTCATGATGTATAAAATTTTATTAGGAAGGATCAAGCAGTGGTGCAGCTGGTAAAGAATATAAGACACCAGGAACAAGAACCCAGGTTCAAGCCCCTATCCCTACCTGCAGGAGGGAAGTTTCATGAGTGGTGGAGTAGGTTTCAGGTATCTCTCTTTTTCTCACCTTTTATTTCCTCTTCATCTATTTTTTTCTGCCTCTATCATTATATAAATAAATAAATAAATAAATAAATACTTCTATTAGGAAATATTTCAATATCTCTCCCTAACAGAGAACTTTGTTCAGTTGGAACCTATACAATTCTTTCTCAGATGTCAGCAATTGTAATGATTCTCACCTTTTCCCAAAAGCACTAGGAAGAAGAAGATAGCCTAAGTGGATGAGTAGCACAGACACAAAAATGGGAACATATATTTACAAGGTCTGTATAACCCCAAAATGCAGTTATCTAATGTGAACAAGATTTCCCGTTGCTAAGGTCAAATTAGTAACAGCTCATTTATCTTGGTCACAATATATATATATATATATATATATATATATATATATATATATATAATGTTTTATATTACATTTATGCTTCTTTATTGTTAGACTAAGTACTGTCTAATTGAACACCCGGATCTTTCCTCAGTGTTTCCTAAATTTTGTCTTTTCAACTGTTCTCATTATTTATTTATTTGTTTGTTTGTTTATTTATTTGTGCGAGAGTGGGCCCACTACCTGGAAAGCCCAGGAAGTTCTTTCCATGAGCTCCTAGTGGGTTAACCCCAGGTTCTCCCCCCTTCTGGTTGACAGTGGCAGGTTCCCTAGACCTCGTGAACTAATGATGGATGGCTTCTCTGGATGGGGGCTACTTTTCTGCACATGCCTCTCCTCTACCCTTAAAACAAAGGCTGTGGATTACTGTACATTGTGTATGGCCAAACTTGAAAACCACCGCAAATGTCCTGTTACTCAACTGCCTACCTCCTCTCCCCCTTCTGAAGTGCCTGTAATTTACCCCCGGGGAAAATTGCATTGTGAGCTTTTGATCAAACTTTGTATGGTAACTCTTCACTTGTGATCAAATAGTTTGTAGGTCAAAATGTGACTATGCTTTGTGTTGCTTTGTGTTTGAGTTAATGATTACCTTAAACTTCTCCCTGTGCAATGGGTATACCTGTTTGCTTTCTCTCTCAATAAACTAGTTGCCTACTTCTCTGAGGCCTCTCCCAAAGCTGGATGATTCTGGCATGATTCTTGCCTCTCTGTGCATGCCACCCCTTACACACAGAACCACCTCAGGACACAGGTGGCTGCTCTGACCTCCATTGCCCAATGGCTGGGGAGGCAGGGGACCCAGAGCCACATTTATTTATTTATTTATTAAGGATAGAGATGGAAAGAAATTGTGAGAAGAGAGAGAGAGAGACAGACAGACAGACCTCCAATAGTGTTTCATCTTTCATAAACTCTCCCTCCTACAGATGGGGGCAGGAGGCTTAAACTTGGATCCCTGTGCTATATTTTTCATATAAATGGTGCTATAAGATGCTCTACTATCACTGCATGTGAATAAGTGTGTGCTTGGCCCCTTAAAAGAAAGTATAGAACATTTTTTCATGTCTATTAGCCTTTTGGATCTCTTTTTCAGTAAATATTCTGTTCATACGCTCTCCTAGTTTTTGGATGAGGTCATTTGTTTGTCTGGTGGTTTTGATTGTTACTGCTGAGTTTGGTGAGATCTTTATTTATTTTAATTGTAAGCCTTTTGTCTCATGTATGGCATATAAAGATCTCCCATTCCATAAGAAGCTTTTTTAATTTTTAAAAAATATTTATTTATTTATTTATTTATTCCTTTTCTTGCCCTTGTTGTTTTATAGGCAAACAAAAAACAAATAATCAACCAACCAACCGAACAAAAAAACCTTCAGTTCTTGACCATTAGCATTAAGCTGGAATAATGTTTAATTTATGTATCCACCTGCTAAATTGCAAAACTGTGCATGGAATGGTATTTTTTTTAAGTGATCCATAAGTCTCCTAGTAATGGAGAATTCCTATTGAGAATACTAAACAACCACAACCTAAAAATATTAATTAAATGAGGTTTGCTTGTTTATTTGTTTCCCACTTTAGTGATTTATAGTCCTATTTTTAACACACAGATACAACTTCTCATCTCTCCATGACAAATGTCTGCAAGATACTCTTACTCAAGCTAGGCTCCTCTCTACTATCTTGTACCAGGGCCTCAATGCCCCTCCATCTCATCACTTTTTACCCTTCCCTAGAGTCCTGTTCCTTGGTGTAATACACCACAACCAATTTGAGTTCCATTTTGTTTTACTGTTCTTGCTTCATAAATTCCATCTATGAATGATATCATCTGATATAAATATTTCTTTTTTGGTTACTGTAACTTAACATTATTCCTTAAAAATTCTGCCTAAGATAAAGCAAAAGAAATTAATCCATTTTTAACAGCTGAGTAGTATTCCATGGTGTATATATACCACAACTTTCTTGGGATTAATTCTTGCCAGCCTGCAATTTAACCTCAACCCAGCCATTCCAAAATTTAGTAAAGACATTCAGGTTTTCATTCTAACCATTGAGTAAAGGAAATGAAAGGGAAAGAAAGGGGAAGGAAGGGAAAGGACGAGAAGGGGAGGGAAGGGAAAGGAAGGAAGGAGAGGGGAGGGAGGGGATGGAGAGGGGGGAGAGAGGAGGGAAGGGAAGGAAAAGGAAGGGGAAGGAAGGGAAGGGGATGGAAGTGTAGGGGAGGGGAGGGGAGGGAAGCAAAAGGAAGGGGAGGGAAGGGAGGGAAGAGGAGGGAAGAGAAGAGAAGGGAAGGGAAATTTCTTTGTGAAGGAAGAATGGTATCTAGAAATATTTTTAAATAATTTACTATTTATATATTTATTTTGCATAGAGACAGAGAGCTATTGAGAGGAAGGAAGCTGCACAGAGGTGAAGCAGTGCTGCAAATGTCTCTGTTTCTCTTTACTTTCCTCTTTTCTCTCAATTTCTCTATCAAAAAATAAGAAAATCTTTAAAAACTGAAAAAACATATCAAATTTAAATTACTGAAAACTAAGCTAATCTTTTTTTTTATCCTTATTTCTCTATCAATGAGAGAGAAAGTGAAAAAGAGAGGAAGGAGAAAGAACTAGAATATCACTCTGGCACATGGAATACCAGTAATCAAACTAAAGCTATCAAGCTTGAGAGTCCAACACTTTACCCTCTGTGCCACATCCTAGGCCACCTTAATGAATTGTAAAGCATCTAAAGAAAAGATGCATGACCTTTAAATAAAGAACAAACAAGGAGCAGCAGATTCATTTATAGAAATAAAACCTGAACGATGATTGAGCAGTATTCTGAAATATTGAAAATAAATAGTATAATATCTTTTGAAATGTGTTATTCAGAAAGTGTTTTACTCATATGTAGTATTCTAAAATGTTAGACCATAAGTGGGATATTTTTTAAAATATAGAAAAATCCTCTATATTTCATTATTTAATAACTGGAATGTATATAAGCACAGTAAATATTTACCTACATGTGGACTCCAAAATTTTATGGAAACTGGACAGCAAAAATTAGATAACCTAAAAAGAAGCGAAAGAATGAAGCCCAAACTTATCTGAACACTATATATTATACCATGTGTATGGATTTTTTTTTTTATTAAAGATGAGGCTAATGTGATCTGCTTATAAATAATTCAGTTTATCATATGACTACAACTCTTTAGTTTATATGTCAATAAACTGATTCTCTGAATGAATGACACTAAAAATAGTGAGTGTGTGTGTGTGTGTATGTGTGTGTGTGTGTGTTACACCAGCTTTCTGAATGGTGCTATTACTGGGACTATATAAACTGATTTCTAGCTGGCTTTCCATTAAAGATTTTGAATTGGAGGGAATACATTCAAATTAAAAGGTTGTAGAAGGAAGAAGACTGATATTTTCTTGTAGTTATTTTTATTGTCAATATTACCCAAGCAACAGTATTTCATTCTAGCTTCTGACTTCCAGTTCTCCCAGAATAAGTCTTATTGGGCTCCTTATGATCAGGATCAGGGCAGTCAGAGCCAGACTCATACCCTGGTTAAACACATGGCAAAGCTGTGCACTCTCCAAGTGAGCTATTCCTCCAGTCTTCTATTTTTAATGTTTAACTGAAACTTGTCATTAGGCTTTGCTACTAAAGTACCCTCCTTATGAATTACCACTGTAAATTATTACTGATAGTAATTTTAGTCATTTTGGTTATCCTACTAATACAGCAACAATCTTGAGAACAATGCCCAGTAAACATTTTTCTTTTTTAATTAACTTTATTATTTATTTAATTATAGTTTACAAGATTGTAAAATTATAAAGATATACTTCCACAGGGTAAAAACTATCACAGTTCAGTGCCCTATCCCCACCTTTTTTCCCCTGGCTCACTGTCCTTCCTCCCAAAAATAACCACCGTAGTTTTCACAGAGTCTTAGCTACAGTTTGCCATTCTTTTTTAAATGATTTTATGTGTTTCAGTTATTTTGGTTGCATATATGAGTGAAACCATACAGTAATTTCCTTTTTATTGAAATGCAGGTCATTTGGTAAAAGATATAAACTATAGCAACAAGAGTACTTGAACACAAACACCAAATTAAATAACCCCAAGATATTATATATAAGAATAATGAGGAAATTGTTGTAAGAAAGATTAAAAAGTACTAAAGAGAAAAATGACATCATGTAATAAGACATGCAGGACAGTATTAGTGGAAATATGTTATACATAAAATTATATATATCATTTATATACAGATGTGCTATAAATAATCATATATAAGAGTTTTTCTTAAGCTGTTCTTATTTTATATATAATTCAATATTTATTTTTCTACATGTATTATTAACTGAAATATCCTTTCTCAAAACCCTATAATATTTATTTTTATTGGTGATTTAATAATAATCAACAAGATTGTGGGATAAGAGGGTTACAATTCCATGCAATTGCTACCAACAGAGTTCTGTGCTCCCCACCTTCCCCCATTGGAAGCTTCCCTATTCTTTATCCCTCTGGGAGTATGGAGCAAAGATCTTTATGGTGTGCAGAAAGTAGGAGGTCTGGCTTTTGTAATTGCGTCTCCACTGAGCATGGACACTGACATATTGCTCCACTGAGCATGGACACTGACATATTGATCCATACCCCAAGCCTGTCCCTATCTTTTCCAAGTGGAATAGGGCTCAAGGGAGGTGAGGTTCCAAGACACATTGTAGATATCTTCTGCCCAGGGAAGTCAGGATAGCAACATTATAGCATTACAACTTGGTAGGTGGAAAGCACTAAGATAGAAAGCAGAACTGTGGTGATGCAATATGCAGGTGACCATGGACGGAAGCCCCAACACAGTGCTGATGTCAGCCTTGGCGACAGAAGGCTGACAGAGTATGCAGTGATCTGCGCAGGCACATAGTGGACTGTAGGTGGATCCAGACTCTGCTGGTGTGCAAAGCATTGTGAGTAGGCTGAATAGACTTAAAAGGCCAACCAGTGGGTACTCTCACGCTCTTTGGCTGCGACTTCTTTTCCTGGTCTGAAGCACCTTAGTGGAGGTGCTCCAGGCATCCATCCACCATATCTACTCTTCCTGGGAACTGAACACATGTGACTCTGCTAGCCGGTAAACTTTTAGACCCCCTACAGCCATGAGCAACCTATACCAGAATTGATAATTGTTTATCTTATGGGATATTCAGACTTCATAGAGCTACCATATTCTTAACCCTTGATGATAAGTGCTTATTTTGCCTTTTACCTGTTTCACCCTAATAAACGTTGTATCGTTTAAACCAGTTCCCAGCTCCCGCTGTGAATCCTTTCACCACCGCAAGCAGCCACAAGTACTCCCAACCTCTAATTAAGTTAAATAACAACACAGAAGAAACTATTTAATAATCATGAACATAAAGGTAGGAATATAGCAGATGAGATTTGGGGTTTTCATTTTGGAAGAAGCTAGGAAGTCAATATTACGTATATTCCAAGGGGCCTGTGATTTTACTAATTGTTGCCTAAGCCTGACAACTAATATGGAGGTGGGCTGAAAGTATTGTCTGAGAAGATAATGTCAGAGTTGGCAATAGGACTAGAAAGCTGATTTAGGGAATATAGTAGCTCCCAAATATGGAAAATTTATATAAATACTATAAACAATAAATCCCACTGATCGGATCGAGGGCTGATGTCTATTTATATTTAGCACAGGAGCCTATATAACCTCTGTATTCCCGTCAGTCTGAGCTTGCATTCCCTTGTCACAGTTAGGAACATTCAAAGCTGCACTCATTTTAGGACTGTCTTCCTTGAGTGGCAGAATATGTTGACCCAGTCTCCCTATGGAGTCTCCACCATTATTGTTCCACATTGAGGGAAAAGTCCTTTAGAGGTCCACAGGAGGGTCCATGATGCTCTTCCTGATGAAAATGACCATCAGTGATGGAGAGAGGGATTTGTTAGAGGTCTAGGCCCATCATATCTATGTGGGAATCCAAAGATTCTCTGAATAGGGCCATTGATGATGGGGTAGCCTGATAGTGATAAAAAAAAGTCCATCATTAAAATAGGCCAGTCTCTTGCTCTTATCCAGCTTTTATAGTCCTTACTTTATTTGACAGGGTTAGACTTTGAGTGATTGAGGGAAGTGAAATAGGAAGTAGGTGAGAAGGTACTCTAAGCCCAAGAAGAAAATATTTAATTAAGTATTTTATGATGTCTTTTTTGGTCTTTCTACTTGCTTGCCACATTCGTTGAGTCATTGTGCATTGCTACTTTAAGGTATATATTTTCCTCTGACTTATGAATACATGTGTACATATGCCCTATGTCATGGACCCTGGTTTATATCTAGGTTCTGTAACTTTGTTAAGACGTGTGCCACCTAAAATGGAAGTAAGATATTCTATGCACAAGGAAAGGTCTCACCAGAGTATTGGAGGCAGGTGGTTGACATCCCAGGCCTGATGTCTATGTACACAGACCAAAGTGAAACATGTTGAAGTGGCACTGGTTGTACTGATTTGGTTGAGATCAGCAGATTCCATATTAAATGGTATGGATCAAGAGAGCATGAAGGAAAATGAGCAAAAGTCCAGAGATTCCATGACTGGGAAAAATATAGGTTTTAGGGAGAATGAGGAAGATTCCTTGCTATCTTAGAGTTTTAAAAGGCAATAGTTGGGAGTAGGGTGGTAGCACAACAGGTTAAGCACACGTGACTCAAAGCTCAAGGACCTGCATAAGGATCCCGGTTTGAGCCCCAGCTCCCCACCGGCAGGGGAGTCGCACAGGCGGGGAAGCAGGTCTGCAGGTGTCTATCTTTCTCTCCCACTCTCTGTCTTCCCCTCCTCTCTCCATTTCTCTCTGTCCTATCCAACAACAATGACATCAATAACAACAATAATAACTACAACAACAATAAAAAACAATAAGGGCAACAAAAGGGAAAATAAATAAATATTAAAAATAAGGCAATAGTTATTATTATAACCAAGTTACTTGGTTATAAGAACTTCATATGATTGTTATTTAATGCTATTTACAAATAATTATATTATATATACAGACAAGACCTATTTTCTTTTTTCTCCTTTGTCTAAGATTATAGGTGATTTAGTATTTTAAAAAATGTTATTACTAGAAATGCATTAATAATTTAAGCCCAGTATTAAAATTCAATCAGGTTACCAATTTGAAACCTTTTAGTGCTTCAATTGAAGAAATGTATACTCAGAAATGAAGTTTGTGCATTAAAAAGCTAGGAACAATCTATTTTTCTCCTCTCATATTGATTAAATAGTAGTTTATAAGGCTAAAAGTTAGTATGGTTATATATTAACACCATTCCCACCCAGGGTCTGTGTCCCTAGCCCCAACCACCTATGGTGAAGCTGAAAACCTACCCTAATCGCCCACTCCACCTCTGTTTTTGTTTGTTTATTTGTTTTACTTTGGTGCACTACTCCAAACTCAGTCATATTCTACTTTTTTTTAAATAAAACACTGGAAGAATATCATAAATGCTAGTGAGCCAATTTGCAAAAGCTGTAGATTAACAGCTGCTATCAATGTTTTACTTTTGATCATTGTGCTATTTTTTTTACAAGCAACTTTTTAATCAGACAATAATAGTGATAAGTAATACAGTAGGGGCCACACCCAGTAGGGCACACAGTTTACCATACATGAACACCTGAATTCAATCCCCCTATCACTACATGGGTACACCTGCACAGGGGAAGGAGCTTTATGAGTGGTGGAGATGTGTTTTCTCCTTCTCCTTCTTTCTCCTTCTCCTTCTCCTCTTCCTTCTTCTCCTTCCCCTTCCCCTTCCCCTTCCCCTTCCCCTTCCCCTTCCCCTTCCCCTTCCCCTTCCCCTTCCCCTTCCCCTTCTCCTTCTCCTTCTCCTTCTCCTTCTCCTTCTCCTTCTCCTTCTCCTTCTCCTTCTCCTTCTCCTTCTCCTTCTCCTTCTCCTTCTCCTTCTCCTTCTCCTTCTCCTTCTCCTTCTCCTTCTCCTTCTCCTCTTCCTTCTTCTCCTTCTCCTTCTCCTTCTCCTTCTTCTTCTTCTTCTTCTTCTTCTTCTTCTTCTTCTTCTTCTTCTTCTGCTTCTTTTTGCATATATAGAGTTCCTTTTATTCTTTTTCTTCTTTGTTGGAGGATTAATGTTTTACAATCAACAGTGAATATGATAGTTTGAACATGTATAACATTTCCCAGTTTTCCACATAACAATACAATCCCCACTAGGTCCTCTGCCATCATGTTCCAGGACCTGAACTCTCCTCCAAACCCACCCTATAGTCTTTT
Organism: Erinaceus europaeus; assembly: GCF_950295315.1. NCBI lineage: Eukaryota > Metazoa > Chordata > Mammalia > Eulipotyphla > Erinaceidae > Erinaceus > Erinaceus europaeus. The sequence continues at coordinate 94,158,102 of NC_080165.1, read as the reverse complement.
ACTTGAGTTCAATAAACCAACTTCATTCCAAGTTCTGCTTATTGTTTTCTCTTCTGATCTTGTTTTTCAACTTCTGCCTGTGACATAATCTCATACTCATTCTTATGTTTCTGGTTATTTCACTTAACATTATTTCTTCAAGCTCCATCCAAGGTGGGCTGAAAATTGTGAAATCACCATTGTTAATACCTGAGTAGTAGTATATATCACTACTTACTCAACCACTTATCTGTTGCTGGACATCTGAGTTGCTTCCAGGTTTTGGCTATTACAAATTGTGCTGCTATAAACATAGATAGACAGAAATCTTTTTGGATGGTTGTGTTTAGTTCCTTAGGATATATTTCACAGAAAGGAATTGCAGGGTCATAAGGTAGGTCCATTTATAGCCCTCTGAGAGTTCTCCAGACTGCTCTCCAGCAGTGCAAGATGGTTCTTTTGTCCTTACAACTTCTCCAGCATTTGTTGCTAATATATTTTCTGATTATGACATTTTTACAGGAGTGAAGTGGTATCTCACTGTTGTCTTTATTTGCATTTCTCTGACAATCAATGACTTGGAACATTTTTTCATACATTTGTCAGCCTTTCAGATCTCTTCTGTGTTGAATAATCTGCCCATGTCTTCTCCCCATTTCTGGATGGGCTTATTTGTTTTCTTGTTGAGTTTGTCAAGCTCTTTAGATATTTTGATTATTAGCCTTTTGTCTGAGTTATGCCATGTAAAGATCTCCCATTCTGTGAAGGGTCTCTTTGTTTTGGTATTGATTTCTTTTGCTGTGCAGAAGCTTTTTAATTTGATGTAATCCCATTGGTTTATTCTTACCTTAGTCTTCTTTGTAATTGGATTTGTTTCATTGAAGATGTCTTCAAAATTTACACGGAAAAGAGTTCTGCCAATATTTTCCTCTAAGTATTTGGTTTCTGGTCTAAGATCTAAGTCCTTGATTCACTCTTCTGCACGTTTCAAACCAATTTTCCAACACCATTTGTTGAAGAGACTTTCCTTTCCCAATTTAATAGTCTGAGCACCTTTGTTAAAGCTTTTCTGTCCATAGGTGTTGGGACTTACTTTTGGGCTCTCAATTCTATTCCACTGGTCAATGTGTCTATTTATGTTCCTGTACCAAGCAGTTTTGACTACAATGGCCCTATAATACAATTTGAGATTTCAGAGTGTGATGCCTCCAGTTCTGTTCTTTCTTCTCAAGATTTTTTTTTGACAACTCTAGATCTTTTTTGTTTCCAAATAAACATTTGTAGCTTTTGTTCTGTTCTAAAAAATTAGCTTGGGATCTTGATGTACACTAATTTGTATATGGCTGTAGGTATTATATTCATTTTAATGATGCTAATTCTTCCAACCCACAAACATGGAATATCTTTCCACTTTTTTGTGTCTTTTTCTATTTCCTTGAGTAGTGACTCATAATTTTCAGTATACAAGTCTTTCACTTTTTTGGTTAAGTTTATTCCTAGCTATTTTATTGTTTTTGTTGCTGGCTCCCTTACCTCCTTATTGTGGAAGTTGGTCTTAGGGTGGGGGAGTGCAGTAAGAAAAAGTAAAACTCAAGGTCAGCCGGACAACTCCATGGCTCCTTTTTTCTTTTTCAGTCTAAGTTTTCTAGCCTAAGGGTATATTATATGGCTCTACCTTCATTCCACTTTGACCTCTCCTGCATACTTCCTCCACCACTGGCCTAGAAATCATGCCCTCACCCAAAATTCCCAGATTAAAGCAGCCTCCTTCAACCTGCTATCTTGGTTCCACCTCCCCTAGCCCCCACAGTTTTTATTATAAAGATCTTATAATATAGTTTGAGATCTGGGAGTGTTAAGCTTCCATTTCTGGTTTTTTTGTTTGTTTGTTTATTTGTTTTGTCTTTCTTTTTTTCTCAAGTTTGTTTTGGTGATTCTAGGTGTTTTCTGATTCCAGATAAACAGTTGTATATTTTATTTTATTATCTTAAAGAAAATTGCTGGGATCTTAATATATATCACCATTAAGTCTTTAAATGGCTCTGTATAGAATATCCATTTTGATGATGTTAATTCTTCCAATCCATGAACATGGGATATCTTTCCAGATCTTTATAGCATTTTCTATTTCCCTGAAACTCACAGTTTTCAGTATATAATAAGCCTTTCACTTCTTTGGTTATGTTTATTCCTAGATATTTTATTGATTTTTCTGCCATAGTGAATGGGAGTGATTTCTACATATCTTCTTCTACCTTAGTGTTTGTGTAAAGGGATGTCAATGATTTTTCTGTTTATGTTGTAACCTGACACCTTAATCTACTGCCTAATAATTTCCAGAAGTATTCTGCGGAATTCTTTAGGTTTTTCTATGTATACTATCATATCATCTGCAAACAGTAAGAGTTTGACTTCTTCCCTTCCAATCTGTATTTCGTTGATTTGGTTGTCTAATTGCTATGGCAAAAACTCCCAATACTATGTTGATGTGTAATGGTGATATTGGACAACCCTGTCTTGTACCTGATCTGAGTGGGAATGTTTTTATCTTCTCCCCATTGAATATGATCTATGTAGGTTTGTTGCATATGGACTCCACTATCTTAAGGAATTTTCTTAAACTTTTTTTTATCTTTATTTATTTATTGGACAGAGACAGCCGGAAATTGAGAAGAAAGGGGGAGATAGAAAGGGAGAGAGACAGATACTTGCAGTACTGTTTTGCCACTTGCAAAGCTTTCCTTCTGCAGGTGGGGACTGGGAGCAGGATCCTGGGTCCTTGTACATTGCAACATGTGCACTCAACCAGGTGTGCCAGCACCAGGCCCTCTTAAGGAATTTTCTATCTAGTCCCATTTAGTTCTTAGATAGTAGTTAGTAGTTCTTAGATCTTTAGTAGTTCTTAGATCTTTAGTAGTTCTTAGATCATGAAGGGATGTCGGGTTTTTTTTATTGGTTTTCTTTGCAGCTATTAAATAATCATGTGGTTTGGGTTTTTCCTTTATTGGTGTAGTGAATCACATTGACTGATTTATGTATATTGAACCAGCCTTGCATTCTTAGGATAAATCCCACTTGGACATGATGAACATTTTTTTAATATACTGATGAATAAGAAAAATAAAAATTGATTAAAACAGAGAATAAAAACAGAGAAAGAAAAAAGGAAAAACAAAAGAGAAATATCAAACCAAACTCCTCCCACAAAAGAGAACCAAAGCAGTGACCAGTCAATACAACAACAAGAAAAGCAAAAGCAAAAATTTATCATACCAGGGAGAAGTAAGAAAAAAAAAAAGAAAAAGGAAATATCACACCAAAATGAACTCCTCCCACAGGCAATATCATGGAGAAACCTCAGCAAATACAATAACAACAAAGCAAAGATTTATCAAACCAGTGTAAAGGAAAGAAAAGAAAAGAAAATTCAAAACTAACCTAAGCCAAACTCTTCACACAAATAGCTCCACCTCCCTAAATCTAAACTCTGTTTTATGACTGTCTGTAGCTCATCTTCAGTAAGGTTCAGATGGCTCCCCATTGAGCTCTCACAAAAGGTTTAGCCATGGAATCTTTCTTGATAAATTTAACTCCACGGCAGGGCCTCTTTGTCTCCATCTGTTTCTCTTTCTCTAAGTAAGCCACCTACCTCTGACCTGGGGGATGGGATAAGGGGCTCAGAGAAAAAAACAACTCACTGCTCCTTTGTCCTTTTTAGCACCTTTTTGCCAATTTATAGATGAGCTGTGATATTCTAATATGGTTTTTCTTTGTCCCTTCTTCTATAGTTTCTCTCCTATGGCCTGGAAATCCTACTCTCACATGGAATTCCCAGGTTTGTGAAGAGTTTGCAAAGTGTTTTTTCCAAGCTTCCATCTTGACTTGTCCTCCCTCACCTCCCAGAAACTGTTCTCATCTCATCCTTTTTTTTTTTTTTTGTCTCTAAGGTTATTACTGGGGCTCCGTGCCTGCACTACAAATCCACTGTTCCTGGAGGCTATTGTTTCTCCTTTTGTTGCCCTTGCTATTTATCATTGTTGTTATTATTATTGTTGTTGCTGTCATTGTTGTTGGATAAGATAGAGATAAATTGAAAGAGGAGGGCAGCACCTAGAAGGGAAGAGAAAGATAGACATCTTCAGACCTGTTTCACTGCTTGTGAGGAGACCTGCAGATGGGGAACTGTGGCTTGAACCAGGATCCTTACTCCAGTCCATGTGTGCTTACCTGCTGCACATCTTCAGTTCATTTCTTTCTTCTATTTTATAGTTTAACATTGCCTCACATTTCTACGGCTTATGTTTCTGAGTCTGTTTTTTTTTTCTTTTTCTTTATTGTTGTTGTAGTTATTAGTGTTGCTGTTGGTGATGTCATTGTTGAATAGGACAGCTCTGAGTCTGTTTAATTGTGTATCATCTTGTTGAGAGTCAAATGCTCCTTGTTTCTTTTTCTGTGACACTCCTTTCAGTAACTTTTGCAAGGCAGGTCAGACAATGTCATATTCCTCTAGTTTTTGTGTGTCCAATGTTGTTTTGCCTGTTCCTTCATATTTAATGGTAGTCTTGGAAGATTAAAGTGTTCATAGTTGAAAGTTATTGTCTTCGTGCAAAAAATTATGATAGGATCTGAACTATAAGTCACTTTCTTCTTTTTCCTAGCATCCTGTAAATTTTTTCTTTGTTTTTGACTTTTGATAGTTTCATAATAGTATCTCTGTGTAGGTCTATTTGGGTTTAGAAATTTGGGAGTTTTTTCTTCTTCCTGAACATCTACATTCTCAAATTCAAAATTTGGGAAAATTTCTGCTACTGTTTGTCTGAGTATAGTTACTGTTGCCTTCTTTGTCTCCTTTCCTTCTGTGACCACTATAATTCTGATTTTTTTTTTTCTGGTGAAATCTTCATTCTCTCAAAGAGCTGCTTAATTTTTCCTAAATCTTTGTTTCTCCTGTCTATGGCCAGTTTGTCTTCTATTTTTCTTTTTGTATTTTTTACAAAATACAAAAATATTATAGTTTACAATAAATACAGCTGTTGATACATGTGTAAAATTTCTTTTTTCTGCCAAACTCCAGTATAGATCCTCCACCATCATGCACCTACAAGACCTCAAAGCAACCCCTACCCCCAATCAGAGTCCTTTACTTTGTGTAATACAGCAAATTGAGTTTAAGTCCTAATTGTGTTTCCTCTTTCTCTTCTTAGTTCTTAGCTTCTATCCATGAGTGATATTCTCTCTTCTACATGGATAAACCTGTTTCCTTGACTTGCTATTTGAGATCAGAATGCATTCAAAGTGTTTTTCATACCCTGTAATTCTGTTTTCAGGTTTTCTATTTCCCTATTAAGTCAATCTTTGAAGTCATAGATTTCTTTCTTAATCCATTTTTCCATATTAAATTTATGCTTTTGCATTTATTCCAGTTTCCTGACAATGTATTCCTTAAACTCTTTCTCTCCTGGATTTACATCATAAAGTTTCTGTGCCTTCCTCTTGGTTTTGCTGAGCTAGTGTTTTCCTAGTTTTACCCATCTGGTTTGGTTTCTGTTATTGCCTACAGGTTATGCTGGGTTTTGCTTTATATGTAGATATCAGGACAGGATTAAAGCCTGACTTAGAGCATGTGATAATTTTAGCTCAAAGCTCGAGTTTTGCTTGATTGATGTGATATTAACCCTTTGTATCTTTGATACTGTGTATTGTTATGTTTGTGACTGATGCTGATTGATATAATGTATAAAGGCTTTTTGGAACAGAAATATAAGTGGAAGCTAGCAAGCAGAAGCAGAGCTAACATTCACACACACACACACACACACCCCGCACCCTTGTGCTTTTCCTCTGCATACTACGGACTAGACCTTGCCTTTCCATGACTATTCCCCTCCAGCCCTCTGAACCTGCCCCTTGGCATGGCCCTTGATCCCAGACAGTGAATTATGAAAGAAGGGGAGTAGCTTTGAAGTGATTTAGTATTATAGTATCTGATGCCCCTTAAATAGAGGTCTATTCTAGGGGTGTAAAGATATCCCAAACTTCATTCTCTTCCCAGACTGATTCCAGAAAGTAGGTATGCTGCTATGATGTCAAAGTTACTTTTTTTTTTTTTTGCCTGCAGGGTAGTTTGATCTAGATCACCAGAGTGTCTCTGGCAGCTGGAGCACCTTAGGGGTTAAGACTCCCTGATGCTACAAGGATACTGTGTTCTGTTCTCCAATTCCTCTGAATGATTCCCTGGAATTTGCTTGGAGCCAGTGGTTTCTACAATTCTAAATGGCAGTCCACAACTCCTTTTTAAGACACACAGGCCCTTTAAATCTGCTGGGTGTATTTGAAGTGATTGTAAATATGCTGTGTCCTCCAGCAATGTGTTGACCTGTTAGTGCTTGATTCCTTCTCTCTCTCCCCTCCTGTTCCTGCTGTCCCTCAACCTTCAGATAGGGATTTTCCTTCATGAGAAATGTCAGCTATTGCTTGATGATATTTGTTGAGTTATTTTGTTATAAAATTTGTTTTCTGAGAGAGAAGCAGCTTTCAGTGACATAGTCACCATAACTCCTCCCTGGAAGTCCAATAAGCTATTTTAATCCTACTGTTAATGTAGTATCATTAAACATTTGATCTCCTTTAAAATACAACAGATTATTTATCAAGATAAATTCACTATGTTCTTCCTTTATCTTTATTGTATTTTAGGAAACAGATGCAATTCAGTTTTCATATAAATATGAAGACATACATTTGTTATTGTTCACATGTATGCTTATACTAGTGGTTTACATATGTCCTGTGTTGATTTATTAAGATAGAGATAGTCAAAGAGATTGAATGAGATCATAACACCAAAGCTTCATTCAGCAAGGTGGAAATAAGGCTTAAACCTGGGCCATATACATGACAAAGCAGCACACTGTTCAGCACTTGTAGCCTTTATTTTCCTTATTTCTTTGATTTGTAAAAAAAAAAAAAAAGTGGGGAGTCAGGCAGTAGCTTAGCAAGTTAAGCACACATGGCACTAAGCACAAGGACCAGAGTAAGGATCCTGGTTAGAGCCCCCAATTCCTCACCTGCAGGGAAGTTTCCAGGTGGTGAAGCAGGTCTGTGGTTATCTTTCTCTCCCCTTATCTGTCTTGCCTCTTCTCTCCATTTCTCTCTGTCTTATCTAACAATGACACCAAAACAACAACAATAATAACTACAACAACAATAAAAAACAAGGGTAACAAAAGGGAAAATAAATAAATTTTTTTAAAAAGTGATTGTCAAAGCTTTCTGTCCACTTACTATTAAGACCTGTCATTAGGATTTGCTAATACAGTACGTACTTTACCAATTATGACTTTAAGTTATTATTTACAGTAGCTATATTAATTTTACTTGTTCTACAAATATGACAGCAAAATACAATGAACAATAGTAGCAGGGATGCAGTATAACCATGAAGGAGAAAGAGAATAGAAAGTATTGACTATTTCAGTCAATGTTTTGTTTGTTTTTCTTTCCCCATAATTGTTACCTTATTGAGTTCATATTTACAAAAAGATATAATGAAATAATACACATCAATATATGCCAGGAACCATTTCTCTGATTGATAGATGATAAGCTTTGAAACAATGGAAGCCCTCGAGACAAGTTTCATTCTCCCCCCTGGGCAGGCCATTTTCCCCTCAGGTAGACCATTTATCAGAAATAGTGACACAACACATAGTTGTGGTAGCAAACATGATTTCATCCATTGTATGTTGCAAGGAACATTCCCCTTTGAAGATTGCTCTTCCTCCTCCTCCTCCAGCACTTCCCCCCTCCTTCCCCAAAGCCTTATAATGCCTGTGTACACAATAAGATTTTGCAGCTTGATCAGAAACCTGTCTTGCTGTCATTCTTTTGTGTCTCTTGTCCCTATCATTCCAGATCTTTTTAGGTTCCTAGCCCCTGCTTACCACCCTGCTGGCTGGAGCATTCTGGCACCCGAGCATGGGGCGAAGAAGCCTTCTGGACCTAGGAACTCCGCTGATTGAGAGGATAGGCCTATCCGAATTCACTGAGTCACCGCAGCCGAGGGGGTAACGCAAAGACTCACAGAGATCGCCACGGAAATACCCGACTGTGAGTCACATCTGGAGGGGTGTCACAGCGGCTGAGGTAAGCAAAACCATGGGACATGAATTTATCAAACAAGATTTATTCATTAAAGGACTCAAGGAGTCACTCAAGACACGAGGAACTAGGGTTAAAACGAATTAAAGAAGTTTTTAGACTATATTGGAAATATTTGCCCCTGGTTCCCCCAGGAAGGCACTATAGATGAGAAATGGAGGAGAATTGGTGATTGTCTTAATGATTACTATCAATCTTTTGGTCCTGCACATGTACCTGTTTCTGCCTTTTGTTACTAGAATTTAATTAATGATATCTCAAAAATCTATAATAACCACCCTGATATTAAAAACCTTATTACAGAGGGTGAAAAGGTCCTCCGGCAACTTTCTTGTCCACCGTCCAGGACAAAGACCTCATCTCCATGCCCTTCTGTGGTTATTGATCTTGATCCCCCAGTACCCAATCAAAATAAAAGCCTCCCAGCACCCAATGAAAGAAAAAGCCCTGTTCCCCTCCCTACAGGTCCCACCTCACTTACTAAAGTTCCCTTTATTGACCCTCCTATTGCTAATTCACATGAGGACGAAACCCAGCATTCTTTCCCCCGTCTCTACCCAGTTTTACAAAACCTCCCACAAAACCCCCCCTCTCCTGAAGCACTTCCCGTGGAGGATGAGGCTTTGCTAGAAAAAGAGGCTGCCAAATACCACAATCCTGATTGGTGTCCTCCTCCCTTTAATCCCCCTCCCTATATCCATGCCCCCGCTCTCTAGCCTGACCCTCTCCTTGACAATCCCTCCGTCAGGCGGGCACGCTCAGGAGCCCTTACAGGAATTTCCACCCACTGCAAGGTCCTTGCTGACCAGAAAGAGCAGCTTCAATTAATGAAATAAATAGCTGCAGTTACAGAAGAACTTACCATTTTAGCCTCACCAAAAAACCTAAACCCAATCCCTAAAACTAAAACTAAACCATTCAAATCAAAACCGGTTTTGGCTTTCCCTGTTACTTGGAGCCAGGCTCAAAGTGGCTAATGCTAACCGCTATGCTCTTCATTGTCCAGACTGCCTCCCTACACCACCACCCCTCCGTTTTGTGCTCTGGTCCTTGACTTGGCCAATAATACTGATTAGACCACCAAGGCTAAAACTCAACTAGCACAAAAAAAAGCTTCCCTTAGATAATTAATAGAAGGAAAATGAGAACATTTACAATTAGTTAAAGAACTGTGGGCTCTTGATTTGGCATTATCTTAAAACTAGTCAGCCAAAAAAGATCCAGCTTTTTCCCTCTGGCTTCCCCCACAGCTCTCAGAAAGCTTTAAACCAGTTCTCAGTGAGATCTTATCTGGCTAGCAAACTATTTAGAGAAAGAATGAAATCAATCAAACAAGACGTTCCCTTTAACTTAAAAGTTATTAACCAGAAAACCAGTACACACTTTTGATAAAAATTTAATGATTTGTTTCTTTAAAACTGTAAAATGTCCCTTAGCCTAGAAAAATAATTTCAAAGAATTTTCTCTGCGCAGCGGTAAACTGAGCCCGCCTGTTCCACCCGCACAGCCAATAACGGCATAGAGCTCCTGCTCCACAGATTGGCAAACACTTCAGTCAATCATTCTTAGCCACAAATGCCCCTCCTGGGTGGCTGTGAGTTAGAAATCCGAAAGCCGCTATTCAAAAGGAAAATTTTTCTTTTCACCAAGAATGTATGTTTTAAGTCTGTGCTAGCCTTGTTTTCATTAATGTGTGTTAACCCCTAAGTAACTAAAGTTTGTTTTAAGTTTTAAATAAGATTTAGTTAAGCTAAATGTGGTTTTAAAGATCCCGACTCATAGAGTTGGCACACCTTTACCAAAGTAAAATATAGGACAGTTTCGTCCTTCTGATAGCTAATATCAGCATCAATTCATTAGTTAAAAGATTTTCTGAGATCTCTAGACGTGGTAAAATGCCTCTACAGTCTCTCTCACTCTTGTGAGAATTGTAAATATTACCAGCACCCCAATACCAACTGCCATTGTTTGTTAATTTGTTAATTCCATGTTTGAACTGGCTTTCTAATAACCTAGTCAGTGTAGAGCAGTGGCCTTGCCAAGAAAAAAAGGGTTAAACGTGTTATTCCTGGCCTGATAAAAAATTTTCATTTGGCAAATGTGATTCGACAAAATTATTTAGTGTAAAATGGTCATCTAAAAGAAATGTTAACAGTAAAAATTTATTTTAACATTTCAGCTATAAGGTTTATTTTAGCTTTTTAAGTTACCTGTCCAAATCAAAGTGAAAGATCAATTAAGTTGTGTACCCACCCTTGTTCATAGCTGCCCTAAGGGTGTGATAGCTTTGTGATAAACAAAGATCCTAACAAACAAAGTTTAACATTTTACTTAAAATTGTTTAAGACTGGCTTGGGTTAGTAAAAGATAACACAATGGTTATATTAATTATTTACATGCCAGAGGCTTTTTCTCTGGTTTTCCTCTTTATATATTTCTGCTTTTAAAAATTATCTGGTTTGTTTTAAGACACTGCCAGAGGTTTATTCTTGATAAATTAAAGTAATACATTGTGCTTCTGGTCTGATAGATTTATTTTGGCAAATCCTGATTTAACAAAATTATTATTTTGAACATTTAAGCTAAGAGGTTTTATTTTAGCCTTTTAAGTTGCCATATTAGAGTTCTAAGGAGTAAAATATATTAAGAGTTTTATATCTATGCTTACTCATGATAGCCTTGTGATGAATAAAGATCTTAGTAAACTAAAGTTATAATATTATAGTTAAACTGTCTAATCAGTTTAAAATAATGCTAAAAATGGTAAACATTTTATCATGTCAACACATTAGGTATTGACTTTCTATAAGATATTGGTATATTCTAATAAAGAGCCTTCTAAAATCATAGAAAAAACCTCAAGCCAATTCTAACCATTAGATCATCAATTAACTTGGTACAAGTTCTCTCCCTAAGTAAATATTATAGGTACATCTGCACATGAAGAACTGACTGCTCATATGGTAAGATTTAAAACTAAACATTTTTAATTTTTTATTTATGGGTGTGTGATGACTCCTAAAGTCACTCATATCCTAAAATTTTCTCATTTTTTACAAGCCTCTTAAAGTTTTAACGCTCGACCTGCCATAGTGAGAGCACTTTACTGGCTCCTGCATTGTTTAATTAAGATCTTGCTATTCAGACTTTTAAGATTAATCTCCATTGATAAAAGCCAATGGTCTCTGGCAGATTGATATAATTCACCTGCCCATGTTTAGTAAACAAAAACTTTTTTTTCTCAGTTGATATTTTTTCTAAATTTATGTGGGCTACAGCTCAAACAAGAAAAACTAAAACCCTTAAGCTTAATTAATAAAAAAAGAAGGGGAATGCACCCCCCAGTATTCAGTTGGCTAAAGTTCAATGAAGTAACGTACTAAACCTTTTTAATATTTACAAAAATTCGAATTGTCCATTTATTGTATCTCATTGACAAAGCCACCCACTTTTCCAGTTAGAGAAATATTTCCTTTTTCTCTTTTTCAACACTGGATGTCCATGTTTGTTTTCCTTTTATTATGGTAGATGACATTATTGCTCTTGCAAAATCCACAGAGTCCCTGTTGGCAAGTCCTTACCACAAAGGATGCCATGGCAGTATATACTCAAGCTAACCTCACCAGCTTATCCAAGTCTTCTCTTTCTGCTGACCTACCACTACTGACTTCATCTTTGCATGTTTATTGACTGCTCACTTTTCTCAAAATATTCCTCGATGTTCAAGGAACCTCACCTTAACTTCTAATGTGTATGTACCTCCTCTGTGTTTTGGTATAACACCATCCTATATTTTCATGTCAATTCTTCTCTACCTGGTCCTTGCCTCCTAGTTTTGCTTGTTCCACAGCTGACCCTCTATGAAGAAGAAAAATTTCACCACCAGATACCAGATGTGCTGTGTTTCTTCCCCTGGACATCACATCCACTGACTGCTTCTCTTAGACTTGCTGGTGGCATGCAAGGACACTCTATATATTCCTCCCATGAATTTTCTGACAAATTACAACAGGTTATAGACTCCACCACAAATAGTCTTGAGTCACTACAGAGCCCCTTATGGGACCCTTATTAGTCTTTTGTTAATGGTTACCTTAGGATCCTTTATTTTTAATAAGATTACTGACTTTATAAAATGGAAGATTGACTCCTTGGCATCAAAACCTTTGCAAATACATTATCACAGACTTGATTTGGCTGATAGAGGCCTGGTTGAACTGAGGATGACAGACCTCCCTTTCAGATGGCATAAAACTCAGAATTATGCATCGAGACATCCAACCTTGGCAGGGCAAGGACACCAGTAAGGGGTGCAAGGCAAAGCATTGCAGGGGGAAGACCCTATAGTCTGCCTCTGAGTCCCCTGTGAAGCAAACCTGATTTGCATGGAGGTTGGTGTCAGCAACAAAAAATTGTTTCCCTGGAAACTGTGGCTCAGCCTCCCCTCCCCAAAAAGACACCAAGAGCCTTATAAGATGCAGGAAGATTGGTTTTTGCACCCACCCCGCGGGAGGAATTGGGTCAATACTTCCACCCTCTGGTTATGCCCACCAAACATGCTGTTAAGGTCTCTGCTCCTCACCCCGATTGCCTGCCTCAAGTTAAATTATAACAAAGGGATGAGATGCCAGGAACCATTTCTCTGCTTGATAGATAATAAGCTTTGAAACAATGGAAGCCCTCGAGACAAGTTTCATTCTCCCCCCCTGGGCAGGCCATTTTCCCCTCAGGTAGACCATTTATCAGAAATAGTGACACAACACATAGTTGTGGTAGCAAACATGATTTCATCCATTGTATGTTGCAAGGAACATTCCCCTTTGAAGATTGCTCTCCCTCCTCCTCTTCCAGCAATTCCCCCCTCCTTCCCCAAAGCCTTATAATGCCTGTGTACACAATAAAATTTTGCAGCTTGATCAGAAACCTGTCTTGCTGTCGTTCTTTTGTGTCTCTTGTCCCTATCATTCCAGGTCTTTTTGGGTTCCTAGCCCCTGCTCACCACCCTGCTGGCTGGGGCAAATATACACTGGTGCTGTTATTCTTTTTCTCAGATAAACTTCTATATTTCCCTGCAATACAAAAATATTTACTAGAAATTTTGAAATGTGTTTGCATATTACTTTTATATAACTTTAATCTTACTCTCTTTTTGAAAATCTAACACAATAACATAATTATGAAATATTTTTCATTTAATAAAATATTTATTTTATAAATAAGAGCACTATTATTTTAATTTTAACTAAGTTTAGTTAAATATATTATTTACACCATGGTTTTCTTGGTTCCTCTACAAAATGAAGTTAGTATGGGAATACAAAGAAATGGCCATATGGCATCATGACATGGGAGCAGGAGCAGGTGAGAGTTTCTCCATGTACCTAAGCTGGTGACTGTTGAGGTATATTTATTCCCATTTCTGGGCTTTCTCTAGTTTATACTTTCATTGTGTGCACATAATAGGCTTTCTAGTCTTTTCTCAATCTGGAATTTTTATTTACTAGTGATAAAGATTTCAGTTGTTCATTTTTTTTCTTGTCTTCTGTCCTAATAAGTCTCCCCCAGTGTCTATCTTTTGTATTATCTCAACTTCACTAGCATTTCGCCCATAGCAAGTACACTTATTATCCAAAGAAGAATAGGCAGAGACCTGCTAATTTCAAACATTATTAGCAATTCAATTCCACACTTTTAACTAAATATCACTGGCCATTGTTATTGATGGAATAATTCACACAGTTATTTAGCTCACAAGTTCCAACCTATGAGAATGCTGAAGTCATTTACGTTAATGTTACATAATATGTTTTCTGATTCCAGATAGGAATCTGTCGGCTGTGACACAGGAGAGAGAGAGAGGAGATCTGGAGTGGAGAGGGAACACAATTCTTTATTTGCGTGGGCACCTCAGGGTTGGGTGAGAGCGCAGCAGTTCGGGCCACATGGAGCTCGGGCCACATGGAGCTAGCAAAATTGGCCGCCTCGCACAGCACCCTTTTCTATGTCTAATCACCGAGGTGAAAAGTAGGCAAGAGAGTGAGGGGCGGAATAAGAAGGACTTTATAGGGCAAAAACCAGGAGTGATGAGCCGGGACAGGATTGGTTGGGGAAGGCACTCGGAGAATATCGTATTAACTCTCGCGGGAACTGGCAACAGCCTGAGGGGATAACATGGTGGATGTGACTGCATCTGCACAATTCCCCAGCAGGAATCAATCTCATTTTTGATCATGTGATATCTTCTACTCTTCTTTCAACTATTTGGCAAGAATTGTGTTCTAGAGTTTTTGCTTCTTTCAATCATTTTCTCTTTTTGTATTTTCTTATATTCTGTCCCATGTGCACACAAGAGAAAGATCTCTTATCTAGATCTAGTGTGGTTCCTAATGTGCTAAAGAAACTTTTGTACTAAATCCTACATTGAATATCAGAAAATGAAGAGTCAATATTTCTCTTTCCATATCTGATATAACATTCTGAATCTTGCTTCTGAGGGAAATGGATGCCTTCAGCTGCTTATAAGTATGATAAATGCAGAAAATTTAAAGAAGATGAAAACACATTAGTACATTTTTCAAAATATTGCACACACTCCAACATATGTAAATATATGCATATATTTTTTCTAATGAGAAACAATAGGGTTGGAGAAAGCTCTTATCTGCAGGTGAAGATGATGACTATTTACTACATATCCAAAGACAACTTTCAGAAATAAATAATATTTACATTGTGTCAAAATATGTAGAAAAGTAATAATTTTATATCAGGTAATCTTAAATCTTATTCCTGTTTATACAGTGTTTAATGATTTCTCCTGAGGCTTATAAGATGTTGAAATTAGGAATATTTTCCTCTTTGCTTCTCACACATAGGTAAAAAAAAAATCACAGACTGAAATTTTAAGTAACTTTATTCGGATATTATAAAAATTTGAAGTTAAATATATTAATGAAGAGATAATTATTTGTGTTATATGAATTTCTGCTCTTAGAAAGCAAGATTGGAATTATGCTATTGATTGATTATTAAATAAATAACTAAGCACTTTATATGGTTCCTTAATGAGGATACTAACATGTTTATATTTATAAATAAGCAGGTTTTTCCTCAGCCCTCACCTGAAGGAGAGAAGTTTTCTATCTTTCCTTTTATCTCCATCTCTCTTTTTCTGTCTATCACCCTCTGTCAATGAAGAAAAATAAAATAAGATCAAGAGTAGTAGTGTCATCCCACAGCCAATAATTCCCATGATAAATAACTCTGGTGGCAAAAAGAAAAATGAAGCTGGTTAAGAAGTTTAGCTTTTTTCTTTTTCTTTCTTTTTTTCCTTTTCTTTCTTTTTTGCACCTTTGACTATTTATGTCTATGTTCTTTCCTTAATTCTTTTTTTTTTTTTTTTTAGCATGTGTTCCCACATTAACTATCTTTCAAAATCTCTTTCTTGGGAATTTTTTGTCTCAGTCTTGTAGCAACCCAATAAACTTATGAAAATAACAGAAAATTGTAACAAGTTATAGCTATGCTAAAGAATTATACTGAACAGTTCCCACAAAGACCTCCAAATTTCTTGGTATGACACTGAGCATAATGAAGTCCCTGAAGCAAGTAGAATGGTTATATATAAACACTGTCATAACCTCTTCTCTTACATGTGAGTTATATTTGTGTGGTTGAAGACTCTAGGGTGAACTGAATGTGGAACACTTGCGGTTAGCCTTGAAAACATTAATGAATTCTCTAGTGGTATGGAACACCTTCAGCGTCTGTGCTCTGAACTGCAGGGCAAAGATGATAGTGTTTGTCCATAGGTGGTTTTCTAAGGTGTCTCCTCAAAGTGCTACTGTGGTATCCACTGCGCCTAAGCCTTCAAGGCAGACAGCTGACAGTTTTTGAAAGTCCCAATACTAACAAGCTCTGGGAAATTTCTTTAAACAAAATCCACACACAAAAAGTAGCCTTAGAAGTGGTTTCTGAATGTTTTCTTGGGAAAAGATATAGGGCAAGATAGTGGATAGAAGAGAGATGAAATGTGATGGCTATATAGTATTGAACTATGACTTATTTCTACCACAGATGGGTTTAGTACTTCCTAATTTATGTCCTTTGACATAATATATCAAAACCTGACATTAAAGTGTGTTGAATATGTAGGATTCACATTCTGTCAGTTATCTAGTATGCATGCATATTTCAAAATTGTTGCATTAAAATTCACTTATAATAAGGAATGGATAAAAAAACTAAGATTAGAAGTTTTAAAAGTTCCTATTATTTATTCCTTAATTACAGATACGTACCAATTATCTATAGAAGTGGATATATTTAGTTTGGGCAGAGTTTACATAAATACTCAAAAATTTATTATTTGAGGACCTGCAATTTCAGTCTTTGCTTTTGAAAATACAATATATTATCTACATTAAAATTACATTTTGAATATAGAAGCAAATTTTTGCTAGGTATCTAGCACTTCATTAGCCCTCTCTGAGAGTGCTATTATGAATTTATTTTCATTTGAGCCACTAAGTATATTGTGAGATTTATAGATAATTAATATTATTTCAGTCTCTACCTCCAGATCACTCAATAGAAAACAAAACAAAAAAATGTTCAAAATATATTAAATAAATTTAAAATAATAATTTAAAATAATAAAATACTTGTAAGTGCACATAGAACCAATTTAATTAGACCCTCAAATTTAAATAAAAATTGGGATCATATCTCTTTAGTAATGCTCCATAGATAATTTGTTTTTTGCCAAAAGACTTTTGAACTATATTTTCAGCCAAATTGTACATACTTAATCCCAGTGGTAAATACAACTGCAAACTTTGCTCAGAGTTAAAATGAGATCAGCGTGGGAGGCAGTGCAGTTTGGAACATTCTCATACAATACAGGATGCATCTTTAATGCAAGGAGAGGGCTTATTGGAAGCTTAAGGCTTGAAAGCTTGAAATACCTGAACAAATTCTGAGGGTAATGCTTCCCAGTGAATATAGAACTGATTTATTTTTGCAGAAAGATACTAAGGGAAGATTATATTCCTACTTGCCCTTGAATTGAAAAGCATGTTGATTCCTTTTATACCAGAGTTAGCTCTTAAATTCATTATAAGTTAGATTTTGGATTACTTTAGGAAGAATCTCTGACAGATTGTAACTGGACCAATCATTGTTTCATTAAACAAAACTAATTAAATGTGCTCACCTTTTAGCAGGACTTGTTAGATTCTGATTAGTCATGACAGATCATTATTTTCAGCAGGACATGGTCAAGATATAGCAATGAGCTCTGAGATGTAATCAGACACCCATATATCCTGGAATTAATAATTATACTAAATTGGCTATAATGAATAATTTATGATGTAAATTCATATGCAATTTGCTATGGTAACACACAAGAAAATACCTGCTGTATTTTAACAAAGTACAAGTTTCCAGGAGCAAAACGATGGATAAAATGATAGGCAACCCACTTCAGAAGGAAAATAGCTTAGATTTGGATAAAATGTAATAAGTCAAAAACACAGATTGTTATAACCATTGTCACTGTCAATAAACATTAATTATTTACATGTTAATTAAAATTCCCAAATAAAGTTTTATCAGGTTGTAGAGAGTGAACTTCTTGTGCTTCAATTAATAAAAGAAATGAAATAGATAGCTTAACTCTTCCTTATTGCATATGTATTGGTTATATATTTTTTTGGTTATTTTTTTTCTTGGCATGTGAAAATACTTTCAAATTTTAATTATTTCATCCTTACAGAAAAGATAAAATTAAAGAGACACTTTTTAGTAATATATTGAGCTATTTGTGTACTTAGTTTTCAGTGGGAAACTCATCCCTCCCTTACTTTCCCCAATCTTTTGTTTTGATACAATACACTTTGTTCTGTACACATTTCACTTTATAAATTATGTCCTTATAAGTGAAAATTATAAACTTATAAGTGAGAATTCAGCATTTATTCTTCTTTCAGCTTATATCATTTAATGTGATATCTTCAAGTTTCATAGAAGACGATGAAAAGAAGAAGACTTCATCATTTTTGACAGCTTGGTAGTATTTCATAGTGTACATATATACCATGGATTTTTAGCCACTCATCTGATATTGGACATATGTGTTGCTTTGATGTTCTGCCAATTACAAATTATGCTGCTCTGAACACAGGTATACATAGATCTCTTCTGATAGAAGATATATTTATTTATTTTTTTATTTAGACTCCAGGTTTATTGCTGAGGCTTGGTGCCTACACCATGAATCCACTCCTCCTGAAGGCTAATTTTTTCCCTTTTGTGCACTGGTTGTTTTATTGTTGTGGTTTATTATTGTTGTTGTTATTGATGTCAGTGTTGGATAGGACAGGGAAAAATGGAGAGAGGAGAAGACAGAGAGGGGGAGAGAAAGATAGACACCTGCAGACCTGCTTCACCATTTGTGAAGCGACACCCCTACAGGTGGGGAGCCTTAAGCAACAGAGAACCTTAAGCTGGTCCTTGCACTTTACGCCATGTGCACTTAACCCACTATGCTACCACTGGACCCCGGATAGAAGAGATTTTTATCTCCTTTGGGCATATCCCCAGGAGATTAATAGCTCGATGATAGGACAGGTGTGCTGAGAAATCTCATGACTGCATTCCACAGTGGTTGGACAATTTTATATTCCCGCCATCAGAGCAGAATATGCCACCACATATATTCTCTCCAACATTTGTTGTTTCTATTCTGTGTGATGTATGGCATTCTCATATGTATAAAGTTGTATCTCATTGCCTTGATTTGCATTCCTCTGATGATCAGTGACTTTGAGCTCTTTTTAATATATATATGTTGGCCTTCTGGATCTTTCTCTGTGAAATTTCTGCTCATGTCCTGGCCCTATTTTCTAATAGAGTTGGGTTTTTTTGTTTGTTTGTTTTGTTTTGTTTTTTGATACTAAACTTGATGAGCTCTTTATTTAGATTATTAGTTTTTTTTCTGAGATATTTTGTGTAAAGATCTTATCTCACACTGTAGGGTATCTTTCTCTTTGGGTGGTGATAACCTTTGTTGTGCAGAAGCTTTTCAGTTTGATGTAGTTGCATTAGTCTATTTTTGCTTTTGTCTTCTTTACTGTTGTATTTGAATTCTTGAAGGTAGATTTTGATGCATATATCACTGTCATGAAAATGTTTTCTTCTTTGTATTTAATAGTTTCTGGCCTAATATCCATGTCCTTGATCCATTTAAAGTTGATTTGTGCTTGGGGATATGTTATGGTTCAATTTCATCTGCTTGCATGTTTCAATACAAATTTCTTAACAACTTTAAGAAACAACTTTGTTGAAGAGACTATTCTTTTACTATTTAATTATTTGAACACGTTTGTCAAAAAATAGTTGGCCATAGATATGGGGGCCTACTTCTGAATACTCAATTTTATTCCAATGGTCTGTGTGTCTATTTTGGTTCTGGTACCAGGACGTTTTGATTATAGTAGATCTGGAATGTAGCTTGAAGTAAGGTAATGTATGACTCTGGTCTTGTTCATTTTTCTCAAGTTTAATTTGGCAATCCTGGGGGTTTTTTTGGTTCTAGATAATTGTTTTTAACTTTTGTTGTATTTTGATGGAATTTTACTGAATCAGTATTTGGCTCTGAGTAGGATGGTCATTTTGACAATATTAATTCTTTTTTTTAACATGAGCAAAAGAAGGGAGAGAAATTTTTTAATAAAATATGCATCTATTACAAAAGAGACAACTAGAGAAGCTGAGTAACTCACTACTTGATTTTGTTGTTGTTTTGGTAAAGACTTAACTTAGTATTGAGTAACACTACACAGATAAACTTATAGAATTGCTGTACTATTTATATTTTAACAGTATTCAAAAATATCCTTAATACATGGCATATTGCATTATACCTTTTCAGGTTTTACAGATAATATTTTTGATTAAAGGCTTTGATGACCCTGAAATTTTTAAAAGAAAAATGTGAGGCAGAAATATAATTTCATTTTTTACATAGTAAGACAATTATTTATTAAAATATTTATCCCTTTCCATTGATTTTCATAATGTTTTAAAATAACTTTTTTATTACATTTGTTTTTTTAAAATTTAATTTAATTTATTTTTTTATTTATAAAGAGGAAACATTGGGTAAACTATAGGATAAGAGGAATACAACTCCACACAATTCCTATCACCAGAACTCCATATCCCATTCCCTTCTCTGACAGCTTTCCTATTCTTTAACCCTCTGGGAGTATGGACCCAAGGTCATTGTGGGACACAGAAGGTGGAAGGTCTGGCTTCTGTCATTGCTTCCTGCTAAACATGGGCATTGACAGGTCTATCCATACTCCCAGCCTGTCTTTCTCTTTCCCGAGTGAGCCAGGGCTCCAGGGAAGCAGAGCTCCAGGACAAATTGGTTGGGTTGTATGTCCAGGGAAATCTGGTTGGCATCATGCTAGCAGCTGGAACCAGGTGGTTGGAAAGAGAGTTAACATACAAAGCCAAACAAATTGTTGATAAATCATGAACCTAAAGGCTGGAATAGTGCAGATGAAGAGTTGGGGGGGGCTCCTCCATTGTTGCTATGTTTCATATTGGTTTATTCCCCTTCCCCCCAACTCTGAGAGAATTGGTTTGGCCCTTGCTAGTTTCATGCCCCTTTTTCTCCCCGACCCCTATGCTAAGGACGTCCAGAGTCCCAGCAGCAGCAGCAGAGGGAAAATGATGGAGAAGCACATGGTGTGGTGATTTGCCTGTTCATGAATAAAGATTAAACTGCAGCTTCTCAGCCCAGTCACGTGTCCCCGAGTCTCTGGTCGTCTCTGTCTACCGACGCGAAGCTAGCCTGGCCTACTGGAGCCTCTGAAACTTTAACAACAAATGGCGCCCACGTGGACCTGACCTGAGCATCTCTCAGATAAGTGAAGACAATTTGGCTACCTATGTACTATGGCCTACTCTTCTGCTTGTGAAGAGATCTCCAAAGGCCTCTGCCCTTAATGAGACTGTTTTGCTGTTTCTGGAACATTTATCTCTGGACAACTCTGTGGTTTCTGCCCAACGCCAGCCCGCAGGAGCCCAATGCCAGCCCGCATAAGCCGGCTTTCCACCGCATGGTTCGGGGCATTGGGTGCCGGCTCCCTCCACGCTGCTCAGTTGACATGGCAGGGCCATGGGGCAGGGCTGAAGCAGCCTATCCTGGCCGCCACCCCGTGGCACCTCGGCCGGCACCTTCTGCAAGGCTGGCCCACCCACCCTCGTGCTATGAAGTCTGGACAGATCCAGAGACTGTGGGCTCCCTGCCAAAACTGGGCCCCCTGGCCGAGATCTCCAGCTTGGGTCTGAAGGCAGACAAGCTAGAACACACAGAGATTCATCCAGAGATCACAACCTACAATTCCTAGAAGTGGAGCTGCACAGGAAGCCACCTCCAGATGGTGACCCCCCAACAACTAAGAGAGTACAGATCTAAATTCGTGTTTAAAATGACATATCTTCGTAACAAAAGCTTCTCTCCTTGTGTATTAAAGACCATGTTTACGTGTTTGTTTAAAGTTTGATAACATTAACTTTAAGGTTAAAAATATAATTTTAAGGCTATATTCTTACCAGACAGAGTTAAATGAAAAAGGTTTTCAACGTAATTCTCATAAAGATAAAATTAACTTACATTTAAAGTCTGAGGTAAAAATTAGTTTAAATATCAATATATTTTAACTAAGTTGGTAAAAAAAAAACTGCGCACACCTAGGGTGTGTCTACATCTTGAATGGGTGTAACAAAAGACATTGTTGATATGTAAAAGTCTCAAATTCCTTCTCAATTAGAACGTTAGATTGCGCTATGGTTATGCTAATAATTCTCATGCCTGAGGCCTTTTTCTTTCTATGGTTCATGTTTGCCTTTCCACATTTTATTGTTTAAACTTTAAATAGCCTTAGAATCATGCTGGAAGGGACTTCTAATTGTGATAGAGTTATCAATTGTGGTAAACTTCTAACCTGCTACAAGTTTTGTTTCATAGTAAGTAAATTGGAGCTGTCAAGTTCTCTACAGAAAAACAGAATTCCAATGGCTGACATTCCCCATCGAGACAGATGTACAATTCTTTGGTGGACATCTGCTTTGGCCTCACATTTCTATCAGACTCACTGGTACAACTCTTGGACACTTTGCACAAAACTAGCAGCTTCCCCTTATGCTGCTGGGTTTCTCAAAGACTGACTACAGCCATGCCTTGGGACTCTAGGCCTCACCCACCCCCCCATGGTAGAAAATGCCCGTCGAGACAAGTATGCCCCTCAGAGGCAGGAACTGTTTTTTTTAGCTGATAAAGTTTTGCCCACAGAGGCAAAAAAATGGCCCCCTCAGGCCTTCCCTTGGCAGCACACTGGTTCTTGTCGCTCGCTTACATGTTTTTCCATGTTTGTGCCAGTTTCTTTTTTGAAAATGCCTGTACGATATAGGTTTTTGTTCACCCCACACCTCTGATACTGTGGTCATTTAGTTAAAAACAGAAGGGGGAATTGTTGCTATGTTTCATATTGGCTTGTTCCCCTTCCCCCCAACTCTGAGAGAATTGGTTTGGCCCTTGCTAGTTTCGCGCCCCTTTTTCTCCCCGACCCCTATACTAAGGAAGTCCAGAGTCCCAGCAGCAGCAGCAGAGGGAAAATGATGGAGAAGCACATGGTGTGGTGATTTGCCTGTTCGTGAATAAAGATTAAACTGCAGCTTCTCAGCCCAGCCGTGTGTCTCTGGTTGTCTCTGTCTACTGCTGCGAAGCTAGCCTGGCCTACTGGAGCCTCTGAAATTTTAACAACACTCCATTGTCATTCAGCACAACGGAGAAGAGAGAGGGGAGGTCCAGAGCGAAGAAGGAACACAAATCTTTATTTGTGCTGGCACCTCAGAGTTGGGTGCTAGAGAAGCAGGTTGGGCCACGTGGAGGTAGTGAAAATGGCTGCCTCATGCAGTAACCTTTCCTGCATCTAAACACGGAAGGGAAGCACCAGCAAGAGAGAGAGGTGTGGAAGAAGAAGGGATTTTATAGAAGTAGCTTTTGCAAGAATGGGAAGGGGGAGGAGTAACCATAGCACTCCAGGATAGGATAATAACTCTCGTGAGAATGGGAGGGGGGATGAATAAGCAAAGCACTCCAAATATTGCGGGGAAATAGACAATGCCCTGAGGGCACAACATGGTGGAACAGGCACTCTGAGAATGTCCCAACTCTCGAGGGAACTAGCAGTAGCCTGAGGGGACAACATGGCAGATGTGACTGCATCTGCACAATTTCCCAGCATCTCCCCCTTTCCTTTTATCTAATGGCCAGGGCAACAGTCTGTAAAGTCTATGAACTACTCAGCGTCAGTCTATGAAAAACCAGCAATGTGAAGGGAAGGAAGCTGCTGTAAAATTATCTAAAGTGTCCAAAGGGTATACCAGCAAGTCCAATAAAAGTCTCAGTCCAAAGTAGGCAACTAGGGAGAAATAGCAGGGGATGAAATGCTGCATGAGGAAGGTCAGCCTCTGGAATTCTGCTTTTCTGTAGAGAGTGAGCTGGAACCGCCAAAACGTGACAGGCAAAGCAGAAGCAGAAAAGGCAGACAGGCAATAAAAAAGTTCTGTCCTTGGAGTCTGTGAATCAGGTTCTTCAGATCGCGTCAGGTGACATCTAGGGTTTCGGGGGGATGTGCCACTGTAGTCGTGCCATCTAGTGAGTGATGTCAGGGTATGCAGGGGTCCAGATGGTTTTTTCCAGGATTCCTGTGGAAGAAACACAAACAATCTGCTTCTCGTGGTTAGCAGGGCATCTGATTTGAATTTTTTAT
The DNA here is from genome assembly GCF_950295315.1 of Erinaceus europaeus. Classification (NCBI taxonomy): domain Eukaryota; kingdom Metazoa; phylum Chordata; class Mammalia; order Eulipotyphla; family Erinaceidae; genus Erinaceus; species Erinaceus europaeus. Next base: position 94,134,112 of record NC_080165.1, on the reverse strand, counting down.
AGAAAAGGAGGTTTGGTGCCTTAGCCAACTGAGTATTGGGGGATGTATCTTTCCCATTTATTATTATTATTATTTGTCATGGTAATCAGCTGTTATCTGGAAGGTCCTGGGTGATTCACGGGGAAGAACTTATCTTTTAACAAAGACTCTAAGGTGTAGGGAAGCGGGAACTTATCTTATCCCTTTTTTTTGTATTTATTTATTTATTTATTTATTTATTGCCTTTTGTTGCCCTTGTTGTTTTATTGTTGTAATATTATTATTATTGTTGTTGTTATTGATATTGTGGTTGTTGGATAGGACAGAGAGAAATGGAGAGAGGAAGGGAAGACAGAGAGGAGGAGAGAAAGAGACACACCTGCAGACCTGCTTCACCGATTGTGAAGAAACCCCCTTGCAAGTGGGGAGCCGGGGCTCGAACCGGGATCCTCATACTGGCACTTGTGCTTTGCACTGCCTGAAATTAATCCGCTGCACTACAGCCTGACTCCCAGGAACTTATCTTTTAACAAAGACTCTATGGCCATGCCAATAGCAACCTTGAGGGCACATGTGGCTCCCCACATGTCTCCCTTTCTTATATCATGTTTTGATGTTTGACGGACTTTGTTTTGTGGCAGGGTGGACTGTGCCTGTCTTAGGTTGGGGATCAGCCTTCCGTCTTACCCGTCATTGGAACACCTGGTCATTTTTGCCCAGTAGTACCAGGTGCCCTGTCTTAGGTTGACTGGATAGAGCTAGTTTCCCTTTTACCTTTAATTGGCTAGCCAGCCCTCTACATGGTGGACGTTCTGATGGAGGGGGCAAATCCTCAACAGCAACTCCATATTCTGCCATGTCCAGCCTATGATAGTGAGCTTGTATAGGTTGCATCTTTATGGCATCACTCCATTTTGTAGATAGCTAGTAGGTATATTTTAGTTACATTCCAAAGGGCCTGTGGCTATAATGGTTTCTTTTTCTTTTTCTTTTTTCCCCTGAGCCTGAAATTTGATATGCAGGTGGATGCAAGTTATTGTCTGGGGAGATGATGTCATGGCTGGGAAAGGGACCAGAAAACTGGATCAGGAAAGAGAGTAGCTCAGTATCATTGGAAAAAGATGTAAATATTGTTGACTATAGACCCCATTGATTTGATGTGATCTGGGGCCCATATTCAGCTTAGGAGCCTATGTGATCTTTGCATCCCTGTATATCTGAGCTAACATTCTGTGGTCATGAGTAGGAACATTTCAAGCTGCCCCAATATCAGGATCCATCTTCCTTAGGTGTAGCATGGAGTATGTTGTCCATCCTCCCTTCAGAGGATGGAACATTCTCTACCATTGTTGATCCAAGTTAGGGCAAGGTCCTATGGGGGCTGACAAAGGGCTCTATTGTATTGTTCATGATAGAAATGACCAGTAACAATCCTTTATTCGAGGTCTAGGACCATCATGTCTGTTTGAGAATCTCAGGACTCCTCGACTATGGCCCCAGCTGATGGAGTGGACTGAGAGTGACTAGAGTCTTCATTAAAGTATGCCAGTCTCTTGCCCTTATTCAGATTTTTCAGTCCTTGCTTTGATAAGGTTAGAACTGGAGTGAGTGAGAGAACTATAATAGGAAGTAGGTGAGAAGAGTATCTAAGTCTAAGTAGACACTATTTCATTATGAACTTTATAATGATTCACTGCAGACTGTTGTGTACTTTTGATTTCAGGCATATACATTGCCCAAATTTATGGATATATGTGAACATATGCTCTATCTCATGGGACCTGATCCTTTTTATTCCAGTACCAGGCTGTTTTGATGATGATAGCCTTATAATATAGTTTGAGATCTGGGAGTGTGATGTCTCCATTTCTGTTTCTTTTCCTCAAGGTAATTTTGACGATTCTAGGTGTTTTCTGGTTTCAGACAAATTATTGTAATTTTGGTTCTATTCTCTTAAAGAAGCTTGGTGGAGCTTTGATGACTATCACTTTAAATTTCTATATGGCTCTGGGGAGAATATTTATTTTAATGATATTAATACTTCCAATCCATGAGCTTGTGGTGTCTTTCCATTTCTGGGTATCAGTTTCTATTTCCTTAAGTAGTGAATCATAGTTTTCAGTATAAAAGTCCTTCACTATTTTGGTCATCTTTATTCCTAGATATTTTATTGATTTTGTTACAAAAATGAATGGGAGTGATTTCTGGATGTCTTTTTTTTCGGATTTTGTGTTTTCATAAAGAAATGTCACTGATTTTTGTACATTGATTTTATAGCTTGACACCTTGCTATATTGCCTAACAACTTCCAGTAGTTTTCTGCTGGATTCTTTAGGTTTTTCTATGTGTACTATCATATCATCTGCAAATAGTGAGAGCTTCACTTCTTCCCTTCTAATCTGTATTCGTTTGATCTCTTTCTCTTGCCTGATTGCTATGACAAGGACTTCCAATACAATGTTGAAGAGTAATGGTGATAGTGGACATCCCTGTCTAGTCCCCGATCTGAGGGGGAATACTTCAGCTTCTAACTATTGAGTATGATCTTGGCTGTAGGTTTGCTTTAGATGGACTCCACTATCTTAAGGAATCTCCCATATATTCCCATTTTTTGTAGTGTTTTGGGCATGAATGGGTGTTGGATTTTGCCAAAGGCTTTCTCTGCATCTATTGAGATAATCATATGGTTTTTGGTTTTGCTTGTATTGATGTGGTGAATGACATTGATTGACTTATGGATGTTGAACCAGCATTGCATTCCTGGGATAAAACCCACTTGCTCCTGATGAACAATATTTTTGATATACTGCTCTATTCGATTGACTGGATCTTGTTTAATATTTTGGCACCTATCTTCATCAGAGATATTGGTCTGTAGTTTTCCTTTTTTATTGTTTCTCTATCTGCTTTTGGTATCAGGGTGATGTTGGCTTCATAGAAGGTGGAAGGGAGTGTTTCTGTTTCTTTGATCTTGTGGAAGAGCTTTAGAAGTATGAGTATTAACTCTTTCCTGAAGGTTTTGTAGAATTCGTTTGTGAAGCCATCTGGTCCAGGACTTTTGTTGTTGAGAAGATTCTTATTAATTGTTTCAATTTCTTTGTCCGTGATTGGTGCATTTAGGCTTTTTAGTTCTTCTTGGTTCAGTTTTGGAATGGTGTATGTTTCCATGAATTCTTCCATTTCTTCCAGATTCTTTATCTTGTTGGCGTATAGTTTTTCGTAGAGTTTCACATGATTTTATGGATTTCTGTGGTGTTAGTTCTGATATCTCCTCTATCATTTACAGTTATATTTATTTGTGTCTTCTCCCTTCTTTTTTTTTTTTTTTTTAGTACGTCTGGCTCGGGGTTTTTCAATCTTTTTTTAATTTTTCAAAGAACCAACATTTGGCTTCCTTGATCTTTTGTATGGCTCTCTTATTTTGGATGTTGTTTATTTCTGCTCTAATTTTAGTGTTTTATGTCCTTCTGGTTGCTTTAAGGTTCCTTTGTTCCTCTCCCTCTAAGTCCTTAAGGCACGTAGTGCAATAGTTTATTTGAGCTTTTTCTCTAATGTATGACTGTATGGCTATGAGTTTCCCTCTCAGTACTTCTTTAGCTGTGTCCCAAATATTTTGATAGCCTTTGTCTTCGTTTTCATTTGTTTCCAGTAACATTTGAATTTCTTGCCTGACTGTCTCTCTGATCCTGTGGTTCTTATGCAGTCTATTGCTGAGTTGACAATATTAATTCTTACAACTCTTCAGCATGGAGTGTCTTTCCAATTCTTTGTGTGTCTATTTCTTTGGAAAGTGACTTAATTTTCAGTCTACAAGTCCTTCACTTTCTTTGTTAACTTGATTCCCTGATATTTGATTTTATTTGCTGCTATATGAAATATATTGATTCCTGGATATTTTTTCTTCTAAGTTAGTATTGGCATAGAGGAATGTCATTGATTTTTATATATTGATTTTGTAACCTTCCACTTTACTATGTTTTCAATAATACCCAGAAGTTTTCAACTAGATTTTTTTAGGGTTTCGCATTTACATGCAATCATATAATTTGCAAATATGGACAGTTTAACTTCTCTTCCACTCTGAATCCCTTTGATTCCTTTTTCCTGTCTAATTTATATGGCTAGGACTTCCATGACAATGTTAAATAGTACTTCTGATAATTGATAACCCTACCTCTCACCTGACTGAAGAAGGGATGCTTTCAATTTCTCACTATTGAGTATGATATTGGATATTGAGTCTGGTTTTAGAGTATCTCTCTTTCACTCTGTCTCTTCATCTTAATTTTTAAAAAAAGTGACCTGAAAGTAATGAAATCATGCAATCATTAAATCCTTGACTCTGCAGAAATAAATAAACAAATAGCAAAAATAAATTCCCCTCAATGACAAAATATATCCACAAATCATACTACTTACAAATGTATCTAAGATATATAATTATCTTATACAACCCAAAAACAAAACAATTACAATAATAAAAAAGACCCAAACCACTCTATCCAATGGAAATATGAGGTGAATAACCATTTCACAGAAGACATATAGATAGTTGTCAGGAAATTGTGAGGATGTGGTTGAGCTTGGCAGGGCTTCACTTAAGGGGACATCCATCATTTTGTCTTATCAGACTTACTCTCCACATAATCATTGTTTTGCCTCAAAGTTCCCCACCCATTTCATTCCTTTGATCTATCTTCTTTCTACCCTCAAGACCCTCCCTGCCTGCAGGGTATTAATGCTACCAATTAAAACCCTTGCAACAGTTGCTAAGAAAGTTCCTACCTTTCCAGCCTCTTTTGCCTTTCTCCGCCCCTTTTCTAGCCATTTCCGTTTCTGACTTGTCGCTTCCAGGTCTGCCCTTTAAAAGCCTTGGCTCTCTGATCAATAAGGGATCAAATTGCCTTGCCATCACGAATCTGTTCCTGAGTCATCTCTCTTGTGTCGCTGAGTGAGTTGCAGCCCAGGCTGGCTCTGGTCACATTCTCTCCAACCCAGAGAGTACATGATTGGGAAGAGGCACCCCCACGCTAGCCCAGAAGATAGTTGATAGGTACATGAAGAAAAATATGTTCATGAGGGTTGGGGTTAGCCTATCTGGGCATGTTCAGGGACCCGTGATGTAACCCCCGCTCCCCACCTATAAGAAGGATGTGCTTTACTAGTAGTGAAGCAGATCTGTGGATGTTTCTTTTACTCTCTTCCTATCTATCTCCCCTTCCCTTCTCAATTTCTCTCTGTCCTATCAAATAAAAATAGAAAGAAAAGTAAAAACAAACAAACAAAAAAAATGGCCACTGGAAGCCGTGGGTTTGAAGTGTTTCCACCAAGCCTCAAAGATAAGCCTGGTGTCAAACAAAAACAAAACAAGAAAAAATCTGCTCGTTATCACTTATTATCCTATATTATAAAGTAAATACAAAATTACACTGAGGTATCACTTCATACCTATGAAAATGGACTATACTAAAAGCAGGGGTTTGGCGGCAGTGCAGCAAGTTAAGCGCACATGGAGTGAAGCACAAGGACCAGTGTAAGGACACCAGTTTGAGCCCCCATCAACAACAACAACAATTATTGTCACTTTGTGCCATGGAGAAGAGAGAGAGGAGTTCCAGAGTGGAGAGGGAACACAATTCTTTATTCACATGGGCACCTCAGGGTTGGGTCAGAGCACAGCGGTTCGGACCACATGGAGGTAGCAAAAATGGCCACCTCCTGGACCACTCTTTTCTGCGTCTAACAACTGAGGTAAAAACCGGGCAAAAGAGAGGGGGGCAGAAATAGGAGGGCTTTTTATAGGGCAACAACCAGGAGTGACATGTCGGGACAGGATTGGTTGGGAAAGGTACTCCGAGAATGTCCCAACTCTCGCAGGACTGGCACTAGCTTGAGAGGCCAGCATGGCAGATGTGACTGCATTTGCATAATTCCCCAGCATCTCCTCCTTTTCCTTATATCTAATGGACACAATATAGGAAATATAAAGTGGAGCAGGCTTAAATGTTTTTAAGGAATGCTGTGCTCAGGTGGGAAGATGTAGGACATTTTTGTGGGGGAGGGAAGACTTACATGGCCACCAACCTTGTGAGATTCATGTGTTCCCCCTGTGCTCAACCCCTCTTTAGAGAGAGAGAGACTTACCTGGAGGGACTCATCTCATAGATTAAGGCCAGGGTCCACCATATCTTCACAATTTTTTTTTACATCTTTTTCTATCTTTCTATCTAGTCATCACATTAGGATGGTTCAATGGTAAAAGACTCTATCTGTGACAGAGGAATAGTAGTGTAGGGGTGAGCAGAAACCTTTTGGGCATATACCTGAATGCTATAACAAAACAGGAAGGGACAAGTAGAGGAGCAGTAAGAGCCAGTGTGATGCCAAGGGAAAGCTTGGTGTGCAGAGGGGTGTTTCCTGTCTCTGGGGGCTTCCCCTGCCTCTGGGGGCAACTCTTGCCTCTGGGGGCATTTTATGTCTCAGAGGGTGTTTCCTGAATCTGGGGACAGGGCCTGCAGGTGGGAGGGCATAGCCTGCCAAGTGAAGGGGCTGTTTGGCACTGTACAGTCCCCAAGGCAACTGGCTATAAGGTCCATGAACTATTGAGGGTCAGTCTTTGAAAAACTAGTAGCGTGAAGGGAATGAAGCTGCTGTAAAATTGTGTAAAGTGTCTGAAGGTTATACCAGCAAGTCTGATAGAGGTCTCAGTCCAAAGTAGGCGATTAGGGGGAGATATGCCAGGGGATGAAATGCTGCACGTCTATCTCCATGGGGAAGGTCAGCCACTGGAATTCCGTTTTTCTGTAGAGGGTGAGCTGGAACTGCCAAAACATGACAGGCAAAGCAGAAGCAGGAAGGGCAGACAGGCAGTAAGAAAATTCTATCCTTAGAGTCTGTGAATCAGGTTCTTCAGATCGTGTCAGGTGACATCTTGGGTTTCGGGTGGGGGGGTGTGTGCCACTGTAGTCATGCCATCTAGTGGGCGATGTCAGAGTGTGCAGGGGTCCAGATGGTTTTTCCTGGGATTCCTGTAAAAGAAACACAAACAATCTGCTTCTCGTGGTTAGCAGGGCATCTGATTTGAATTTCTTATAGAAAAAGAGGTTTGGTGCCCTAGCCAACTGAATATTGGGGGATGTATCTTTCTTTATTTGTTTATTTAGTTAATTGGGCATAGGTGTCTGGCGGGCCTTCTCAACAACCAGCTGTCTTTGGGGGTAGTAAGGGATTTCTGTGGCATGGGTGATGTTATAAAGGGAAATATCTTTAAATTGTTGGCTGACAAAGGCAGGCCTATAGTGGCAAGACGAGATACACCAGTTAAGTGTAGAAAAATATGTGAATGTCATTAATTCACATAAACTGTATATGGAGGAACTTTTTATAGTTTAATACCTTACCATATGAGGAAATGATTATTCATGTGAAGGCTTGACAGCTGTAACAGGTTAGAAGTTTACTATAATTGATAACTCCATGATTATAATTGGTTTAAGTATATTTATAATTTTGGAAGGTCTTTCTCATACCATTTTAAGGCTGTTTAACCAATTTAAGCACAATAAAATGTGGTAAGGCAAAGAACCATTGGTAGAGTCTCAGGCATGAGGATTATTAGCATAACCATTGTGTTATCTATCTTTTGCCTGGGCTGGTTCTACCCTGAGAAGGTATTTGAGATCTTTACGTATCAATAAAGACTTCTCTACCTTTTTTACACTCATTTAAGATGGAGACACACCCTAGGTGTGTGCAGGATTTTCAGAACAATTTTAGTTAAAATATATTGATTTTTAACTAATTTTTACCTCAAACTTTAAACACAAATTAATTTTACCTTTATGAACATTATGTTGAAAACTCTTTTATTTAACTTTGCCTGGTAAGAATGTAGCCTTAGACTTTGTTCCGGAGGCGGAGCTACGAGCAGCAGATCGCTTTCTTTCCTCTCCTCTCCTCTCCCGGATCAACTAGGAATACCAAAGGAGACCACCCGGACCGAAACAAGACAGGACTAGAGTGACCACAGGAACCCAGTAAATCACCCGTGAGTACAAACACATGTGGCTGGTGACAGAGAGGAGAGTGGGGCTAAGGAGAGATTAAGTGACTGCTAACAGTTCAACAGTTTATCAGTGGAGACACCACCTCCAGTCTGCTCCACAACAAGGGGATAGCTGAAGGGAGGAAAGGACTCCCCAAGTGCAACTCTGAGTCTCCATTGCTACTACCCACAGAATCTGGAGCAGCAACAGGGAGGGACACCAGGGGACAGAGATCTAACCGGGAAACTCAGGAGAAGACCTATACCTCCGTGGCATAGCTGAGGGGCTGTGAAAGTCTCTTTGCATAACCACTGGATTATCTCTGCTACACCCTGCTTTATCTTGTGGTCAGGAGTCAGTGATTAAGCTAAGAAGCCTATTGATAGTTTAAAAGCCCTCAGGCTCCCATAGCCTACAGGGAAGTAAAAAAAAGAGGCTTTTACACCACTGAGCTCCAACTCAGAAATTGAAAAAACTGTTAACTTCCACCACAGTAAACCATTTAATTAAATTACTTAGACACAAGTCAATCCAGGCAATAGTGATCAATAATTTGAAAAGTACTGATAAAGGGAACTCATAACATAATATATAAAATGGCTAAAACAACAAGAAAAAATACTGGAGAATTGAACCAGGACAAGAGTCCAGCTAAAAGTCCTCCAGAGGGTGAAGCACAAAACAATGAGTTCAACATCCAAACATTAGCTAAGGAAATAATAACAGGAGTGAGTAAAGAATTTGAAAAAAATGTAATCAGAAATGCAGGAACAACAAATGAGAATATGAAAGAAAATTCTAATTATCTCATGGTTATAAGAGAGCTGAAAGCTGAAATCGCTGAGCTAAGAAGGCAACTAGCTGAACAAGCTAAAACAGTATCAGAGCAGGGCAACAAAATAGATGAACTCCAGAAAGCAGTAGAGGGCAGAGAGAATAGAATCAATGAGGCTGAAGACAGAATTAGCAAGATTGAGGATAAATTAGAGACAACTAAAAAAGAACTAAGAGATCTCAAAAAGAGATTAAGAGATGCTGAAAACAACAACAGAGTCCTATGGGATGACTTCAAAAGAAACAATATACGCATTATTGGCTTACCAGAGGAAGAAAGAGGAGAGGAAGAAAGCATTCTCCAGGCCATAATAGCTGAAAATTTCTCTAGTCTAGACAACACCAAAGACATAAAGATTCAAGAAGCCCAGAGGGTCCCAAACAGAATTAACCCAGACCTAAAGACACCAAGACATGTCATACTTAGAATGGAAAGGAATAAGGATAAAGATAGGATCCTCAAGGCTGCAAGAGAAAAACAAAGAGTCACCTACAAAGGAAAACCCATAAGATTAGCAGCAGACTTCTCCATACAAACACTACAGGCCAGAAGAGAATGGCAAGATATCTATCGAGTGCTCACTGAGAAAGGCTTTCAGCCAAGAATATTATATCCTGCTAGATTGTCATTCAGACTAGATGGAAGCATCAAAACCTTCTCAGACAAGCAACAGTTGAAGGAAGCAACCATCACCAAGCCTGCCCTGAAAGAAGTTCTGAAAGGTCTCCTATAAACAACCAGACCACCACAAATAGGACATATATCAAAACACTCTAAAACTCTACAAGAATGGCGTTAAAATATCTTCAATCTTTGATATCAATAAATGTCAATGGCCTGAATTCACTTATTAAAAGACACAGAGTAGGAAGATGGATCAGAAAACACAACCCAACAATATGTTGTCTACAGGAAACTCACCTAACTTAACAAGACAAACACAGACTTAAAGTGAAAGGATGGAAAACTATCATACAAGCCAATGGTCCACAAAAAAGGGCAGGAACAGCTATTCTCATATCTGACATAATAGACTTTAAAATAGATAAGATTAAAAAAGATAGGAATGGACACTACTTAATGCTCAGAGGATCAGTCAATCAAGAGGACTTAACAATTATTAATATCTATGCACCCAATGAGAAGCCATCTAAATACATCAAACTTCTACTGAAAGAGCTACAGCAATATATTAACAGTAACACAATCATAGTAGGGGACTTCAACATCCCACTCTCTCAACTTGACAGATCATCCAGGAAGAAAATCAGTAAAGACATAAGGGAGCTAAATAAGAGATAGATAAACTAGAACTATTGGACATTTTCAGAGTCATTCATCCCAAGAAACTGGAATACACATTTTACTCAAATCCACATGGATCATTCAAGTATAGACCATATGTTAGGCCACAAAGACAGCATCAGCCAATTCAAGAGCACTGAAATCCCAAGCATCTTCTCAGATCACAGTGGAATTAACCTAACACTTAACAATCAACAAAAGATTAGTAACAGTCCCAAAATGTGGAAGCTCAACAGTACACTTCTTAACAACTTCTGGGTCAAAGAGGAAATCAAGGAAGAAATCAAAATGTTTCGAGAGTTCAATGAAAATGAAGACACAAGCTATCAAAATATTTGGGACACAGCTAAAGCAGTCCTAAGAGGGAAGTTCATAGCTATACAAGCACACATTAGGAAACAAGAAAAGGCACAAATAAACAGCCTGAATGCACATCTCAAAGACCTAGAAGAAGAACAACAAAGGAATCTTAAAGCAACCAGAAGGACAGAAATTACTAAAGTTAGTGCAGAAATAAATAAAATTGAGAATAGGAAAACCATACAAAAGATCAATGAAAGTAAATGTTGGTTCTTCGAAAGAGTAAACAAAATCGACAAACATTTAGCCAGACTCACAAAACAAAAAAGGGAGAAGACCCAAATAAATCAGATAGTAAATGAAAGAGGAGAAATCACAACAGACACCGCAGAAATTCAACATATCATGTGAGGCTTCTATGAACAACTATATGCCACCAAGCTAGAGAACCTGGAAGAAATGGACGATTTCCTAGATACCTACCAACTTCCAAAACTAAGTAAGGAGGAAGTGGAAAACATGAACAGGCCCATCACAGCTAATGAAATTGAAACAGTTATCAAAAATCTCCCCAAAAATAAAAATCCTGGACCAGATGGTTTTACAAATGAATTCTACAAAACCTTCAAAGAAGAACTAATACCTCTACTTTTAAAAGTCTTCCAGAAGATTGAAGACACTGGAATACTCCCTGCCAGCTTCTATGAAGCCAACATCACCCTGATACCAAAAGCAGACAGGGACACAACCAAAAAAGAAAACTACAGACCAATATCTCTGATGAACATAGATGCGAAAATATTGAACAAAATTCTAGCCAACCGGATACAGCAATATATCAAAAAGATTGTTCATCATGACCAAGTGGGGTTTATCCCAGGCATGCAAGGTTGGTTTAATATACGTAAATCAATCAATGTGATCCACCACATCAACAAAAGCAAGACCAAAAACCACATGGTCATATCAATAGATGCAGAGAAAGCCTTTGACAAAATACAACATCTCTTTATGATCAAAACACTACAAAAAATGGGAATAGATGGAAAATTCCTCAAGATAGTGGAGTCTATATATAGCAAACCTACAGCCAACATCATACTCAATGGTGAAAAACTGGAAGCATTTCCCCTCAGATCAGGTACTAGACAGGGCTGCCCACTATCACCATTACTATTCAACATAGTGTTGGAAGTTCTTGCCATAGCAATCAGGCAGGAGCAAGGAATTAAAGGCATACAGATTGGAAGAGAAGAAGTCAAACTCTCCTTATTTGCAGATGACATGATAGTATACATGGAAAAACCTAAGGAATCCAGCAAGAAGCTTTTGGAAATCATCAGGCAATACAGTAATGTGTCAGGCTATAAAATTAACATTCAAAAGTCAGTGGCATTCCTCTATGCAAACACTAAGTTAGAAGAAATTGAAATCCAGAAATCAGTTCCTTTTTCTATAGCAACAAAGACAATAAAATATCTAGTAGTAAACCTAACCAAAGAAGTGAAAGACTTGTATACTGAAAATTATGAGTCACTACTCAAAAAAATTGAAAAAGGCACAAGGAAGTGGAAAGATATTCCATGTTCATGGGTTGGAAGAATTAACATCATCAAAATGAATATATTACCCAGAGCCATCTACAAATTTAATGCTATCCCCATCAAGATCCCAAGCACATTTTTTAGGAGATTAGAACAAATGCTACAAATGTTTATCTGGAACCAGAAAAGACCTAGAATTGCCAAAACAATCTTGAGAAAAAAGAACAGAACCGGAGCCATCACACTCCCAGATCTCAAACTGTATTATAGGGCCATTGTCATCAAAACTGCTTGGTACTGGAACATGAACAGACACACTGACCAGTGGAATAGAATTGAGAGCCCAGAAATGAGGCCCCACACCTATGGACATCTAATCTTTGACAAAGTGGCCCAGACGATTACATGGGGAAAGCAGAGTCTCTTCAACAAATGGTGTTGGAAACAATGGGTTGAAACATGCAGAAGAATGATACTGAATCACTGTATTTCACCAAATACAAAAGTAAATTCCAAGTGGATCAAGGACTTGGATGATAGACCAGAAACTATCAGATACTTAGAGGAAAATATTGGAAGAACTTTTTTCCGCATAAATTTTAAAGACATTTTCAATGAAACGAATCCAATTACAAGGAAGACTAAGGCAAGTATAAACCTATGGGACTACATCAAATTAAAAAGCTTCTTCACAGCAAAAGAAACCACTACCAAAACCAAGAGACCGCTCACAGAATGGGAGAAGATCTTTACATGCCATACATCAGATAAGAGTTTAATAACCAACATATATAAAGAGCTTGCCAGACTCAACAACAAGACAACAAATAACCCCATCCAAAAATGGGGGGAGGACATGGACAGAATATTCACCACAGAAGAGATCCAAAAGGCTGAGAAACACATGAAAAAATGCTCCAAGTCTCTGATTGTCAGAGAAATGCAAATAAAGACAACAATGAGATATCACTTCACTCCTGTGAGAATGTCATACATCAGAAAAGGTAACAGCAGCAAATGCTGGAAAGGGTGTGGGGTCAAAGGAACCCTACTGCACTGCTGGTGGGAATGTAAATTGGTCCAACCTCTGTGGAGAACAGTCTGGAGAACTCTCAGAAGGCTAGAAATGGACCTACCCTATGACCCTGCAATTCCCCTCCTGGGGATATATCCTAAGGAACCCAACACATCCATCCAAAAGATCTGTGTACACATATGTTCTTGGCAGCACAATTTGTAATAGCCAAAACCTGGAAGCAACCCAGGTGTCCAACAACAGATGAGTGGCTGAGCAAGTTGTGGTCTATATACACAATGGAATACTACTCAGCTGTAAAAAATGGTGACTTCACTGTTTTCAGCTGATCTTGGATGGACCTTGATAAAATCATGTTGAGTGAAATAAGTCAGAAACAGAAGGATGAATATGGGATGATCTCACTCTCAGGCCGAAGTTGAAAAACAAGATTAGAAAAGAAAACACAAGTCGAACCTGAAATGGAATTGGAGTATTACACCTAAGTAAAAGACTCTGGGGTGGGTGGGTGGGTGGGGAGAATACAGGCCCATGAAAGATGATGAATTACATAGTGGGGGTTGTATTGTTAAATGGGAATCTGGGGAATGTTATGCATGTACAAACTATTGTATTTACTGTTGCATGTAAAACATTAATTCCCCAATAAAGAAATAAATTTAAAAAAAAAGAATGTAGCCTTAAAGTTACATTTTTAACCTTAAAGTTAATGTTTACCAAACTTTAAACACACATATAAACATGGTCTTTAATACACAAGGAGAAAAAACTTTTGTTATGAAGACATGTCATTTTAAACATGAATTTAGATCCATACTGTCATAGTTTAACCATTTTTACTCACACAGTTTAAGAATACTGAAAGCAGAGAGGTTAGACAGCAAGCAGGCTTAAGATATTTAGAGAGAGTGAGAGCGAGAGAAAAGGTAGGGAAGTTTTTTTTTGGGCTCTGTGAACCAATTTTTCAGATTCTGCCATTTTGTATTATGAGTCCCGGAGGGCATCCTACCTCTGGGAAAAGTGGCAGGGGGAAGAGCAGCAGAAGTTGCGGTGGCAGCTGAAGACATGTCTGCCAAAATAGGAGCCTCTGGGCTACAGCCTCATGGCCGGTTAGATTAGGGCTGTTTTTCAGGTTAGAGTCAGTGTTTCCTGAAGGAGACATGGGAGGGGAGCCCGCACATCTCCCAAGCACTGCGATCATGGTCAAGAGAATCCACAGTGCGGCCCCAAGTAAAACCCCTCCGAGATAAAAAGCCTGTCCCATGTCCGCAAAGAGTTAAGAGGTTGTATACTTACCTGCGTCTGGGGGGGTCTGTCCTATTCATGTGCCAGGTGTTGCTTTGCGCCATGGAGAAGAGAGAGAAGAGTTCTAGAGCGGAGAGGGAACACAATTCTTTATTCACATGGGCACCTCAGGGTTGGGTCAGAGTGCAGCGGTTCGGACCACATGGAGGTAGCAAAAATGGCCGCCTCCTGGACCACCCTTTTCTGCGTCTAACCACCAAGGTAAAAACCCAACAAGAGAGGGGGGGCAGAAGTAGGAGGGCTTTTTATAGGGCAACAACCAGGAGCGACATGTTGGGATAGGATTGGTTGGGAAAGGCATTCCAACAACATCCCAACTCTCGCAGGACTGGCAATAGCCTGAGGGGCCAGCTTGGCAGATGTGACTGCATCTGCATAATTCCCCAGCAAATTATAACTGCAACAATAAAACAACAAGGGCTACAAAAGGGAATATATATATATATATATATATATATATATATATATATATATGGAAATAACAATTGCTGACAAGTTGTGGAGCAAAAGAAACTCATATTTGTTCATAAGAACATAATCTGATCCAGGTCAACACTGAAATTTTCTCAGACTCCTAAAACAGATTCACTATATGATCTGATAATTCCACTCCAAAGTACCAACAAGAATACCAAAATGCAAATCTGAAAATATATGTGCACATCTATGTCTATTGCAACTTATATACACACTATGCAAAATAAAAGCAAAAGTAGCAGAAAAAGCTATTAAAAATAATCTGTTGATTTTGACTGCAGAAATGAGGCTACATGAGACAAAACAGTTAATAATTGAAAAGTAAGGGGAACTAAAAACTTTAGTAAAGATCATTGGGATTTTGGTGATAGGTGTGATGTGGTAACAAATATTTAAAAATTAGGTCAAACTGTACTTCCAAAACATGCAGTTTTGTTAAGCAATGATAAAAATAAAATTGATAAAACCATGATTCTAGAATACTATAAAGTGTACAGAGTTTACAGACTACTCCATTACCTCTATAAGAATATGTTACACCAAATACAAAATGTTATTCTCTTGAATTACTGTATGACATGTAATAATTATTTTTAAAATTATATTATTATATTATAATTTTTAGAAATTGATTAAATTTTGACCTGACAACATTTGATGTGACATTTTATTAAGTAAAAATCAAGTAGTTATACATTATTAGTGAGGATTTTATTTTTATATGTTAATTATAACGAGAAAGAGGAACCAGTACTAATGTCAGATGGTGGTGCTAGAGATTGACTCTGGAAGCTCTGGCATGCAAATCTCCTGCACTACTGCCTTGTGTGTACTCAACCTATAAGATATTTTTTAATAATTCTTATTTTAGGTGCATATTTAACTAGCTTATCCATAGATGAGATTTCACTTTAATTTCTGCAGATATTTATTTTATTTTAACTTATTTATTGGGGGAATTCATGGTTTATAGTCAATAGTAAAACAATAGTTTGTACATGTGTATCATTTTTTTTTTCCACATAACACTTCAATTGCTTCTAGTTCCTCCTCCTCTATCATGTTCCAGAATCTGAGCCCTCCCTCAGCACCCTAGATTCTTTTTCTTTGGTGCACTACATCAAATTCAGTCTGCTTTGTGTTTTTTTCCCTTCTGTTCTTATTTTCAACTTCCGTCTGTGAGTGAGATCATTCCATATTCATCTTTTCCTTTCTGACTTATCTCACTTCAAATGATTCTTTCAAGCTCCATCCAAGATGAAGTGAAAACAGTGAAGTCACTATTTTTAATAGCTGAGTGGTATTTCATTGTGTATATATATCACAACTTTCTCAGCCACTCATCAGTTGTTGGACACTTGGGTTGCTTCCAGGTTTTGGCTATTACAAATTGTGCTGCTATGAACATAGATATTTATTTTTGTAATTCCCTCTCATGCTCATTGTTTAATATCAAAAGTAGGTTAGAAGAAAACTACTTATCTTAGTGGGGATTGTTCAAAGTCAGTTGGTGTAGTCATTCATTGTTATCTTTCCCCACAGGTTTGGTATCATCTACATTATAAAAATCATAACAATGGCTAATTGTGTGCCCATCATTGTGGTTAACATTTTATCTACATTATGTTATCCATTCTGTACTTTGAAAGTGTATAAGTAATTTTCATTTTATATGGAAACTTTCCCTTTGAAAATCAGAGAAGTTTGCCCAATATAACAACAACTAAATGATGTGGTTGAATTTAAATTCAGTTCAGTCTACCTGCAGATTTCACAGTATTCATCCCTATACTACTCTTTTCAAACCGAATCATCAAAAGTTCCCACTGTATTTTTATTTATTTTCTTTACATGAACCAAACTTTTCCCCCAATAGATAGCTGATGTCCTCAATTTAGAACTATATTTGCAGGAGTTTATATGTAATGAGGAGCGATTACCTCAGGGGTTGTCATTCACTTTACCTTAACATGAATGAGGATGTGAAAGAAGCATTTGGAGCAATAAAGGAATAGAGCATAAGGGGAAAACAAATCTGGTCTATTGTCAGTTTTCAAAACCTATCTATCCTTTGCTCAAATAATGTCCAGGAAACTTTAATATTTCTCTTAATATTTCTCTTAATTAAACTTAATATTTCTGTGATAGAATGCTCCTTTAAAGAGAAGAGTTATGTTGTGCTCATATTTAGGGTCTTTTTTTCAAATATTTATCTTTTTCTTTTCTGAGAAGTTGTAATAGCACTCCAATATATGCAGATTAAAAGATCAAGCTAGGTGCCTCAGTCATGCAAGTCCTACACTCTGTCACCAATGCTACTTTTCCTTAAATGCTGTGAACATAAAAATTATTTGGTTGTGGTCCAGGAGGTAGTGCAGTGGTTAAAGCACTGGACTCTCAAGCATGAGGTCCTAAATAAATCCCCAACAGCACATATACCAGATTAAGATCTGGTTCTTATTCATGAATAAGTAAAATCTTAAAAAATAGTCTATTCTATGAAACTTTCTAATGATAGTAATAATCAGAATGATGACTCCCCTAGAGTACAAGTGTTCTGAGATGAAAATAGCAGATGCACACTGAACCTCAACTGAATAATGACATTTTAGAGAAGATGCTATGTCTAATTTCTTATTCAAATATGTAATTATATACCCTCTTTGAAAATAAAACATTTTTTTCAAGCAGCCATGGGAAATTTCATGGAAACAAACAATAGAAAATGAAACCAATGCTTCCATCTTCAAATATGTTTGACTTAGCAACACCACAACTTTCAAAGATAAGTACTACCAATAAATCACTGTATTCACAGATGCAGAGCAAAACAGAATGCAGGGCTGCTGAGGCATCTATTATGACAATAGATGCCTTAGCAACAGTTTTAGCTATTCTGCAACAGATTGTGCCCTAAAGCAGTAAATACCCTACACACAGGAGATTATTTAGCATTTAGTTTTCTTAAATAAATAAGTGGGTAGACAGACAGATAGACACATAGAACTCCATCATTATCATCATTTTGTATTTGCTTTAGACTTAAAAAGCTGGTTGAAAAAATTAGATAGGAGGAAGTTCTTAGGATAGATCCAAATCAATTGATACAAAAACTGTCACATTTCCCTTATCATTTAGAGATAACTGAGCATGCAAAAGTGGGGCTGGGAGTACCAACATTGGCATTTATTCAACCTGCAGAGACATGAGAACCTGAGAGTCTCTCCCCTCCCCCTTCTGTATTTTCTTGAATATAAACTTCCATTTGCTTCATGTTTGGATATTAGATATCCATCAGACATTCTTCTAGCATTTCTACTCAGAAACAAAGAAATGTATGTGAATAGAAATACTACACAGTATGGATTGACTTGCCAATGCCCATATCTAGTAGAGAAGCAATTACAGAAATCAGAACTACCACTTATTTCACCCCAAAAAGAATTTTGGTCCATAGTTTCAGAGAGGGAAGAGTTTTAGCAGAAGATGACTAAGATGACTAGAGGGTTTTGAAACCCAATTCCATCAGGACCTGGAGAGAGAAGAGGAAAAAATGGAAAGGCATTCAGAAGTAGGAATAGGTGTGAGTATAAATTAAAAAGGAAGAGAAGACAGCATCATAAAAATGGAAAAAATATAGACAAATAATAGAGAGATGATTGATAAATTGATACAGATAGCTATAGAAATAATAGTCAACCTATAACTGTGACCTTGGGAGAACCACTGCAGTTACCAATGGAGGGAATGGAAACTCAGAACTCTGGGAGTGGAAATATTGTGGAACTGTATCCCTGTTAATTTGTAATATTGTAAACCAATATTAAATCACTAATAATAAAGAAATACCACACATCTCTAGTTGGAGCCATTTCAAGTTGAAATAAAAAGTCAAAGAAATTATCAAATCTTATTGTTGTTGAGGATAGCACTCATTTATAATGTCCTATAAATATTTTGTTGTATGCTTTTTTGCTACATTCTTAGGTGTAAATAGTAAGAATCTGATTCAATATTCTCCTTCCTAACTCTCTAAAGGTGAGCTATCTAAGCCAGGGCAATTACCTCAAAAGTTTTTCTCTGGTGTACTAATAATATCCCTATCCCTTTGATTATCTAAAAACAATATGAATGATGCATATCCCACAACTAGTTGGAAAAAGCTTGTGTGGTCAGTGATTCTTCAACTTTGGTGATATATAAAACTCTTTAACAGTCATTTTCATGCCCTAGTAATAACAGTAGCTATACTACTGTTTTATTGAATTGAGAGAGGACAAACTTCTCAGTTTCTCTAAGGATTTACTTCCTGGAAAAGAAAAAAAAGGATGCATATCCCATCTAAAATGCTATGATATCCCAACATAGGCAACAAGAAACATTCTGGCTTCTACTGATTTTCCTGCTCTTGTATTCAGTAATTCTATGAATTGGCTATTCATAAATCATCTCTGATATAGTTTCTTAAATCAAAAGTAAAAAAAATATTGCGATTGCTATATTTCAGATCTTAGGTCTATATCTGATCCTGGCCATGAGAAGGTGTCACATGAATTGTCTGATTCTTTGGAGAACTACTTCAAGGTCTCAACTCAAGCAGTTTTCTAATGTTTTTTTTTTCTTCTTTATTTCTTTGTTAGCCTAAGAAAAAATACAACATTCAGATGACTCTGCATACTAGCTACTGACTAAAATGTAGATATTTTCCATCCCTAATATCTATTATTTTGGCAAGCAGAAGAAGTATGTAGAGTACTGATAGTAGAATAAGTATGGGGGGGATAAAGTTCCATGAGAAGATATAAAAGTCTAATGGTTTTAAGAATTAGAGCAAAGGGAAGTCGGGCGGTAGCGCAGCGGGTTAAGTGTAAGTGGCCCAAAGCACAAGGACTGGCCTAAGGATACAGGTTCAAGCCCTAGGCTCCCCACCTCCCGGGAGTCGCTTCACAGGCGGTGAAGCAGGTCTTTCTCTCCTCCCCACCCCCCATCTCCCCCTCCTTTTCTATCTGTCCTATCCAACAACAACAACATCAATAACAACAATAATAACTACAATAAAAACAAGGACAACAAAAGGGAATAAATAAATAAATAAATTAAATTTTTTAAAAAATTAGAGAAAAGGCCTCATTGTTTAGAGTTCTGACTCATGACACTAGCAGATAGAGGATTTACTGAGAAAGACAAAATAGGTTTGTGAGAGAGTTGTTGCCTGGAGACAACGACAACGTTAACCTGGTTTTGTTTTCAGGAAAGGGGACATGTCTGTCTTAAATAAATCAGAGGGTGCTGGAAACCATGGAGTTATTAGATTAAAAAAATGAAGAAAAAAAAAATCTCAAATTTTTAAAAGGGAAAAAAGTTGAGGAGATAGTTCAAAGTTTGGTCATAGAAATTACAAGGCCCCTGTTTTAATCCCTGGGACCACCATATGCCAGATGTGAGTTGCTTTTGATCTCCCTATCAGATGAGGTTGAGCATTATTAGAATAGCCATAGAAACATTCCTCTTTTGCACTTTCATTCACACACACACACACACACACACACACACACACACACACACACACACAGACAAGACACACACACCTTTTAGAAATGAAGAAAAAACAAAATGTGAAAATATCAAGGAATGTGGTTATAGGTAGAAAACAAAGAAGCAGAGTCTTCCATGTTTCATACTTGATAATTCTAACAAGTATAAAGAAATATCTATTTCAACATACTCATGGAATGTTGGATATTTGGAATACTCTTATCATTCTAGCTTAATGTAGATTAGTTTCAAGAAGTCTCAGAGTGGTCCGGGAGGTGGCTCAGTAATAAAGCTTTGGACTCTCAAGCATGAGGTCCTGAGTTCGATCCCCGGCAGCACATGTGCCAGAGTGATGTCTGGTTCTTTCTCTCTCCTCCTATCTTCCTCATTACTAAATAAATAAAATCTTAAAAAAAAAAAAAAAAAAACAGATACAACAAAAGATTTAAAAAAAAAAATTCTGAGCGCTCTTTGCCCTTCCCCAAATGAATGAAATCCTTAGATTCCAGATTTTGTTATTTTCAGTTCATATTTGCATAGGGGATTAGAGCTCTAAGAAAAAAAAAAAGAAACTAAAACCTAATTATCTCCAGCTGTTAACTACTGTCCTACATTTAGTTGAAAAAAATTGAAAATATAACAAGTTTGAGAAATTGCAAATATCCATACTAAAAACCATTGCCCTCAGTTGCAGTGAATTTCAATAATTGAGACTGTCATTATGTTTGACCCATAAAGAGTAGTAACCTTGATGGTGATTTGTTATGTATTCAGTTTTGTCTGCCTTAGCTTAAGCTTAAATATTAATGAAAAAAAAAAAGAAAGAAAGAAAGACTACAAATCCCTCAAGCTGTACTGCAGGAATCCAACATTTTTTTTTAGCTGGTGGCAATAAATATAATCATAACTTCTGTGCTAATTTTTAAAGACAGTAACAAACAAGAGAAGCAAATAATTTAAAAAATGCTGCATAGAATATTTGACAATTTGAATACGTAAAACATACAATTTACATTTTTGGATTCTCCTTTCTAAAAAAAATATATTTAAGAATTATGAAAATGGTAATCTATAAAATATGGGGAGGTATTTTTTAGTTGTGTTAGAGGAAAAAACAGTATAGTTTAATGGTGATTGATAACAAAACTCTTTTAATTCTGCCTATTAGATTACTTTAAACTTTTCTGTCTTCATGGCAGTATGACATAATAACTAATTCTATAGTCTTTAACAGATTTTCTTAGTTTGAATCTTAATCCCTTTAATTCTAATCATATGATTTTTAATAAGTTAGTCTATTTGCTCCCATTTCTTGAGGGAATTGAAGTGACAACTGCAATGTAGGTTTGTTGTGAAAATTAAAATGATCTGGTGTGGAAGGTTAAGAAAAAAGAACATGGGGCCGGGTGGTGGCACACCTGGTTTAGTGCACACATTACAATGCTCAAGGACCCAGGTTCAAGCCCCCAGTCCCTACCTGCAGGGGGGAAGCTTTGCAAGTGGTAAAGCAGTGTTGTAGGTATCTATCTGTCTCTTTCCTTTTCTATCCCCTCTCCCTTCTTGATATCTGGCTGTCTCTATCCAATACATAAATAAAGATAATAAATTTTAATAAAAAGAAAAAAGAACATATGGAAGTCATCTTGGATAAAGAAATTATAGTACTTTCTTTTGCTACTGTCAGGCAGAAGGCTGCCCAGATAGAAACAATAGATTGTTTTCCTCTGATAAGGACAGTTGAAACACATAACATGTTTTTGCTTTGCTGTTTACCACAGATAAATAACTATATAGAACAAATATTGTTTAGCTACCAGGAAATAACAGTATAGACTATTTCTTTAGAAATAATGCCAGTAACCACAAAACATATCTTAGAAATAACACAAATGTAGTCATAAAACATGTCTTGGAAATATTGCATATGTAACTACAAAATATGTTTTTTAAAAAAAATTTCTTATAGTTATTTATTGAATAGAGACAGCCAGAAATCAAGAAGAGAGGGGGAAATAAAGAGAGACAGAGAGATATATACAGCACTGCTTCACCCCCCACAAACCTTTCCCCCTACAGGTGGGGGCCAGGGGCTTAAACCTGGGTCCTTGTGCACTGTAACATGTACATTCAACCAGGTGTCCCACCACCTGCCCTCTTTACAAAATATGTTGATTAAGTTTCTAATTCAAATAAATATGGGTCAAAAATTCAGGTCCAGATACTGAGTTCTCCACTGTTCACCTCCCTTATTTGTCTGATTTCTCTATCAGAGCCTTAGATAGATATTCATTCTCATTACTGCCATAACTTCTACTGGCTAGAACCCAGTGGCCTAGAATATGGAGGCCTGATGGTGGCATGATAGGTGAAGTGTGCACATCACTATGCACAGTGACCCAGGTTAAAGAAGCACCTGGTCCCTACATGCAGGGAGAAGCTTCTCTCTTTGTTCTTCACTCTCTCCCTCCTTCTCCTCTCTCAAATTCTCTCTGACTCTCGCAAAAAAACAAACAAACAAAAAAAAAAAACATCTATCTATCATCTATCGATCATTTAGTTATCTATCAATCTGCCTGCCAGGAGTGGTAGTTGATTCCTCATGCAGGCACTGAGTCCCAACAATAACACTGGAGGCAATTAAAAAATTAAATGATTCAACTTTTTTTTTTAAATAAAGCACTACTTATCTTTCTTTTTTTTTTAAAGCCTAATTGTTTTTTTTAAATTTCATTATTTTTAAATATTTATTCCCTTTTGTTGCCCTTGTTCTATTGTTGTAGTTATTATTGATGTTGTTGTTGGTTAGTAAAGAAAGAAATGGAGAGAGGCGGGGAATACAGAGAAGGGGAGAGAAAGACACCTGCAGACCTGCTTCACCACTTGTGAAGTGATTCCCCTGCAGGTGGGGAGCCAGGGGGCTCTAATCAGGTTCCTCGAATCAGGTTCCTTATGCCGGTCCTTTAGCTTTGTGCCACGTGCACTTAACCATCTGCTCTACTGCCCGACTCTCTGCTTATCTCTTTCTATTGGTAGTATCTGAGATCAAATATCTGTATGTGAATCCTGTGCACTACTTCTGTGATGTCTCCTCTATCTTTAGTGATATGAACTTTGACAAAGTTTATTAAATATGACAAATGTTAAGTTTATGTTGGTTATTATCATAGGTCATAATGTGGATGAGTAATGTATATCCTATTAGGAATTCCTGACTCCGCAGGTCACTTCTTCGAAATTAAATTTAAAGTTGAAATATAAATTCCTTTTAGAAATTCAAAAGTACATCACATATTTAAAATGTGATTATTAAGGTACCAATCTGAAATTACAGTAGTGATGCCAGTAATGCCAAAAATACTGTCAAAGCTTTTAGGGGTACGTAAATAATTTTACAAAGTTATGTTTTGAACCAATAATGGCAATTAATGGCAATTATTTCATTTATCTCTTTGTTTTTGACTTGCTAATTAAGGTTCATCAAATATGTCATACCTTAGTAAATAGGTTAGCTATATATAATTACAATGTAATTTAATATAATATGTGACTATCTAATTTCTTCTGTAGGCCTTGTTGCTTGTTATTAATTTACATTTCAATCTAAAAGGCCTGGAGCATTCACAAGACTATTTTGAAGACAGGGAGTAAGAATAAGAAAAAAAATGTACCTAACTGCCTGATATACTGTAAGTACTCAAAATATTTCTCAAAAGGTTAACAAAAAACTGTGTTCACATTTATATTTCTTAGTGTATACTTACATGTATTTCTGTTTTTATTTTGTAAAGTAATATTTACATGAGAGTCTTTTCTTTGGCTTTGCCTTTCTACAGAAGATTTTCACATGCTACTATGACCATTCTATGTAAGTTCATATATTTTTCTAACAGTATTTTGGAAAGAACTAAAGTATCTTTTTTTATCTTATCTTTATCTTTTATTTTATTTGCCTCCAGGGTTACTGCTGGGGCTCAGTGAGTGTACTATGAATTCACTGCCCCTGAAAGCCATTTCCCCCCTTTTGTTGTCCTTGTTCTTTATCGTTGTTGTTATTATTGCTGTTGTTGGATAGGACAGAGAGAGATCGAGAAAGAGAGACACCTGCAGACCTGCTTCACCACTTGTGAAGTAATCCTTGGGCTCTGCGCCATGTGCATTTAACCTGCTACGCCACTGCCTGGCCCTTTTTTATTTTTCTTTTTCATTTGACAGAGCACTGATCAGCTCTGGCTTATGGTGGTGAAGGGATTGAACCTCGGACTTTACAGCATCTGAGTTTCTTTGCAAAACCATTATGCTCTCTACTCCCTCTTTTTTTTTTTTCCCCAGAACACTGCTTATCTCTGGTTTATGGTGGTGTGGGGGTTGATCTTGAGATCTTTCAGCCTCAGGCGTGAAAGTATGTTCGAATATCCATTATGCTACCACCCTCACCCTGAAATATTTTAACAATAGAGGCAAAGACATTTTTATTTTTAATTATGTAAATACTTACCACTTGTCTCCCTCGTTATTTACATTTGTAAATTTGACTCTTTTACACTGACATGGCACCAAATTATTCCTACATTCAATACTCTAAAGACCCATTTTTTTTTCTCATTAATTTTCATTAGTCACATGGCTAGTTCTGTCTTTGTCTTTATAGTCATGTCTAAGATAAACTAGACCTGAAAAAAATTATTAAGTTCACAATCCTTTTTTGAAAGAAAAATATAGAGTAGTGGTAATTTCATGATCATGTTATATTTTTAGATTATAGAATTTGGGCAACATTTTATACTTTGGTTAAAAAAAAGAAATCTAAATAAAAACAGAGACTACTAGTGGCTTGTAGCTTCAGTGAAGACATAAGAATAATGGGAAAAAAATCTCTCTAATTTGACAAAATTACCATTTTGTATAATGGGAAGAGGAAGCCTGAAGTTATTTTATTTTATTTTATTATGACTGCAAAAATCTTCTATGATCCCTCTGGAACCACTATTTTGTTTTTTGTGAAAAACTCTTATTTTGAGAAAATTCTTTTTAGTGTTTTACTCTTTCTCTGGGAGATCTTGCATAAGTCACTCACTATTTGCACATATTAATGTTTTATCTTATGAAGTGACCCTGACCCCCAGCAGATAGAGAGTGGGGGTCTCAAAGAGGGATCACTGAGTGTGTCGTTGCTTCCTACTATGTGACCTTAACTGGATATTCCACAGTCTGACCCCTGGTTACATGGTTTCTCTAAGTAGAGTTTTCTCTTATAGAAAGTTCCACAAAAGAAACTTGAGATGTTGAATATGAATGCCATGTAAAATATGTGCCACAGAATCTGAAACTACCCTATAAAAATAATAATAAATAAATAAATAAAAGAAACTAAATAATAGGTCAATAGCATATGAGAAACAAGCAAAAAATTTGTGTAGCAGTGTTTTTAACTCAGTTATGTTGCATAGTTGACTTATTTCTTCCTGTCTGGAAGAAATTTTGTCACAGGAAAAAAATGTGAAAGGCTGAGAATTACATGCAAAACTGAAAAGAATTGAATTTGAGATGTCTGATTTTGATTTGGCTAGCTCATGCTGCTGTACAAAAATAGCCCTGGGCATTAATCTGTCAGGCCCATTAGTATGCCTATTTCTGAGATTTATACATTGGATTATGGTAGCAATAGATATTTATTGAGTGCTGATCACCTGCCAAGCTCAGTGCTATACACCTTAGTCGTGATGGTCCCAACCCAGTAGGTTTTCAATCAAATAAGACAAGCAAAGGCAATTAAGACACAGACTCCAAGGAAGGAAATGACTAATGCATGCAGAAGAGATAGAACAGCTTTTCCTACACCTTGTGTTGCCCACCATGGTGTCTTTGTACAAGGAAGCTAAAGATGTATTTTATAGACCAAGAGGGTGAGAAGATGGATGTCAGCAGCATGCTCAGATCACCTATTCACTTCAAATTTTTTGACATTGATATGAGTAGTATATTTTCAGATCTTTTACCAGTCCAGTTCAATTCCTTGTGTGAGATATTTTCTTATCCTCTTTGTATCTTCATATCTCATTTTATTCTCCTGTATATCTATATCTATATATAGATATAGATATTATCCTGACCACCTTTCTTCATAAAAAATATTTAATATCACCCTTTGAAATGCTCAGTGACTCTCGTCCCTCAATTTGAGGGATGACTATCTTCTTTTATGGACTATCTTCTTCATCAAAAGAATTTGTCAAAAACTGTGTACTTCATAATGGCATATTAATTAAACAAACATGATTCCTGAGACAAAATTACATAACTTAAGATAAAAATACCAAGCTATTAATAAAAGGTTACCAGTAAATAATATTACTATGAAATGTCATGGAGGGTGTTCACAGAATAACAGAGAATAATAAACATATGGAGGGGTTAGGTAAAAATGGCAGACTAATATAAGTCTCCTATATATTTCTTTCATTGGGATCAATAGTATGACTACAGTAAGACATGGAAACTCACTTTACACAGGAAAATATAGAGAAATCAATGAAGCACACAGTAGGGGACATACAGAGAACTGTTTTCTTCAAAAAATTTAGAAAGCCCTCTATGTGACAACAAATCATAAGCAGAAGAGACCACTAAAAGGTTCATAATTCTGGTCTGGCAAGTTGGGGCAGCCTATACTGAAATTTTAGTACTCCAATCCTATTCTTATTATCTGTGACAATGCAAAATGGTAATTTAGGAATTATAGGGATGGAAAATCACAGACTGAAACTTGAGCTCAAGTATAGAACATAGTTCAGAATATACAACCACACTGAATTCAGTATCCACAAACATTGAGAAGCAGATTCAGAGCAGATATTCTCCTAGTTTGTGGATTATTTCTCTCTAGATGTACAGTCCTACTAATGCCACATGGGAATTAAGAACAGCAGCAACATTAAAAGAGGAGAAGGAAATTCTGGATTGCAGCCCTTCAGAAGGGATAGCTTGAAGGAACTCTTGAGAGATGCCTTGCTAAAATTCAACTTTGATAGCAACAGTCTCTGAGGTCAAATTCCTAACTCACAGCTTATGGATTCAATTTCTATCCAGCCCAGAGCACATGCAAAACTATCACAACCTAGCCTGAGACTCTACTCTTAGCAACCAAGTAACCACTGAATATTCATAATATCAAACTTCAGGTCACCACTCAGATTAAAACACAGATCTTTGGGTCCACATACTCAGTAGAAATAAATAAATAAATAAATAAATAAATAAATAAATAAATAAATAAATAAATAAATAAGAGAAAGAGTGAGAGAGAGAACAGAAGGAATAACTTATACCAAAGAACCAAGACAGCAAGTAGAAGAAAAAACTAAATATAAACATCTTCAATGTGACCTCAAAACCATAGTTCTCGAGATTCCCATCTGTTAGGAAGTTGACCCCACTGTCCAGAAAGTCCAGGGTATCATTTCCATGAGAGTCTGAGTGGGTAGGCCCAAGCTCTACCCCACCCAGGTCAAGAAAATGGCAGGTCCCCCTGAACTCATGAACTAATGAGGGATGGCTTCTCTGGGTGGGGGCTACCTTTCTACACATGCCACTCCTACCCCTTTTAAACAAAGGCTGTGAATTACTGTGTATGGCTGACTTGAAAGATACTGGAAATATCCTGTTGCTCAACTGCCCTGAAGTGCCTGCAATTTATCTCCAGAGAAATACGCATTATGAAGCTTGTGATCAAACCTTGTATGGTAACTTTTTACTTGTGATCAAATAGTTTGTAGGTCAAGATATAACTTTTTATTGGGGTTGATAATCACCTCAACCTTCTTCCTGGACTATGGGTATATCTGCTTGCTTTCTCCCCCAATTAATGAGATGACACTCGGAAGCCCTCCCAGAGCTGACTGTTTTATTTGTCTCTCCACACACCTTGCCTTCACCACGTGAAGCCACTGTAGATCACTCAGGATGCCGCTATGACCCTTCACCACTGCTGGCCAGGGAGGCAGGGACCCAGAGTAACCCATACCCACCAAAAAGGCAGAAGCCAAGGATCTAAAAGAGAAACCAAAAAGATAACTCAGCAAAAAGATTAAAGAACATAAATGAAGCAAATTATGTATGGGTAAGTATCAAGAGGAGTAATATTCATGTCATAGAGGTGCCTAAAGGAAAAGAGAAAGAATGGGTGGGGGGCAGAGCCAAGATGGTGACATGGAAACAACACTTGGAATGAACACTAAAAAAAGTGGCTTACAACCTGGGATTCTCTGGAAAGGGTTGGATAACTGGTGTGTCCATGAAAGACTGAATAAAGGGTTATTATGATGACACCGAAAGAGTGTCATCATAATAAGCCCACTCTTGGACTGGCAAACAGAGGCCAAATGGACAAAGAAAGGAAAATCTTTGGCTTCTGAACTCACCCCTCCCCCCCCAGAAGTGCTGGCCAGCTACTCCTAGCAGGCTTTCAGCAGAGCTTTTTTTTTTTTTTTAACCAAGATTCTTGGTACAGCAGGGGTGTCATTCCAAGCATTTTTCTTTTTATTTTAGTTCTGTTTGCTATTTTTTCTTGGACTGGAGGTGTTGTTTGGCTAACTGGTATTGATTGTAATTTGTGAGGTTTGTGACTGCATTTGTGAAAAGTCTTTAGTATAGCATAGGTGGTATTCAAACCACAACAACTGAAGAATGACAGAACAAAAGAATACAAACCACATGAATTTAAAAAAATGATTAAATCAAGAGCAAATAAAACTGCTACCAATGAATCAGGACAGGAGCCTAGAAGAAACTACAAGTCAATCATAAGTAACCATAGATAAAAAAGTATACAAGGAATAGTAAACATAATAATCAAAGAAATAAAGACAACTATGGAGGAAAGAGCTATCAGAATTAGGTAAATAACAGATGAGACCCTCAAGGAAAATACTAGCTACCTCGAGATAATTAGAGAACTGAAAGCTGAAATAGCTGAGCTAAAAGGCCAATTAGCAGACCAAGCTATAACTGAGCTGAAGAAAGAAGGTGATGGAAGGGAAATCAGATTAACAGAATCAGAAAACAGAATTAGCCAGACAGAGGATGAGCTAGAGAAAACTAAGAAAGGTAAAAGAGCTAAAAAAAGAGATTGAGAGACACCAGAAACAACAGCAGAGACATATGGGATGATCTAAAAAGAAGTAACATTCAAATAAGTGGCCTACCAGAGGAAGAAAGAGAGGAAGGTGAAGAAAACATCCTAGAGGAAATAATAGAATAAAACTTCCCAGACATAAACAACAGAAAGGACATTAAGATTCAAGAGGCCCAGAGAATCCCAAACAGAATTAACCCAGACCTGAAGACACCAATACATATACATCATTGTTACAATGAAAAGAAGTAAGGATAAATAAAGGATTCTGAAGGCTGCAAGAGAAAAAACAAAAAGTTACATACAAGGGAAAAGCTATAAGACTATCAGCAGACTTCTCCACTCAAATTCTAAAAGCCAGAAGAGATAGGCAAGATATCTGTCAAGCCCTCAATAAAAAAGGGTTTCAACCAAGGGTAATATATCCTGCTAAACTTTCATTCAAACTAGTTGAAGGGATCAAAACCTTCTCAGACAGGCAACAGTTATAAGAGGCAACTATCACCAAGCCTGTCCTGAAAGAGGCTCTAAAATACCTCTATAGACAAGAGCATCACCAAAACACTTGGCATGTATCAGACCAAATTAAAAAAAAAATGTTGAATAATGGCACTGCAAAACCATAAGGCCATAATATAAATAAATGTCAGTGGCTTAAATTCACCCATCAAAAGGCACAGAATGGGAGGATGCTAATAAAGTTAAATGCAGTCTAACTTGCTAAGGAGGGGGTCTGTTAATCAGTGAAACAGAGATTGGAAAAAGATAGTATTAGGGGATGGGTGGTGGTGTACCAGGTTAAGCACATACATTACAGTGCACAAGGATGCAGGTTCAAGCCTCTAGTCCCCACCTGCAGGGGGAAAACTTCACAAGTGGTGAAGGGCTGCAGGTCTCTCTCTCTCTCTCTCTCTCTCTCTCTCTCTGTCTCTCTCTCTCCATTTACTCCTCCTTTCAATTTCTGGCTGTCTCTAATAAATAAATAAAGATAATAAAAGGTGGTAGAGATGGTATTGGAGTCTAGTTTTAGCCAAAATTTAATATTTTACATGAAAGACACATTCATTTTTCCCCTGAGTATTTTGTCATATTTTTTACATTATTATTATTAAAATGAGGTTAATAGTAGGATAATAATAATATCTCCATCTTAAATGTGCTCTAACATAAAAAGAAAAGATGCCAGACCTCTGAGGTATGTATATTCCAAACTACATTTTAGATATTATTATGTTTAAAAAAATTTATTTATAAAAAGGAAACACTGACAAAACCATAGGATAAGAGGGGTACAACTTCACACAGTTCCCACCACCAAACCTTCGTATTCTATCTCCTACCCTGATAGCTTTCCTATTCTTTAACGCTCTGGGAGTATGGACCCAAGATCATTGTGGGATGCAGAAGGTGGAAGGTCTGGCTTCTGTAATTGCTTCCCCGCTGAACATGGGCGTTGACAGGTAGATCCATACTCCCACTCTGTCTCTCCCTTTCCTTAGTCAGGAAGGGCTCTGGAAAGTGGAGCTGCAGGACCCTTTGTTGGGGTCATCTGTCCAGGGAAGTCTGGTCACATCCTGCTAGCATCTGGAGTCTGGTGGCTGAAAAGAGAGTTAACATACAATGCCAAACAAATTGTTGAACAATCATGGACTTAAAGGCTGGAATAGTGCAGATGAAGTGTTTGGGGGTTCCTCCATTTTGTAGACAGCTAGTAGGTTTATTTTAGTTATATTTCAAAGGGCCTGTAGCTATACTAATGTTTTTTTTTTTTTCTTTCCCTGAGCCTGAAATCTGCTATGCAGGTAGATCCAAGTTATTGTCTGGGGAGATGATGTCATGGCTGGGAAAGGGGCCAGAAAGCTGGATCAGGGAAGAGAGTAGCTCCCCAATATGGGAAAGGGATATAAATATTGTTGACTGTAAACCAACATGGATTTGATGTGATCTGGGGCCCATAATTAGCTTAGGAGCCTTTGTGACCTCTGCATCTTTCTGCGTTCACATTCTGTGGTCATGAGTAGGAACACTCTAAGCTGCCCCAGTATCAACCCATCTTCTTCAGGTGTATGAAGCATAGAGTATGTTGTCCATCCTCCATTCAGAGGATGGAACATTCTCTACTGTTGTTAATGCAAGTTGAGGGCAAGGTCCTATGGGGGTCCACACAGGAGTCTATTTTGTTGTTCCTGATAGATTGACTGGTAACAATGGAGAGAGGGATTTATTCAAGTTCTAGGCCCATCAAGTGTGTTTGGGAACCTCAGGATTTCCCAATTAGGGCCCCAACTGGTGGAATGGCCTGATAGTGACTAAAGAGTCATCGTTAAAGTTAAAGTATGCCAGTCTTTGCCCTTACTCAGCTTTTGCAGTCCTTGCTTTGATAAGGTTTTTAGCTATCATTATTATCAGAATTATGTATACCAAGCAAATAAGCAAATATCAATGTGTATTATCAGCAAGGTAATAGAAAACTTTATTTCAAGGCAAAAATTACTTATTTTTCACTCTCAATAAAAGTTTTCTACGCACATACATTTTGCAAGAGCATGTTCTATAAGCACACTTTCTTTTTATATAGGATGTAGATAAGAGTTAGCAAAAAGTATTACTCCACCACTTTATTTCAGATGCTATGAAAGACTTCATATAAACTGTAGATAAATAATTGTAAGCTCTTCATCGCTAAGTTAATTTTAGAGCTACCAATTCTGGTAACTGAAATAGTGAAAAGATAAGTCTCTTAATTGCAAGCATCAATTTGCAAACTCTTAAGTTTAAACTTAAGAATTCAAAATACCTTATATGCCAAAATAAATGTTTAAAATTCATGAACTATACTAGGATAGTTTTACATACAAAATCACTTGCAAGGTGCTTTATAATCACTTTTTATTGGTCCCTCTTATTAAAAATTCTATAAAATAGGTCAGTAATATTTTCATAATTTTGTAAATGTAGATGATAAGAAACCTGCCTCAGGTAATACGGCACATTGGTAATGGCTCAGACATTTCAGTTTTCAGACCTTGACATTCTGTTCTCCCACACCAAACCATATTGTCTCACTACACTGTAAATAATTGATTTGAAACCATGCTGCTACTTTAATGAGCAAAGAAGACGTTATAAAACTTTATATGGATCTACTGAATCTGACCTAGTTTATATTAATAATGACTTAACACTTTACGGAAATTTATCATTCAAAATTGTTTTATATAATTTGATGATTTGAGCCAAATACCCACACAAGGGAGGAATTATATTCCTTGTAGACATAACAAAAGTTCATTTCTCATTGTGATGAGAAACTAGTGATGTTTCTTGCTTATTTAAAGAACACATAACTATCATCCAATGAAAAGTCAAATGAAAAATATTATTAATATCTTTCAAGTACAATATCACTTATCAATAAAGTGAATAAATTCTGTGAGTCTTAGCTTGTTTAATTGATTACTGATAAAATTATTATTGTAATAATGCCCACCTCATAAATTGTCTTGGATTATTATGAAGACACCATATATAAATGGCTTTGAATGGTGTTTAGTACATTATAATCATTGAGTAAAATTTAATGATTACAACAGGTAAGTAACTCAATTTGATAGGTAAAGAATTGTAAAATTCTGGCTGTACTTCTTTTTTCATTTTTTAATGGTTTATTTATT
This sequence comes from Erinaceus europaeus, assembly GCF_950295315.1. Taxonomy (NCBI): domain Eukaryota; kingdom Metazoa; phylum Chordata; class Mammalia; order Eulipotyphla; family Erinaceidae; genus Erinaceus; species Erinaceus europaeus. The sequence goes on along the minus strand of NC_080165.1, from coordinate 94,100,947 downwards.
AATGTGTGTGTCTAAGGAGGGAGGAGAGGAAGAGGAAAAAGGCAGGGAGAGGAGAGAGAAACAAACAAACAAACAAACAACCCAGAGCATCATCCTGGCACATTCAATGCTAGGGATCAAACTTAGGAATCTCATATTTGAGAATCTAACATTTTACCCACTGTGCCATCTCCAAAGCAGTGGGTTCTTTCTCTTAAATATCCTAGTTATTTTATGAGAGGTAGACCAGAACACTATTCTAACTTAGGTGGTCTTGGAAATCAAAGTATTAGTCTGATGAGTGAAAGTTCTGAGTCACCTTTGGATAACCCACATTTCCTCTCATTATTGAAAATTAAATCTCTTAATTTTACTCCACTCATTTGAAAGAAAAAAAATTTCATAATGAAATATTTTCACATATTTAAGCTTGTCTTAATGCCTAGCCTATGTTTCATCATGAAGAATAGTTTGTATTTATTTATTTATTTATTTATTTATTTATTTATAAAATAGAAATATTGACAAGACCATAGGATTGGGGGGGTACAACTCTACGTAACTCCCACCAACAGAATTCCATATCCAATTCCCTCCCTTGATAGCTTTCCTGTTCTTTATCCCTCTGGGGCTTTGGATCCTGGACATTTACGGGGTGCAGAAGGTGGGAGGTCTGGCTTCTATAATTGCTTCCTGCTAAATATGGGTGTTGGCAGATTGATCCATATTCCCAGCTTGTCTCTCCCTTTCCCTAGTGAGGCAGGTATATGGAGAGGTGGGACTTCAAGACACATGGTGGGTACTGAATTTCTTTTGATTGCAGTTTGTGAATCTTTGTCTTTTGATTGGGTGATATAAATATTTGCATTAGTTTCAAGTTGTGAGGTACGTCTGCAGGTGTTTCTTTCCTCCCCCTCTCTGTTTTACTCTCTTTTCTTGATTTCTCTCTCCTATCCAACAACAACAACAACAACAACAACAACAGCAATAACAACAATAACAATAACAAGAGTAACAAGGGCAACAAAAATGGAAAAAAAATGCTTCCAGGAGCAGTGAATTCATAGTACAGGCACTGAACCCCAGTGATAACCCTAGAGGAAAAAAAAAAGATATGAATTAGTCACAGTCTTGGACTTTTAAGTAGAAGGAGAAAAAAGATTTAGGAAAAATGATACAACGCTTTGAGAGATCAAAGATTCTATAAGAAAACAAAAAGATGTATATCATAATTATAGAGGTCACAGAATGAGAGGTGAGAAACCATATTTAAAGAAATAGTAGCAGCAAAAAATTCCAAATTTGGGATTTGGTCAGGATTTACATATTCAGGAAGAAGAGAGAACTTCAAATTTTCTAAATCCAAGTAGACCTACACCACAGCACATCATTGTGAAACTATCAAATATCAAGGACAAAGAAAAAAAAATCATAAATTGCCAAGGAAAAGAAAAGAGTGACCTATAAAGTTGGTATAGTCAGACTTACATCAGATTTTTCTTCAGGAACTAAGGATGCCAGTAGGGAGTGGAGTGAAATAATCAGTTTTAAAAGACAATAACTTCCAGCCATGCCCACTTTATTCTACAAGACTATCATTTAAATATGAAGGAACAGTCAAAATAATTTTGGACATACAAAAACTAAAGGAGTTTTCCATTACTAGACCTGCCTTGTAAGAGTTATTGAAAGCATAGAGAAAGAAACAATGCATATTAAACTCTTAACAGGGTGATACACAGTAAAACAAACTTAAAAACAAACACAAGGGATAAAAAATAGGAAATAACTTTAAAGTATGAAAAGGGAGGAAGAAATGATTAAAAGATACTCTATTAGATGTGTTTATGTATAATACATTTATATATAACATAATTTCACTCTTATAGTCCTCTATATATTGTTAAATAATGTTATTTTTTTCCCTTTAGTACTTTTTAATTTATTATTTCTTACAACTTTTTCCCCCTCATTCTTCTTACAATATATAATAACGGGTTCTTTAATTTGGTGTTTGTTTTCAACAACTTTTGTTGCTATGGTCTGTATCTGTTAACAAATGACCTAAATTTCTCTGAAAGATAACTACTGTATGGTTTCATTCGTGTGTGCTATATAAAGAACTGAAACACATGAACTCATTTTAGAAAAGAATGTCAATCACTGTTATGATTTTGTGAAAACTATGGTGTATATCCTTGGGAAGAAAATGTAGAGCAGAGCAGGGGTTGGGTGGGCAGGGAGAGAAGAGGGAATAGAACTGTAATGATGGGTGTAGTGTAGATTAATACCCTTGTAAACTTATGATTTTGTAAACCGTTATTAAATGACTAATAAAATAAACTTTTAAAAAGAAAGCTTCAAATTTCTACAATAGTAAAGATTCTGTAAAACATCCAGAAGAAAGAGGAAATGAAAATAAGTGGGCAAGGGGGTTACACAGTAGGTAGAACTAAGAATCTGGATCCTTGAGATCCTGTGTTAAATTTCTGTGACTGCACATACTGGAGTGGAATAGTGTTTTAACCTTTCTCTCACTCTAGAAAAATAAATGAATAAACCTAATTTTTTAAGAAATGAAAAAACTGGGAGTCGGGCTGTAGCACAGCGGGTTAAGCGTAGGTGGTGCAAAGCACAAGGACCGGCATAAGGATCCCGGTTCAAACCCCAGCTCCCCACCTGCAAGGGAATCGCTTCACAGGCGGTGAAGCAGGTCTGCAGGTGTCTATCTTTCTCTCCTCCTCTCTGTCTTCCCCTCCTCTCTACATTTCTCTCTGTCCTATCCAACAACGACAACAACAATAATAACTACAACAGTAAAACAACAAGGGCAACAAAAGGGAATAAATAAATAAAATTTTAAAAAAGAAATGAAAAAACTAAAAATGTATATATTAACACTAATGTAGTATTGTATATATAGCACATTAATGTACTTTATAGAGTATATATATAGAGTATATTTATAGAGTATGGTATGTATACTATAATATATATATATATAATTACAAATTTCATTATACTGTTTTAAGAAATTTATTTTAAAATCATAGACAAGAATGAAGAAGAAATCAAATTAATGTACTTTGTAATTAACATAATAATTTTTCTAGTACTCTTTTTCATATAAATTTCAAGTACTATTTGTATTATTTGTTTTAAGTCTAAAAATCAGAACAAACAAACAAAAAAACCTAGAATTTCCTGTAAAGTAGGTCTGCTAGTAAAAATGCTCTTGAGTTGTTTACTTGATTATGTAATTATTTTTTAGGAAATGCAACCTTCATTTTTAAAATGTTGTTTAACAATGGTTGATATTTCTACACTTACCACTCACATGATTTCATATGCATTTTTCCATAGCATTCCAGATGACACTGTTTCTGTAGAAAAGTGTTCTACTAATTGGATTCCCTTTGTATTGTTCAATCATTTTTCTCTTTCTATTTCCAAGTCATTGTCATTGTCATCCAACATTTTGATTATGCTGGTTTTGATTGTATATCTCATTGTGCCTATTTAATCTGTAAGTATTTTTTTCATTTTGGAGAGTATATTGATTGTTATTTACTTTTAATGGGTTTTCAAAAGTTTTGCACTATAAGTTTTTTTTCTATTCATTCCTTCTCTCTTTTTGATGTTCTCATATGCACAAACTGACATGTTTGTGGTGTAAGTTTGATTTTCTCAGTGATCCTTTGCATCTTTATTAATTATCTTTTCCCTATCTTCTTCACATTGCATAATTTCTACTCATATATTTTCAGTTTCATTGCTTACATCTTTATGATATTCAAATCAAATTTTTAAAAAATTTTCATTATTAGGGAATTAATGTTTTACATTTGACAGTAAATACAATAGTTTGTACATGCATAAAATTCCCCAGGTTTCCATATAACAATACAACCCCCACTAGGTCCTCTGTCATCCTTTTTTAGACCTGTATTCTCCCCCCTCATTCTACCCCAGAGTCTTTTACTTTGGTGCAATATGCCAATTCCAGTTCAGGTTCTACTTGTGTTTTCTCTTCTGATCTTGTTTTTCAACTTCTGCCTGAGAGTGAGATCATCCATATTCATCCTTCTGTTTCTGACTTACTTCACATCACATGATTATTTTCAAGCTCCATCCAAGATCGGCTGAAAATGGTGAAATCACCATTTTTGATAGCTGTTTATATACCACAACTTTGATAGCTGTTTATATACCACTGCTCAACTACTCATCTGTTGCTGGGCACCTGGGTTGCTTCCAGGTTTTGGCTATTACAAATTGTGCCGCTAAGAACATATATGTACACAGATCTTTTTGGATGGGGGTGTTGGGTTCCTTAGGATATATCCCCAGGAGAGGAATTGCAGGGTCATAGGATAGGGTAGGTCCATTTCTGGCCTTCTGAGAGTTCTCGAGACTGTTCTCCACAGAGGTTGGACCAATTTACATTCCCGCCAGAAAAACAGGAGGGTTCCTTTGACCCAACAGCCTCTCCAGCATTTATTGCTGTTACCTTTTCTGATGTATGACATTCTCACAGGAGTGAAGTGGTATCTAATTGTTGTCTTTATTTGTATTTCTCTGACAATCAAAGACTTGGAGCAGTTTTATCATGTGTTTCTAGGCCTTATGGATCTCTTCTGTGGTGAATATTCTGTCCATGTCCTCTCCCCATTTTGGATGGGGTTAATTGTTTTCTTGTTGTTGGGTTTTGCAAGATCTTTATATATTTTGCTTATTAGCCTCTTGTCTTATGTAGGGAATGTAAAGAATTTCTCCCATTCTGTGAGGGGTCTCTTGGTATGGGTATTGGTTTCTTTTGCTGTGGAGAAACTTTTTAATTTGATGTAGTCCCATAGGTTTATGTGTGCCTTAGTCTTCTTAGTATTTGGATTGATTTCACTGAAGATTTCTTTAAAATTTATGCTGAAAAGAGTTCTGCCAATATTTTCCTCTAAGCATCTGATGGTTTCTGGTCTTAACATCCAAGTCCTTGATTCACTTGGAATTTACTTTTGTATTTGGTGAAATATAGTGGTTTAGTTGCATTCTTCTGCATGTTTCAACCCATTTTCTCCAACACCATTTGTCAAAGAGATTCATCTTTCCCCACTTAATAGTCTGAGCACCTTTGTCAAAGGTCAGATGTCCATAGGTGTGGGGGCTTACTTCTGGGCTCTCAATTCTATTCCACTGGTCAGTGTGTCTATTGATATTGCAGTCCCAAGCTGCTTGATTGCAATAGCCCTATAATACAATTTGAGACCTGGGAGTGTTATACCTCCAGTTATATTCTTTCTTCTCAAGTTTGTTTTGACAATTCTAGTTTTCTTCTGGTTCCAGATAAACATTTGTAGCATTTCTTCTATTCTCCTAAAAGATGTGGCTGGGATCTTAATGGGGATAGCATTAAATCTGTATATGGCTCTGGGTATTATATTCACTTTGATGATATTAATTCTTCCAACCCATGAACATGGAATATCTTTCCACTTCTTTGTGTCTTTTTCAATTTCCTTGAGTAGTGACTCATAATTTTCAGTATACAAGTCTTTCACTTCTTTGGTTAGGTTTATTCCTAGATATTTTATTGTTTTTGTTGCTACAGTAAAATGAATTAATTTTTGTATTTCATCTTCTTCTAACTTAGTGCTTGCATATAGGAATGCCACTGACTTTTGAATATTAATTTTGTAGTATGACACCTTACTGTATTGCCTGATGAATTTCATAAGCTTCTTGCTGGATTCCTTAGGTTTTTCTATGTTTCCTATTAGGTCATCTGCAAATAGAGTTTGAAGTCTTCTCTTCCTATCTGTATATTAATTTCTTGCTTCTGCCTGATTGCTGTGGCAAGAATTTGCAATATTATGTTGAATAATAATGGTGACAGTGCACAGCCCATCCTAGTGCCTGATCTGAGGGGAAATGCTTCCAGTTTTTCACCATTGAGTATGATGGTGGTTGTAGGTCTGCTATATATATAGACTCTACTATTTTCAGGAATTTTCCATTTATTCCTATTTTTTGTAGTGTGTTGATCATAAAGGAATGTTGTATTTTGTCAAAAGCTTTCTATGCATCTATTGATATGACCATGTGATTTTTGGTCTTGCTTTAATTGATGTGGTGGATCAATTTATTTGATTTAAATATATTAAACCAACCTTGCATCCCTGGGATAAATCCTACTTGTTCATGATTAACAATCTTTTTAATATACTGATGTATCTGGTTGGCTAGAATTTTGGTCAATATTTTAGCATCTATATTCATCGGAGATATTTTTCTGTAGTTTTCTTCTTTGATTGTGTCCCTGACTGCTTTTGGTATCAAAGTGATTTTGGATTCATAGAAACTGGAAAGGAGTATTCCAGTGTCTTTAATCTTCTGGAAGACCTTTAAAAGTAGAGGTATTAGTTCTTTTTTGAAGGTTTTGTAGAATTCATTTCTAAAACCATCTGGTCCAGGACTTTTGTTCTTGGGAAAGTTTTTGATAACTTTCAAGTTCGTTGGCTGTGATGGGCCTGTTTATGTTATCTATTTCTTCTTTATTTAATTTTGGGAGTTTGTAGGTATGTAGGAAATCACCCCTTTCTTCCAGGTTCTCTAGCTTGCTAGCATATAGTTGTTCATAGAAGCCTCACATGGTATGTTGAATTTCTGTGGTGTCTGTTGTGATATATCTTCTTTCATTTATGATCAATTTATTTGTGTCTTCTCCCTTTTTTGTTTTGTGAGACTGCCATAAAGGTTTGTCTGTTTTGTTCATTCTTTTGCAGAACCAACATTTACTTTCATTGATCTTTTGTATGGTTTTCTTCTTTTCAATGTTATTGATTTCTGCCCTAACGTTAGTTATTTCTGTCCTTCTGATTGCTTTAGGGTTCCTTTGTTCTTCTTCTTCTAGGTCTTTAAAGTGTGCAATCAAGTTGTTTATGTGTGTAAGAAAGAAATCTACAAAGGTAACTAGTGGATTAATTGACAGACTCCATAATAACTTGGTCAATTTTTTATTAGTATCATCTATTTGAGAGTAGACTGCTAGGCTAGCGTGGGGGTGCCTCTTCTCAGGTGCATACTCTCTGGGTTGGAGAGAACATGACCAGAGCCAGCCTGAGCTGCTACTCACTTAGCGACGTGAGAGAGATGACCCAGGAACAGAGCTCTTGTTGGCGAGGTGATTTGATTCTTTCTTGAGCAGAGAGTCAAGGCTTTTAAGAGTTGAACCTGGAAGTGGCAAGTCAGAAACGGAATTGGCTTGACATGGTTTGGAAAGGGGCGGAGAAAGGCAAAAGAGGCTGGGAAAGGTAAGAACTCCCTTAGCAACTATTGTGAGGGTGTTAACTGGTAGGATTAATAATATCCTGCAGGCAGGGAGGGTCTTGAGGGTAGAAAGAAGATAAATCAGAGGAATGGAATGGGTGGAGATCTTTCAGGCAAAACAATGATTATGTAGATAATAAGGGGGCAGGCCATAGTATCAGGAATGCAGGGTGCTTTGTGAGGCAGGGAGTCTGATAAGAGGAGGCAAACCTTGGGGGTTGTTCTTGGTAATGTTGTTCTTTGAAAGTTTGTTATGGCTACATTATTCTATTTATGCTAATAAGCAACAGTGACAAGAGGAATACCATAAATAAAATGAAGGTTAGTTCTTTTATTAAAAATATTCTGCATTTCTTAATATCAGATCATTAACTCCACCTAACAGGATATATATGTCATTTTATTTTCTTTGAGTGTATGACACAGTTGTTTATTTTCTTTTACATAATCTACCACACTGTTTACTCCTAATTCATATTTGCTGAAATGGACATTTTACCTTAGTATTATGGTGTGAAAAATATGTTTTAATTTGATAAGGCTAACATGTTAAATTATAAAATTAAAATGCTGCTTATTCTCATGGTCCAGCATCCTGAAGAGAATACCATAGAACATTTTCTACTCATTCCTAAAATGTACTTTACATTTAAATAAACTGTGAAATTTAACTGTTTATTCTAACTCTTTATTGTTATGACCCCAAGATATCACTGAAATGTTTTAAAATTCACTTTAACTATTTTATGCATGTCTTCCCAAAAATATTATTTTGATCCTGGAAGCTCTTTAGCAAAAAAAAAAAATTCACATTAATTCTATTTCATATATGTACATTATGTACCACTGAGTTTATGAAAAACTGTCTTCAGTGTTCATTTCTCATATACATTATGGTGCTATTTAATCTAGCTGTATGCAGTGAAGAAACATCTAGAGTAGCATGAAGATTTTTGGCTCATAATTTGCAATGCATAAGTTTGTGTTGTCAAAGCATTCTCCTTCAAGGACTACAAATGATCAAATACTTCTGATTTGACTGCCCGCTGGTAGAAATCACACCACAGATTGCTGTGCTACATTAAGACAGTTCTATCTCTCTTCTCTTACTATAGTTAAGAAGACTTGTTGGCTTTTTTTCCACATTCTGCTCCCATTCACAGATGAGCATTAGAAAGAATTTGGAAATGGAAGGCCTTTATGTCTGCCGTGAACAGGGTCAATTCAGTGTGGCAGCTGTGAGCTGGTGACATAGACTTATATTGACACAACCCACTTTTTTGCTGCAGAATCACAAAGTGAAAGCACCTGGGGCTCTTCTGCCGTTTTCAATAAGATACGAAAATTTCTCTTCCTTGTATTAAGCAGAGATCTGTCATCTTGACTTGTACACTAAATGGTCCATTCTGACTGCCGTGTTTGTGTCCAATCCCAGCCAGAATCCAGAAACATGTGTTAACATTCAGCATGTTTGGGGCTAGTTGGAAGGGCCTGAGGCAAGACTCCCTGATGCCTGCTGGAGGCTAGTCAATAATCATTAGCCCTTCAAGTGGTGGATGCCCAACATAAACTGTATTTATTTATTTAAAAAAATCTTTAACAGGGAAAGACATTTTAGAGAACACGGTTTCCCAGCAGTTACTAGATTGTAATAAAGATACAGTTATGAGGAAGTAAGAGTCAAAAGGGCCACTCATTTCAATGAATAGAATGGAAGTCATTAAAGTAAATTAATTAGACTATAGACAGCAGTTATATTTAACATATTTGTGATTTTATTTTTACAACCAACATTTTAAAATCTATCAATCAGATCACCCAAATTCTCTTTTCAACAAAGAAATCACTAGCCTGCAAAATAATGCATCAAGATATATTTTTAAGTATTTATTTATTATTTATTTTTCATGAAAGAGAGAATGAGAAAAGAGATAGAGAGAAAAGAGGACCAGGATAATGTTCAACTCTGTAGAAATAGCTAAAGGAAGGCCAAGCTATTATGTAGACAAAGGGAATACCACTGCCTTATACGAAAAGCTATGTGAAGACATGTGTAACTATATTTGTAACTGAAAGAACCAACTGCTAATTTGTACTTCCATACTCCCCAAAGGAATTGTGCCAAATGACTCAGAGACATGTCCTATCAATACCCCAGAGAACAAAGGCTGGGTGGGGACTGGTGATTTTCTCGGGGAGATCCAACATCAAGCCTGCTAGTGTAATAAAGTTTTTCCTTTTCCAAATATATTATTTTTCTATATTCTATTAACTGTCTCATTCTGAGATATGTGAAAAGTAATTCTTTTCCCTTTACTTTTTCTTGTTCTTTTCTAGGGAGATAATTTTTATTACTGATTCAATGTTGATTTACAAAGCTATAAGATAACAAGGGTGTAATTCCACACTGCTCCCACCACCAGAGTTCTCTGTCCCCATTTCCTGCAGTGGACACCATGGTTTTCCCCAAGGTCATATATACAGCTTGAATATATATAGCGATTCCTATGGCCCTAACTTACTTTCTAAGTCGCCCTTTACATATTAGCATTTCCAAGTGTCCTTTCTTTTTTCCTTTTCTCTTTCAAGGTCCTGAGGTTCAGAGACCTCTGGTCATCTTCCCATAACATTTCTCCCCATCTGGGAGTATGAACCAAAATTCTTTTTTGGAGTGCATAAGATGGGAATTCTGGCTTCTGTAACTGCTTCTCTACTGCACATGGATTTTGGCAGGTTGATACGTAACCTGAGCCTGTTTTTACTTTTCCCTATTTAGGTTGGGCTCTGAGGAGGTGAGGTTCCAGAACATATTGGTAAGGTTGTCTGCCCAGAGAGGTCAGGATGGAATTATAGTATTATCTACAACTTGATGACTGAAATGTGGTAAGATATAAAGCAGGACAAAATGTTTCATAAACAGGAACTACAAAGGAGGAAAACAACAGATGAGAATAGTAATTTTTAGGTGGAAAGAAGCTAGGAAGTCTATTTTAGGTATGTCCTAGGGGGCATTATTTTAGTGACCCAATCTAGATTAGGGCAAAGAGTAGCTCCCAACCTTGAAGAAAATATATAAATACAATTAACTATTTATCACATAAATCTGACCCAAAGTGAAAAGTAACTCTAATCTGAGAAATGATGTTGAATTGTAAAAGTGATACAATTTAGCTTTTCGTAAAAGAATAATATAATATTTTAGCAAAACACATACATCCTGTCAGCACTGTAACTGGCCCAAGTTTATTTAAGGTTATGACTTCTTTTTTCATCGATCAAGCAATATACTACCTCCTTCTCTCTCTCTCTCTCTCTTACTTCCTCTGTGTGTGTGTTATGTTTAAAGTGAACTAAAGGAAATATGTTTAGAATTGCAGAAAACTTGGAAACTAATTGCTTTGAAAATTATTATTATTATTATTATTTTGCCTCCAGTGTTATCACTGGGGCTTGGTGCCTGCACTATGAATCCACTGCTCCTGAAGGCCATTTTTATCCATTTTGTTGCCCTTGTTATTTCTGTTGTTGTTATTAGATAGGACAGAGATAAATCAAAAGAGAAGAGGAAGACAGAGAAGAGGAGAGAAAGACACCTACAGAACTGCTTCACCACTTGTAAAGGGAACCCCTTGCAGGTGGGGAGCCGGGGACTTGAACTGGAATGGTTATGCCAGTCCTTGTGCTTCCCACCGTGTGCTCTTAATCTGCTGCACTACCTCCTGGCCTCTGAAAATTACATGACATTTTATGAAAGGATAAGTCTTGATTATACTTTCTGTTATGCTCAAATTTGTCTCCAAATAGGATAGACTATAACAGAGCCAAGTGTGTTGGGAAAGGAACTAATTTATGGTGATTAAAATGAAACACCTTTGGTTATATATATGCATGGTTTCTCAGTTTTTGATAGCATGTGTCTGCTACATACTCTTGTTATTTCCCCTCAGTGACTTCAAAAGCCCATCTCTCCCAACCTCCTAGTATCTTCCCAACCCAGATTCCCTTGCATTGGTGCAGTACAGCACCCCCTCCAAGTTTTATCCTGTGTTTTCCCTTTCTAATTCTGTTTGCTGTGTTGCACCTACACGTGAAGTTATCCTGTAACATGTTCACTCAACCAGGCCCCAAAGTTACCTATGTTCATCACCTGGCCCCCAAATTATCCTATATTCATCTGTCTCTTCCAGACTCATCTTACCCAGTGCTTTTCCTTCTGCTTCCAGTAAAGGTGAGACAAAGATAAGGATTTAAGAGTTTCTCTTCTAATGTCTAAGTCTGTGGTAGTTTGT